>NW_011494753.1:5257437-5259756 GCF_000754665.1 Bison bison bison
GGCCAGTGAAAAGCGGGAAAGAAAGTGCCCTTGAAGGCGCTGAAATGCATGGCTTTACCTTTCTATTGTGTTCTCTTAATTTGCTATGGTATTTCAAATTTTACTATTTAATGTTTTAAGTAAAGACAAATTAAAACATTTAAATGATTAGTGCAAGTTTTTTTTTAATTGAGATATAGTTGATGTGCCATATTATATATTTTCAGATGTACAACAGTGATTCACCATTTTTAAAGGTTATATTCCATTTATAGTTATAAAATGTTGGCTGTATTTCCTATGCTGTCCTATATATCCTGGAGGGCATGGCAGCCCACTCCAGTATTCTTGCCTGGAGAATCCCATAGACTGAGGAGCCTGGTGGGCTACAATCCAGAGGGTCACAAAGAGCTGGACACAACTGGAAGCACCTTAGCGTGCATGCACACGCACAATATATCCTTGTAATTTTATGCATCGTAGCTTGTACTTCTTAATCCCCTGTCCCTAACTTGCCCCTCCTCCCTTCCCTCTTCTCACTGGTAACCACTAGTTTATTCTCTCATCCGATTCTTTTTTTGTTGTAATCATTATTTGTTTTATTTTTTAGATTCCATATGTGAGTAATATCATACAGTATTTGTCTTTCTCAGTCTGACATTTCTCTAAGCATAAAATCCGTGTTGTTGCAAATGGCAAAATTTCATGCCTTTTGTGGCTGAGCAGTATTCCGTTATCTGCTACATGTTCTTGATCCAGTCATCTGTTCGTGGACACTTAGTTTGTTTCCATATCTTTGCTGTTATAAGCGGGGCTGCTATGAACACTGATGTGCATGTATCTTTTCAAATTAGTGTTTTCATTTTTTCCCCCGTATATACGGAGTAGAATTGCTGGGTCACACGGTAGTTCTGTTTTTCGCTTTTTGAGCCATACTGTTTTCCACACTGGCTGCTCCAATTTACAGTCCTGCCAACAGTGCACAAGGGTCCGTTTTTCTCCTCATCTTTGCCAACGTTTGTTATTTGTGTTCTCTCTGATGATAGACATTGTGAGGTGTGAGGTGATGCCTTGTTTTGGTTTTAATTTCTCTGATGATTAATGACGTTAAACATCTTTTCATGTGTCTTCTTTGGAAAAATATCTATTCAGGTCTTCTGCACATATTTTTAATCTGGTTGTTTTTTTTTGACAGTGAGTTGTATAAACTGTTAATATATTTTCAATATTAACTCCTTCTCAGTCATGTCTTACAAATATTTTCTCCCATCCAAAGGTTGTCTTTTCATTTTGTTGATAGTTTCTTTCACTGAGTGAAAGCTTTTAAGTTTAATTACGTCTCGTTTGTTTATTTTTATTTACTTTGCTTTAGGAGACAGATCCAAAAAAATTATTGCTACAATTTATGTCAAAGGGTGTTCTGCTTATGTTTTCTTCTGGGAGTTTTATGGTTTCCTGTACTACATTTAGGTCATTAATCCATTTTGAGTTTGTTTTTTGTACATGGTTTGAGACAGATGTTCTAATTTCATTCTTTTACGTGTAGCTATCCAGTTTTCCCAGTACCACTTACTGAAGTGACTGTCTTTATTGAAGATTAATTGACCATAAGTATGTGGGTTTATTTCTGGGCTGTCTGTTCTGTTGATCTGTATGTCTGTTTTTGTGCCAGTATCATACTGTTCTTTAAAAAATTTTATTAAAGTATAATTGATTTATGTGTTTAATTTCTGATGTATAGCCCAGTGATTCAGTTATATATATATTTTCTTTTTCTTACTTGGGTTTCTCTTACCTTGGGCGTGGGGTATCTCTTCACGGCTGCTCCACCAAAGCGCAGCCATTGCTCCTTACCTTGGACGAGGGGTATCTCCTTACCGGCGCCCTTCCTGACCTTCAATGTGGGATAGCTCCTCTAGGCCCTCTTGCACCCGCACAGCATCAGAGGGCAGACACACTGAAACTATACTCACAGAAAACTAGTCAATCTAATCACACTAGGACCACAGCCTTGTCTAACTCAATGAAACTAAGCCATGCCCGTGGGGCAACCCAAGATGGGCGGGTATTGGTGGAGAGATCTGACAGAATGTGGTCCACTGGAGAAGGGAATGGCAAACCACTTCAGTATTCTTGCCTTGAGAACCCCATGAACAGTATGAGAAGGCAAAATGATAGGATACTGAAAGAGAAACTCCCCAGGTTATAGCTGCCGAATATGCTACTGGAGATCAGTGGGGAAATAACTCCAGAAAGAATGAAGGGATGGAGCCAAAGCAAAAGAATACCCAGTTGTGGATGTGACTGGTGATAGAAGCAAGGTCCAATGCTGTAAGAGCA
>NW_011494753.1:5259856-5260981 GCF_000754665.1 Bison bison bison
TATCTACTACTGTGGGCAGGAATCCCTCAGAAGAAATGGAGTAGCCATCATGGTCAACAAAAGAGTCTGAAATGCAGTACTTGGATGCAATCTCAAAAATAACAGAATGATCTCTGTTCTTTTCCAAGGCAAAGCATTCAATATCACAGTAATCCAAGTCTATGCCCCAACCAGTAACGCTGAAGAAGCTGAAGTTGAACAGTTCTATGAAGACCTACAAGACCTTTTAGAACTAACACCCAAAAAAGATGTCCTTTTCATTATAGGGGACTGGAATGCAAAAGTAGGAAGTCAAGAAACACCTGGAGTAACAGGCAAATTTGGCCTTGGAATATGGAATGAGCAGGGCAAAGGCTAATAGAGTTTTGCAAAGAAAATGCACTGGTCATAACAAACACCCTCTTCCAACAACACAAGAGAAGACTCTACACATGGACATCACCAGATGGTCAACACTGAAATCAGATTGATTATATTCTTTGCAGCCAAAGATGGAGAAGCTATATACAGTCAGCAAAAACAAGACCAGGAGCTGACTGTGGCTCAGACCATGAACTCCTTATTGCCAAATTGAAGAAAGTAGGGAAAACCACTAGACCATATGACCTAAATCAAATCCTTTATGATTATACAGTGGAAGTGAGAAATAGATTTAAGGGCCTAGATCTGATAGAGTGCCTGATGAACTATGGAATGAGGTTCATGACATTGTACAGGAGACAGGGATCAAGACCATCCCCATGGAAAAGAAATGCAAAAAAGCAAAATGGCTGTCTGGGGAAGCCTTACAAATAGCTGTGAAAAGAAGAGAAGCGAAAAGCAAAGCAGAAAAGGAAAGATATAAACATCTGAATGCAGAGTTCCAAAGAATGGTAAGAAGAGATAAGAAAGCCTTCTTCAGCAATCAATGCAAAGAAATAGAGGAAAACAATAGAATGGGAAAGACTAGAGATCTCTTCAAGAAAATCGGAGATACCAAAGGAACATTTCATGCAAAGATGGGCTCGATAAAGGACAGAAATGGTATGGACCTAACAGAAGCAGAAGATATTAATAAGAGGGCAAGAATACACAGAAGAACTGTACAAAAAAGATCTTCATGACCCAGATAATCACGATGGTGTG
>NW_011494753.1:5262086-5265283 GCF_000754665.1 Bison bison bison
GGAAAGTTATGACCAACCTAGATAGCATATTCAAAAGCAGAGACATTACTTTGCCAACAAAGGTCCGTCTAGTCAAGGCTATGGTTTTTCCTGTGGTCATGTATGGATGTGAGAGTTAGACTGTGAAGAAAGCTGAGCGCTGAAGAATTGATGCTTTTGAACTGTGGTGTTGGAGAAGACTCTTGCGAGTCCCTTGGACTGCAAGGAGATCCAACCAGTCCATTCTGAAGGAGATCAGCCCTGGGATTTCTTTGGAAGGAATGATGCTAAAGCTGAAACTCCAATACTTTGGCCACCTCATGCGAAGAGTTGATTCATTGGAAAAGGCTCTGATGCTGGGAGGGATTGGGGGCAGGAGGAGAAGGGGACAACAGAGGATGAGATGGCTGGATGGCATCACTGACTCGATGGACGTGAGTCTGAGTGAATTCCGGGAGTTGGTGATGGACAAGGAGGCCTGGCGTGCTGCGATTCATGGGGTTGCAAAGAGTCGGACACGACTGAGCGACTGATCTGATCTGATATTCTTTTTCATATTCTCTTCCATTATGGTTTATCAGAGGGTATTGAATATAGTTCCATGGCCTATGCAGTGGGACCTTGTTGTTTATCCATCCCGTATATATGATAGTTTGTATCTGCCTATCTCAAACTCCCAGTCTTTTCTCCCCCATGTCCCTTCCCCTCTAACCATAAATCTGTTATCTATGTCTGTGAGTCTGTTTCTGTAGATACGTTCAATTTGTGTTGTATTTTAGATTCCACATACAAGTGATATCATATGGTATTTATCTTTCTCTTTCTGTATCACTAGTGTAATAATCTGTAGGTATATCTATGTTGCTGCAAATGGCATTATTTCATTCATGTGTTTAATTTTGCTTTTGTTTCCATTGCTTTGTAGACTGACATAAGAAGACAGTGGTAATGGTTTTGCCTGTGTTCTCTTCTAGGAGTTTAATGGTGTCATCTCTTATATTTCAGTCTTTAAGCTATTTTAAGTTTATTTTTGTGTATGGTGAGAGAGTGTGTTCTCACATCATTGATTTGTGTGTGGTTGTCCAACTTTCCCATCAGCACTTGCTAAAGAGACTATCTTTCCTCCATTGTATATTTTTGCCTCCTTTGTCAAACATTAATTGGCCATGGGTGTGTGGCTTTATTTCTGGGCTCTCTATTCTCTTCTGTTGATCCATATGCTATTTTGCCAATACCACGCTGTTTTGATTACTGTAGCTTTGTTGTATTATTCAAAGCCTGGGAAGGTTATACCTCCAGCTTTGTTTACTCAGAATTGCTTTGGTAATTGAGTCTTTCATGGTTCCATATAAATTTTAGGATTTTTTGTTCTAGTTCTGTGAGGAATGTCATGAGTAATTTGATAAGTATCACATTACATCTATAGATTGCTTTGGGTAGTAGAGTGGCCATTTTAATGGTATTCCTCCAATCCAAGAGCTTGGGCTATCTTACCATTTCTTTGAATCATCTTCAATTTCCTTTATGAATGTGTTTTAGTTTTCAGCATTTAAGTCTTTTCACATTCTTGGTGAGATTGATTTTTTTAAATATGATTTTAAAAGAAATTTTTGTTTACATTCTTTTTCTGATATTTCATTGTTAGTGTAAAGAAGTGCAAACAATTTCCATTGTTTTCCATACTTTTGTATCCTGCTACCTTGCCAAATTTGTTTATCAGTTCTCATAGTTTTTGTGTGGATTTTCTGTATATACTATCATGTCATCTGCAGATGATAACAATTTTACCTCTTCCCTCTGAATTTGAATACCTTTTATTTCTTTTTCTTATCTGATTCCTGCAGCTGGATTTCCAATACTATATTGAATAGAAGTGATAAGAGTGGGTATACTTGTCTTGTTTCAGATTTCCATGGGAAGACTTTCAGCTTTTCACTGTTGAATATTATATTGGCTGTGGGTTTGTCATAAATATTAATAGTTTTATTATGTTGAGATATGTTCCCTCTATACCCACTTTTGTAAGGACTTGGATCATGAGTGGATGTTGAATTTTATAAAATGCTTTTTTTGCATCTATTATGGTGATCATGTGGCTTTTGCCCTCTGTTGATGTGTGTGTCACATTGATTTGCATGTGCTGAACTATCCTTGTGACCCTGGGGTGAATCCAACTTGACCTTGGTGCATGATGTTTTTTTATGTGTTGTTGGTTTTGGTTTGCTAATATTTTCTTGAGAATTTTTGCATCTAATATTCATCAAAAATATTGACCTGTAATTTTCTTTTTTGGTATTGTCTTTGGTTTTGGTATTGGGTTGATGGTGGCTTCATAGAATGGCTTTGGGAGTTTTCCTTCCTCTTCAGTCTTTTGGAAGAGTTTGAGAAGGATTGGCATAAGTTTTTCTTTGTATGTTTGGTAGAATTCACCTGTGAAGCCATCTGGTCCTGCGCTCTTGTTTGTAGCGAGTTGTTGTTTTTATAGATTACAAGTGCTATTTCACTTCTAGTGATCAGTCTATTCTGTTTATTTTTGATTCAGCTTTGGTGGGCTGTATTCTTCTAGAAAGTTGTCTGTTTCTTCTAAGTTGTAGACTTTGTTGGCATATAATTGCTCATACTTCTGCAGTATTGATTGTGATTTCTCCCCTTTCATTTCTTATTTTGTTTATGTCTTCTGTCTTCTTGGTGAGCATGGCCAGAGGTTTGTTAATTTTGTTTACCCTTTCAAAGAAGCAGCTCTTGGTTTCATTGATTTTTTTTTTTCCCCTACTTTTAAAAAAATTTTTAATTTTCTCTCTGACCTTTATTAGTTCCTTCCTTCTGCTGGCTTTAGGTTTTGTTTGCTCTTTTTCTAATTCTCTTAGATGATGAGTTACATTGTTTATTTGAGAATTGTCTTGTTTCTTTAAAAAGGCCTTTATCTCTATGAACTTCCCTCTAAGAACTGTTTTTTGCTGCATCTCATAGATTTATTATGGTTGTGTTTTCATTGTCATTTGCCTCAAGGTTTTAAATTTCCTTTTGATTTCATTGTTGACTTACTGATTTTCTCAGTTCAGTTCAGTTGCTCAGTCGTGTCCGACTCTTTGCGACCCCATGAATCGCAGCACGCCAGGCCTCCCTGTCCATCACCAACTCCCGGAGTTCACCCAGACTCACGTCCATCGAGTCAGTGATGCCATCCAGCCATCTCATCCTCTGTCATCCCCTTCTCC
>NW_011494753.1:5266036-5266240 GCF_000754665.1 Bison bison bison
CAATTCTTTGGCGCTCAGCTTTTTTCACAGTCCAACTCTCACATCCATACATGACCACAGGAAAAACCATAGCCTTGACTAGACGGACCTTTGTTGGCAAAGTAATGTCTCCTTTTGAATATGCTATCTAGATTAGTCATAACTTTCCTTCCAAGGAGTAAGTGTCTTTTAATTTCATGGCTGCAGTGATTTTGGAGCCCCCAA
>NW_011494753.1:5267028-5267850 GCF_000754665.1 Bison bison bison
CTTTGGAACTCTGCATTCAGATGTTTATATCTTTCCTTTTCTCCTTTGCTTTTCGCTTCTCTTCTTTTCACAGCTATTTGTACGGCCATTTTGCTTTTTTGCATTTCTTTTCCATGGGGATGGTCTTGATCCCTGTCTCCTGTACAATGTCATGAACCTCATTCCATAGTTCATCAGGCACTCTATCTATCAGATCTAGGCCCTTAAATCTATTTCTCACTTCCACTGTATAATCATAAGGGATTTGATTTAGGTCATACTTGAATGGTCTAGTGGTTTTCCCTACTTTCTTCAATTCAAGTCTGAATTTGGCAGTAAGGAGTTCCAATACAATATTGCTCTTTACAGCATCGGACCTTGCTTCTATCACCAGTCACATCCACAATTGGGTATTGTTTTTGCTTTGGCTTCATCTGAGCCACAGTCAGCTCCTGGTCTTGTTTTTGTTGACTGTATAGAGCTTCTCCTTTTTTGGCTGCAAAGAATATAATCAATCTGATTTCGGTGTTGACCATCTGGTGATGTCCAGGTTTAGAGTCTTCTCTTATGTTGTTGAAAGAGGATGTTTGTTATGACCAGTGCGTTCTCTTGGCAAAATTCTATTAGCCTTCGCCCTGCTTCATTCCATATTCCAAGGCCAAATTTGCCTGTTACTCCAGGTGTTTCTTGACTTCCTACTTTTGCATTCCAGTCCCCTATAATGAAAAGGACATCTTTTTTGGGTGTTAGTTCTAAAAGGTCTTGTAGGTCTTCATAGAACTGTTCAACTTCAGCTTCTTCAGCGTTACTGGTTGGGGCATAGACTTGGATTACTGTGATATT
>NW_011494753.1:5267950-5283183 GCF_000754665.1 Bison bison bison
AGGAGTTAAATTCACCCATTCCAGTCCCTTTCAGTTCACTGATCCCTAGAATGTCGACATTCACTCTTGCCATCTCTTGTTTGACCACTTCCAATTTGCCTTGATTCACGGACCTGACATTCCAGGTTCCTATGCAATATTGCTCTTTACGTCATCGGACCTTGCTTCTATCACCAGTCACATCCACAGCTGGGTATTGTTTTTGCTTTGGCTCCATCCCTTCATTCTTTCTGGAGTTATTTTTCCACTGATCTCCAGTAGCATATTCGGCAGCTACTGACCTGGGGAGTTTCTCTTTCAGTACCCTATCATTTTGCCTTTTCATACTGTTAATGGGGATCTCAAGGCAAGAATACTGAAGTGGTTTGCCATTCTCTTCTTCAGTGGACCACATTCTGTCAGACCTCTCCACCATGACCCACCCATCTTTGGTGGCCCCACAGGGCATGGCTTAGTTTCATTGAGTTAGACAAGGCTGTGGTCCTAGTGTGATTAGATTGACTAGTTTTCTGTGAGTATGGTTTCAGTGTGTCTGCCCTCTGATGCCCTTTTGCAACACCTTCCGTCTTACTTGGGTTTCTCTTACCCTGGACGTGGCGTATCTCTTCACGGCTGCTCCAGCAAAGCGCAGCCTCTGCTCCTTACCTTGGACAAAGGGTATCTCCTCACCGCCGCCCCTCCTGACCTTGAATGTGAAGTAACTCCTCTAGGCCCTCCTGCGCCCACGCAGCCACCGCTCCTCGGACGCGGGGTAGCTCCTCTTGGCCGCCTCTCCTTGTGCATGGGTCCTCCCAGCTTCTGCCCCTGACCTCGGACGTGGGGTAGCTCCTCTCGGCTGTGCTTATGCACCGTCACAGTCGCCCACGCTTAGAGATGTTTAGTATTGCTATATTCTTTTAGTTTTTGCTTGTCTGAGAAATTCTTTATCTTTCCTTCTATTCTAAATGATAATTTTGCTGAGTAGAGTATCCTAGGTTGCAGATTTTTCTCTTTCAGGACTTTGAATATATCTTGCCGTTCTCATCTGGCCTGCAACATTTCTGTAGAGAAATCAGTTCACATCCTCATGGGGGTTCTTTTGTGATTTAACTCTTTTTCTCTTGATGCCTTTAGAATTCTCTCTTGAACTTTTACTGTTTTAACTGAAATATGTCTTGGTGTAGGTCTTTTGGATTCATTTTGTTTGGAACCCTCTGTGCTTCCTGAACCTGGATATCTGTCTCCTTCAGGTTTGGAAAGTTTTCAATCATAATTTCTTCAGATACGTTTTCAGGCTTCTTTGCTCTTTCTTCTCCTCCTGGGAGCCCTCTGGGAGTTATGTGTAGATTGGCACACTCTGTTTTATCCCATAGACTCTTATTATATTGCTTTCATTTTTTTCGTTTGGCTTTCTGTCTGCTGTTCTGATTGGGCGATTTACATTATTTTATCTTCCAGATCACATATTTGTTCTTGTGCATTATTCATTCTGCTACTCATTGCCTTTAGCTTAGCTTTCATCTTGGCAAATGAGTTCTATATATTTTCCTTGATTCCTTTTTATAATTTCTAATTCATTTTTTACTGTAACTTGCATTTCTATCAATAATCCTTCTTAGTTCCTTCAATATTATCATTATCTTCTTTTTAAACTCAGTGTCTATTAGACTGAAGAAATCTGTTTCATTGTTTTTTCAGGAGAACTCTCTTAATTGTTTAATTTGGAATGGTCCCTCTGCTTCTTCGTTTTACCTGTATTTCTCTTGCTCTATGAGTTTAGGAGAAACCATAATCTGTTGTAGTCTTAGAAGGCTGTTTTTGTGTGGGAGGCTGTGTAGCCTGGGTGGGTTTAATATTTTTGGTGCAAGGACTGTTTTTAGTATGGATCCCTGCCACCTCTTTCCTTAGTATGTGCTGGCCATTATCCCCTTGATAAGAGGTGTGACTGGTGTTGTCTTCAGGGCCTGCACTAGATGTTGAGCTCCTCTGCTCTGTGTTTGTCACTGCCCTGTTCAACTGCTCCCTAATTATTGGAGTAGAAGCCAATAATGTTTCTGAGCTGCAGTGCAAGGTAGGTGAGTTTGGAGCACTCCCACTGGCAGAGGAGCCACTGAGTTTTGCTCTGCCAGAACTGTCCACTGGTGGGCATGCTCTATCACGTTACCCATTGTGGGGGGTCAAAAGTCCACTGTTGGCACTGCGCTCGGCCCCCCCTCAACCCTGGGAATGCCAGCAGTCCACCCTGGTGTTTCTCAGGTGTTGTTTTCACAAGGCCTCCAGCGCAGATCCAAGAAGTCAGGTCCCAGACTGCAGTAATCATGTACATGGACTCGCTGAGGGAGCTATGGAGGCAACTCAGATCCTGGCCCAGCCCAGCCCCACAGCATGTGCCCACAAAACCCACAACTCCTAAGGCCAGACCTCCCAGCCACAGGAGCACCCACTGTCTGCTTGAATGTCCTGCAGGTGCTGAATTTACCAAGCTGGCAGCAGAGGTGTAAATCTGCAGCTCACACAGCCAGGGAGAGATTTCAGCCCTGCTTTATAAGTTATGTGGTCCCTAGGGCTTACCTATGATTTCAGCCCCACCTCTGCACATGGGAAACTCACTGGCACCTGGGGTGTGGGAGCCCACTGAGGTGGTGGCTAGAGCATCGGAGCCAGCCAAGGCAGTGTTTGGGTTATGTGGACTCACCCAGGCTGGAGCCCACCCAGGTGGCAGCTGGGGCATGGAGAAATAAGCTGCAAGGGCAGCCCTGCCCCTCCCTTCACATGCCACTTAACTGTGGCACATTGCTTCTATGGTGGGCCCTGGCTTTTTCTGCAGACAACCTGGTTGTATCTGTACCATGCTCCAGCCACTTCAGGCTACTTCCACACAGCCAAGACCAGTCCTTGTTCCAGATCTGTCCTCTAAACCCCAAGTTTCAGCACCAGCCCCTGCCCATACCATAGGATGCTTGTCTCAGGCTGGAGCATGCAGGCTGGTTGCGTTGTCTATGTAGGTCTTTCTGTTCTGCCTGCCACAAACCAGTTGTTATACTCTCCTCTGAGCCTGCATAGTTCCCTTTCTGTCCCCATTGATCTTCCTGAAGGTGAGGGGGCTTCCCAGGGTGTGGGACTCTGTCCTCTTTTACTGTTCCCTCCCAGGGGTGCAGGTTGCATCCTGCTTCCTTTTCTCCTCCTCCCCCCATCATCTTACCCAGTTATGTGGAGATCTGTCCCTTCAGGTGTTTGAGGTCTTCTGCTAGTGTTCGGGGGGGGGGGCTTGCCAGGTGTCACTAGTGGTATAGAACCTGCCTGCCAATGCAGGAGACATTGGGTTCAATCGCTGGGTCGGGAAGATACGCTGAAGAAGGGCATGGCAACCCACTCCAGTATTCTTGCCTGGAGAATCCCAAGGACAGAGGAGCCTGGAGGGCTATGGTCCATAGGGTTGCAAAGAGTCAGCCACAACTGAAGCAACTTAGCACAGCACAGCTGGTGTTCAATAGGTATTCTGTGAGAATTATTTCATATGTAGATATATTTTTGATGTATTTGGGGCAGGAGCTGAGTTCCACGTCCTTCTACTCTACCATACTGTTTTGATTACTGTAGTTTTGTAGTATAGTCTGCAGTCAATGAGTATGATCTCCAGCTCTGTTCTTTCTCAAGATTATTTTGGCTATTTGAGGTCTTTTGTGTTTCCATACAAATGCTAAAATTATTCTAGTTTTGTGATAAATGCCATTGGTATTTTGGCAGAGATTGCATTGAATCTGTAGATTGCCTTGGATAGTATGATCATTTTAACAATACTGATTCTAACCTATGAACATGATGTATCTCTCCATCTGTTTGTGTCATCTTCAATTTCTTTCATCAGTGTCTTATTTTATGGGTACAAGTTTTTTACCTCCTTAAGTAGGTTTATTACTAGATATTTTATCCTTTTTGACGTGATGGTAAATTGCTTTCCTTAATTTTTTTGTGATAATTTATTGTTACTGTATAGAAATGCAATAGATTTCTTGATATTAATTTTGTATCTTGCAGCTTTACCAAATTCATTGATGAGCTCTAGTAGTTTATTTGGTGGCATCTTAAGGATTTTTCTGTGTATAGTGTCTTGTCATCTGCAAACAGTGCCTGTTTTCTTTTTTTCAATTTGAATTACTTTTATTCCTTTTTTTTGTGTGATTGCTGTGGCTGGGACTTCCAGTACTATGTTGAATAAATGTGGAGAGAGTGGGTATCCTTGTTTTATTCCTGATCTTAGAGGGAATACATTCAGTTTTTCACCATTGAGTATGATGTTAGCAATGGGTTTGTTGTTTATGGTCTTCATTATGTTGAGTTATATCGCCAACTTGATGGACATGAGTTACAGCAAGTTCCGGGCATTGGTGATAGAGAAGCCTGGCATGCTGCAGCCCATGGGGTCACAAAGGGTTGGACACGACTGAGCAGCTGAACTGATATTCTCTCTATTCCCACTTTTTGGAGGGAATGTTTGATTCATAAATGTTTGAATTTTGTCAAAAGGTTTTTCTGTGTCTATAGAGGTGATCGGAGAAGGCAATGGCAACCCACTCCAGTACTCTTGTCTGGAAAATCCCATGGATGGAGGGGCCTGATGGGCTGCAGCCCATAGGGTCGCTAGGAGTTGGACATGACTGAGTGACTTCACTTTATTTTTTCACTTTCATGCATTGAAGAAGGAAATGGCAACCCACTCCAGTGTTCTTGCCTGGAGAATCCCAGGGACGGGGGAGCCTGGTGGGCTGCCGTCTATGGGGTTGCACAGCGTCAGACACGACTGAAGCGACTTAGCAGCAGCAGCAAGCAGCATAGAAGTGATCATATGGCTTTTATTCTTCAGTTTGTTAATATGGTGTATCACCTTGATTGATTTGCAGACATTGAATTATCTTTTCATTTCTGAGATAAATCTCACTTGATCAGAGTGTATGATCCTTTTAATGTATTGTTAGGTTCTAATTGATAATATTTTGTTGAGAATTTTTGCTTCTGTGTTCATCAGTTGTATTGGTTTGTAATTTTCTTTTCTTTTTGATGTCTTTGTCTGGTTTTGAGGTTAGGGTGATGCCTTGTGGAATGAGTTCAGAAGTGTTCTTTCCTCCAAAATTTTTTGGAATAGTTTGAGAAGAAAAGGTGTTAACTCTCCTCTAAATATTTGTGTAGTTCTCCTTTGAAGCCATCTGGTCCTGGACTTTTGTTGGTTGGGAGTTTTTTGTTTTTAATTCCTGATTCAATTTCATTACTGGTAATTTGTCTGTTCATGTTTTCTGTTTCTTCCTGGTTCAGTCCTAGGAGATTATATATTTCTATATAGGAATTTGTCTGTTTCTTCTGGATTGTTCATTTTATTGGCATATAGTTGTTTGTAGTAGTCTCTTATGATCCTTTGTATTTCTCTGGTATCACTTGTAACTTCTTTTTCATTTCTAATTTTGGCCCTCTCTCTTTTTTTTCTTAATGAGTCTGGCTAAAGGTTTATCAATTTTGTTTGCCTTTTCAAAGAACCAGCTCTTTGTTTTGTTGATCTTTTCTATTGTTTTTATTTTCTTTTTTTTTTTTTAGTCTCTATTTCTAAATGATTAGCCTAAGTTTTACCACTCATCTTTACTTTATGCAATGCCAATTTTTAAATGCAGATATAGGCACATCAAACTAATATGTGGAGTCACCAAAATGACACAATTCATATTTCATACCTCATATTTATTAGAACTCTTGGTATAGTGCACAAGACTTATTTGACTGGTTTTATTTCACTTGGTAACATGTGTACATTTTCCCAGAACTCTGGATCCATCTTTACATTTCCTTCTAGCCCATCATTTTCAATGCAATAATTGGATGATACAAGGAAGCAACACAAATAGCAAAGATGATGGAGTTCCTTGGTCATTTGTGTTTCCTAAGACATCATACCTTCTTTCTGCATTTGAAGCAAGTTCTGGTTCAAGTGCCAAGTGTGGCCTCTGGGGCTGTCTTAGACATAATACACTTATCTTGCATTTTCTTAGAGTCTCAATGAATTCTCTGCATTGTGAATCCACTGGGACTCTGCTCATGAGGTGGCAAGGAACAGTGGACACAGATATCATGTATCTCCTCACGCAAATGCCTCTTGTCCCATTAGAACCTCCTTAACAAAACACAAGTTCAAAAATACTGAGTTCAAGATGGCAGTAGGAGAGCTTTGAATCACCTGCTGCACTCTTCCCCATCTATGTTCTTTGGGCAGCAACTTTCAACTTTTCATTCTTTTTAGCTTTTCTTACCTTATTTACTTTCATATTTCCAAAAGTCTTCCTAGAGTGCTGTTTCTTGATTTTTCAGTTTAGATATCATCTGATGACTTGTACAATGGAAGGTTGGAATTTAGCCCCTTTGTGTCACTTCCTGCCCACATTTGCTCCCCCACCCCTGCCACCACATCCCAATATCATGCTAGCATATCTTGATTAAATCCTTGTCTACTGTTTTCTTTATTGTTGTTGTATAGATAATGCCAAACCAAGCGTTGTAACAAAATGATTTTCTTTTTAAGAACCACTGTATTTGCCTAGTTTCCTTTGCTTCTCTAAGTCTTCCATATCCTGCAACAATTCTGCAAAATGTCTGTGAATCCAGGTTTTCCAAAGGCAGTCCCTCCCGTGTCCTCTCACAGTTCCCTTCTTTCCTGGACATACCCCTCGACATCCCTCTATCCTGCTCTCATCTAACCTGGATGATGTCTACTTCTCTCTTAAAATTATCGTGCAAGATCTTCCTGTTTCCTGGGTCTCATGCTACCTTTTTTAGAGGGGTTTACTTCTTTGTTTTGGTGGAGCATATCCTCAAGTAGCCTTCTGAGAAGAGATGTGTAGATTTGCTTGTCTTAAAATGTTTGCTTTTTTTTTTTTTCTTCCCTCATACCTGATTGATCTTTTGATAGCAACTTCCAAGTTAAAAGTCTTTCTCCCTCAGAATTTCAAAGGTATTTTTCCTTTGTTTTCTATCTTCCAACACTGCTATTGACAAGTCTCATACCAGTCTGAGTCCCAAACCTTTTATGTGACCTTTTAAAAAAGTCTGGAAGCTTTTAGGATTTTCTTTATCTCTCTCTCAATATAGAGAATACTCTCTCTCTTTTTTTCCTCTTGGTCTGTGTCTCTCTTTCTTTCTCTTGGTAATCTGAACTTTTGCGATTATGTGCCTTGATTTACCTTGGGGTGGTGATGGGGGGCACTTGCTAGGCCCTTTTAATCTAAAAACTCAAGTCCTGCAGTTCTTGGAAATAGTCTTATTTATTTGATAGTCATCTCTCATTTTCTCCTTCTGGAACCCTTAATATTCAGCTGTTCTCTCCCTTTCCTTTTTTTTTTTTTTTACACTTTTTAACTTTTTTTGACTCATTCTGTTTTCTGAAAGACATCCTTATCTTTGCCTTACAAGCTTTCTATTACATTAAAAAATGTTTTTCCTATTGTACTTTTAACTTCATGAAATTTCTTATTTGCTAAATATTCCTTTTTATTATCCTGTTCTAGTTTCATGGGTATAATATCTTACCTTGTTGAAGTTGTTATTTAGTTTTTTCTTTAACTCCCTGAAATATCTGTCTTTTCTTTGAGTTATTTTTTAGAACCTATCTTTCATGTGAAGGATTTTCTTGAGATGGCATGGCTGTATTCCCTCCGTGGAAGGAGGTGCTGGGCCGCCAGTCGGGAGGTCTGTGGACTAGGCAGCACTGTTTCAAGTCACCGCTGAGGGACTGGTTGGGATGGAGCAGTTTCTTTGGGGTATCTTCAAACGTCAGTATCTAGGGTCATTTTTCTGAGTGATTTCACTCCAGAGAGGTATTCTCTAGTCTTTTCCTGGAAGGTGTAAGTCTGACTACAGCTTTCTGGCTCCCAGATGGGGAAGGAGCTTGGTGATTATCTCAGCTTTCCTTGTGCAGACTTTCGCTTGTTCTTTTCTCTGTGGGCCCCTCTGCCTCGGGTCTTCCACCGTGCCTAGTGTTCCTGGGCCAGGTCTCCTGGATCACCCTCTCCAGAGAGTGACCCCAGTCCTCTGCCAGGCAGGGAGGTGGCCATGGCCCTGCTCTAGAGGGTTGGGAAGGGGATCTGGGGTCTGATGAAGTCTTACAGACTTTGAGCCAGGCTCTAGTCTTCAGTCTCCCTGGCACCCAGGCCTCCAGGGGTCCCTCAGGTTTCCTGAGCGTTTCCAGTGTCCCTCTTCTGGGTGGTCTCTCTCTGCATGACTGGCTGTCAGCATTCAGTGCTGTAGTAAGTCAGCTGCTACTTGATCATCTGCTTTCCAGCTTCTAGAATTTTGCTAACATTTTTCATCTGCCATCATCACCTCTCCCTTGCCCCTTGTCTTTGTGGATTTATGCCTTGTTTATTTCTTTCCTGTCATCTTAGTGGGGTTCTGAAAGGGCATGGAAATAACTCTATATCTGCTCAATGGGCCATGTTTTTCTAGAAGTCCATTCACAGGGGTTTAAGCAGGGACATGACCAGGTTCTTTGTGGACATGAGAGCGAGGACCCTGGCCTCTGATAGAAGAGGGATTATTGGGTGGAGAGGGGGACTAGAAGCAGGGAAGAGTTGACTTTGATGTTTAAGACCCTGGACTCTGACCCAGGCATCTACCCATGTTGGCAGACAAGTTACACTAACCCTTAAGCCTTAAAGACCGGGGATAATGATGGGACTGTGTCCCGGGTTGCTCTGAGGATTAAATGAGGAGGCATGTGACGTGTGTAGCACGGCGCTGGCCACATGGTTTGCATTCAGTGCCTGGTGACTGTTAGCACTGCTACAAGCGATGTGATAAGGAGCTGAAGCAGGAAAGTGGCCCGGCAGGGAGAGCCTGGTAGAAAATGATCCCAAGGGTCCGTCACCTCCCCACTTCGGGGCTGAAAATGAGAGAAGGGCTGGGAAATCAGAAGAGCAGCCACCCCTGCAGCACCCTGAGGGCTTTTTCCAGCTGTCCCCACCCATGGTGCTGCCCAGCACGCTGGCTTCAGGACAGACAGAAACAGGCATCTCTGTCTTCATTTGGCTGCTGGAATGCGTGAGGGACTTGCTTTGGGGCCTGGGGCGAGGGTGGGAGGAGAAGGCCAGAGCCTGAGCCAGCCAGGGCCTCCCAGAACCTTGGCACCAAGAAGCGCTGGACAGAATGCTGGCAGAGAGACAGACACGTGGCCCATGAAGGGAGCTGGGGAGGAAGGGGAAGTTCCTCTTCCCAAGGGTGGCCGCACTCTCCCCTCTCCATCCCAGAGGGCTAGGCAGGAGAGGGTGCTGGGGTGGATGGTGTCATACCAACCTGACCCCCAGCCCTTCTGCCCTTAGTCTCCTTGCTGGAGGTGGACGGAAGACAGGACAGGCTCCACCTAGACAGGATGGGGGCCGGAAGGGCAAGATTCGCAGAAGGAAGGCACCAAGCGGGGTCTGGCGGTGTTTCCAGGATTTGACGGTGTCTCAGAAGCACTGAGACCACCCCCATTCCCCACTGGACACGACATTCCTTTGCTTCCTGCAGATAGATGCTCATCAGGCCGCACAGACCCAGATGTTAGCAAATCCCACTTGGTCTCAAACTGTGCTAAAGGGAAAGTGGTAGAGGAGGCAGTGCCCCTGTCTTCAAGCCCCTCACCACCTGAGGAGGGCAGCCCTGTGGGGTTCTGTGGGAATCTGGAGAGACGCAAGACATCCTCTCTGAGAAGGCACACCAGAGCTGCTCTCTAAGGACTAAGGGAGCATCATGAGGAAGAAGGATGCTCTAGGTGGGTGCATGCGTGGTCCAGGGCTGGCAGTGGGGGAATGTGGGTGGGACGGAGAATCTTCAGGAGGTGGTAGTCAGACTAGAGGAAAGTTTCAACGAGACTGTTCAGTGGCCAGTCCAAGAGGTCAACCTGAAGAACCCGAAGAGCCTTTCTGGGCTGAGTGTCAATTTAAAGGACCCTGCGGTTTCATAAGGGACCTCTCTTTTCATGAGCTACTATTTAGACCTGGGGCCAGGGAGGGAAGGCCCTGCTTGCTCATGTCTTTGCAGCCGGGGTTTCCGCAGGGAGAGAGGCAGGCCTGATCAAGTATTGTCCCCAACATCCGGTGACTCCCCAACCAGCCCCCAGCGGCGGGGAGGGGAGGAGGCACACAGGTCTCTCCCAGGTGATGGGTAGCTCCTTGCAGTCCTTGAGGTTGGAGTGGCACTTCCGACTGGAGCCATTCACTGTCTGCTCTGACCCCATGTGGGGCTGCCCGGCCCTGCTATAATTAGAGGGGAAGGGCTGACGTGTATCAGCAGCCTGGGGAGCCTGGCAGGGAGCCAACCAGAGGAAGGAAGGGCCGGCTGCCGGCCACCCGCCCGTGTAACTTTTCCCAAGTAGATGCTGCTATTTATACCTCTGTTGCTTGGGATCACATAGGCTGCCTCAGCCTCTTGTAGATGAGGTTGTGAAGGCTCAGAGAGGGTGAGGGATGGCCCAAGGCCACACAGCATCTGAAACTGGGCAGAGTGGAACTTGGGTTTCTGACTCCCTAGTCAGCATCTGGGCCAGAATGTGGCTCTGATTCTGGTGTGGGTCCTACAAAGACACCCCCGGCCCCAACCAGAACCCCCCAGCCATAAGATGGCCCTGAGAGACTGTTGCTGCCTGGCTTTCCAGCATCCGGCTCACAGGAGCTTGATACCCGGCACATCAGCACTGGGTGTTGGCTGGAAAACTGAAGGGCTGGGTGTGCCCCAGGACCTACTTGTGTGGAGCTGAGGCATGTTGGACCCAGTCAGAGGAGCCCCCTGGCTGGGTCTGAATCAGCGGAGTGGGTGAACCCCCCAGTCACATTTTAAATTGTGTCCTACCAGACGAAAAGGAGCCCCAGGGCCAGGTTGACCCTACACAGACTCACACAGACACACACACACACACCCCCCTACCGCTACACCCCCTCAGCTGATGTTTGGCCCCAGGTTGTGGGTTCAGGGAGCCCCAGGATGAGGCTAGCAATCAGAAACCTCCTTGCTCCCTGCCACACCTCAGCTGCCGTGGTTTAGAACTTGTATTTGAGATGAAGTGTTTGAGGCAGGCTCATGATGGGATGGGAGGGGCTTTTCACTTAGGGTAGCCCAGCCAGTGGACACACGGGCTGGCAGCTGGCAGCCTGGCTGGCATCACATCCTGACCATCGCTGCCCACGCACATGACACAGGGCACATGGCGCACTGCCATGGACCCTGGATGTGTAAGGAAACAGTGGTGGTAGAGTCTTCTGCTTGGGGGTTGTAAGGAGCAGATAAGAGAGTTCCCGCTCAGGACCCAGAGCCAGCCTGGCCTGCAGTCATCTAGGGCAGAAGACTGGGTCCCACACCTGCTCGTATGCCCCATGTCCATCCTAGACGGTCTGTTTCCAGCTAACACAAAGGGTCCAGGTGGTTCTGGGTGGAGAGGGGCCCCCAGGGTCCTCAGCAGGAGTCTAGTCACTGAGGCTCTGGGTGGAGCCCGGGCCCTGCCACCAGCCAGGGGCCTTGGGAGACCACATTCCCTAGCCAGGGAATGTGGCTCCTCTGAAATCTGGATTCCTGGATCCCAGGGACTGACTGCCCCCCAGCCTCTCCCCATTCAGGCCTGCACGGTGGCCTATTTCTCGACCCCTCCATATTCTGCAGCCCCTCTGTGGCCTGTTGTGTCTCCTCCTTCCCACCTGGCCAGACCCCAGCATCTATCAG
This sequence comes from Bison bison bison, assembly GCF_000754665.1. Classification (NCBI taxonomy): domain Eukaryota; kingdom Metazoa; phylum Chordata; class Mammalia; order Artiodactyla; family Bovidae; genus Bison; species Bison bison. The sequence goes on from NW_011494753.1 coordinate 5,279,657, forward strand.
CTCCGCCCTTCTTCCCCCGCCTCCCTCCATCCTAACCTGGACCCTCTGCTCATCCTGGCTCCCTAACCCGGCACCAGCCACCCTCCAGCCTCCCAGACTGGAAGACTAGGGGGTTTCTGCCTCCCCCAAGCTGTTTAGCCTGGGACCGCAAGTCCCATAGATCCTGTTTTCCTCCTGTTGCTACCAGGAGGGGCACAGGAGAAAATAAGGGAATGACAGAGACTGGCAGGCAGAGCTGCCCCTGGGCTCTCTCCCAGGTGGGCAGCCAGGTAGCGGCAGCCTGCAGGCCTTGGTCCTCGTACAGATCCCCTTGGTCCCAGCCTGGGGTGGAGGGCTGTCGTATCAGCTGTGATGTGATGCTCTGCAGATCCTAGACTGAGCGGGGGACTGAGGCACTCTGAGCAGGGTCACATGTGGGCCTAGTGTTCCAGAAGACTTCAGAGGGAAGGGCCTCTGGGCTGGATCTTGCAGGGGGAGGCCCCACGGTGGAGGAGTGGGGAGACTGTTGGGAGTAGAAGGGACGGTTTGTGAAGAGGCCTAGCCCTGGGGGGTGGGATGAGTTATTTAAATAGCTGGAGTGACCTGGAGATAGATGGGAAAGACTGGGAGCCTTTCATGCTAGGTTATGTCAAAAAACAGGCTGGATGAGTAAGGAGGCTGGAGTTTTCCTGTTCAGTTTAAAGCTTTAAGCCCCTTCCCACCTCTCCTGCCCTCCTGTACTGGTGAGGCCTCCTTGATGGGTCTCTCAGGCTGCCCCCTTTAGGGCCCCAGAGGACAGGCAGCCCCTTACCCCACACTTCTGTCCCATCTTTGCAGCCGTGGGTGGGGCCTGTGCCTGGATGACTCTCCCAGCAAGGATGTCATCGACTTCCCTTCCATACCGCCTGGCGTCCTCTACGATGTGGGCCACCAGTGCCGCCTCCAGTACGGGGCCTACTCTGCCTTCTGCGATGACATGGACGTGAGTGGAGCGGGGGGCAGCCCTCAGCAGCCTGCAGACCCCTCCCAGCCAGGCTCGGTCCACACATGATGCCCATGAGACATAAAGTGGCCTGTGGGCAAGGCCTTGGGTTGGGTGGCCCTAGACCCAGGTCTGCATTCTGGGTGGGCCATTCGCCAATGGTGGGACTTCAGGCAAGCCCCTTACCTACTGGGATTTTCTGGTGGCTTGGTTGGTAAAGAATCTGCCTACAATGCAGGAGACCCAGGTTCAACCCCTGGGTGGGGAAGATCCCCTGGAGAAGGGAACGGCAACCCACTCCAGTATTCTTGCCTGGAGAATTCCAGGGATAGAGGAGCCTGGTGGGCTATTGTCCACAGGGTCGCAAAGAGTCAGACATGACTGAGCGACTAATACTTACCTACTGGAGCTGGATTGTAAGAGATAAAATAAAACCTCTACTGTCAGGTCCTGGGGAAGATCGCCCGAAGTGGTGGCCACGGGCATGTCATCTTCTAACAGGGTGTCTCCAGTTGAGGGGCTGTGGCTGGAGAGCTGTGGGTGATCTGGGGACTGCGCTGAGCCCCAAATCCAATGGTCTGGGGAGAGATAAGAAGGGACCTCTGGGGCTTCCACCTACAGAATGTGCCAGCCCCAAGGAGGGATTCCCAGGGGACTCGAGGAGGCAGCGAGGGGGTAGGGCAGGTGGAGGCGTAGGGGAGGAGGTGAGGGTGTGGCCTCTGTGCTCCTTCTTGCAGAATGTCTGCCACACACTCTGGTGCTCCGTGGGGACCACCTGTCACTCCAAGCTGGATGCAGCTGTGGACGGTACCAGCTGTGGGGAGAGCAAGGTAGGGGAGCCCCAGTCCAGCTGCAGAGCAGGTGAGACACCTGCTGCGTCCATGCTCTGGGCTCGGCCTTGGTTCACAGACTCACCAGTGTTCTTCGCCGACCCCCAGCCCTCTCTGGCCTGAGTCCCCATCTGCAGAATGGAGGCTTTGGGACAGAGCTTGACTGAGCAATTCTCCAAGGTGCCTCCACCTCTGAGAGTCAGCATGTGGGCTCTGTTTTATTCTTTGTTCAAGTCTGCCGTGGGGCCTGTCTTGGGTGACTGGAAGGGGGCCTCCCCCAGCCCTTGGGGTCTTCCCCTCTGGGCCCTTCCAGGCCTTCCACCCACCTTGTTCTCACTAGGGTGAGGAGCTTGGAGTGGGCTTGCTCTGCATTTGTCTGTCTTGGTAGTGGTGTCTGAATGGGGAGTGTGTTCCCGTGGGCTTCCGGCCCGAGGCCGTGGACGGTGGCTGGTCTGGCTGGAGCGCCTGGTCCCTCTGCTCGCGGAGCTGTGGCATGGGCGTGCAGAGCGCCGAGAGGCAGTGCACGCAGCCTGCGTGAGTGCGGGGCACCTGGGGCAGGTGGGGTGGGGTGCCCTGAGCAGAGTCAGCGATTCAGTCTGTCCCAGTCTCCCGTTCTCAGAAGTATCCCCATGGAGGCCAAGCCCAGAGTGTCCAGAGCCACTTGGGGTCACTTCTAGGAGTGCCCTGGTGGCTAGTTGAGTCACCACTGCTGACGCTATTGCAGAGAAGGGAACACCAAGGCTTGGAGAGTGGAGCGACTCATTAGAGGCCACACCACAAAGCAGCAGCTGATGGGAGGGAGGCAGGGAAGACAGTGGCTCAGAGCTTAGACCCTGAACCTTGGATGGATAGAGTTCAAATCCCCTCTCCTCTCCTCATGCAGCGGCCCTCTCCACCCCTTCTCAGGGCCTCAGTTTCCCGAGAAAGTATACGATGGGCAGCAGCAGTGCCCATCCGGTAGAGTTGTCATCACGGATAAGTGCACTAAAGCCCTGCAGCTAGTCTGAGTAATTGCTCGGTAAATAGAGCCGTGTAGTGACATTGGAGGGCACGTGGGTCCAAGGTGAGACTGGGGACAGCTGGGAGAACTGGTCAGCCTGGGAGGGGTGCTGTGTCACCTGGGGCGAGTGGCTTCATCTCCCTGGGCCTCGTTTCCCCGTCTCAGAGGGGTGAGGTGAAGATTCAGAGAGATGCAGAGGTCTGCCCTTCTGTGGACTGAGGGGGTGCTGGCACCTTCACTAGGCTGCCTCGGGAGGGGATCATGGGATTCAGAGCCAGGGCCTTCTAGGGCTCCATGCTTATACCCTGCCTTGTCTCCGGGTCTCTAGATCTGAGCAGGGTGGAAGCAGATGGGGTGGAGTTGGGGGTTCAGGCTCTGGGCTGGGCCAGGGCCAAGGGGGCTTCCTTTTGACCTGGATGGGGTGCTGCCACCAAGATCATGTCTGCTGACATATGGGCTGTTAGGACGCTGGGTCTCACAGGCTGGAGATTTGGAGTAGCCCCTCCAGCTAGTGCCAGTCAAGTCTGTAGCTTAGCCCAGCTTCTCAGTAACCCTCTGCAGAGGCAACCCCAGTCCCATTTTAGAGATGAGGAAACTGAGGCCCGGAGGGGTCCGGAGACTTTGCCAAGGTCACATAGCAGGTTGGGGGTAGAGCCCAGGCCTCGTGCTACCACCTTCCCTGAGATCCTTTCAAACAGGGAGACCAAGTCTGGGCCGAGGTGGGGGCGAGGGGGGC
>NW_011494753.1:5283330-5284669 GCF_000754665.1 Bison bison bison
GGGGCCTGCTTCTGGATTCAGGTGTGCGGTTGGCTCCGCTGTCAGTGCTCACTCACCCCCACCCCGCCCCACAGGCCCAAATACAAGGGCAAATACTGCGTGGGTGAGCGGAAGCGCTTCCGCCTGTGCAGCCTGCAGGCCTGCCCCGCCGGCCGCCCCTCCTTCCGTCAAGTCCAGTGCAGCCACTTTGACGCCATGCTCTACAAGGGCCAGCTGCACACGTGGGTTCCTGTGGTCAATGACGGTGAGTCCGGCCGTCCGCAGGGACACTGAAGTCTGGGGGGCGGAGGTCCGAGGGCCCAAGGCTTGCCCAGTGACACAGGTGCCATCTGTGGGGCTGCCGCTCACTCCCTCCTGGCTCCTGGGGGCAGCCTTGCAGACACTACCAGCCCAGTGGAGCCCCCCGCCCGCCACTGATGCTCTTCCGGGTGTGACTCCTGCCCTGCCTGTCCCTCACGGCTCCTCTGCTTGGGCCCCAGTGAACCCCTGTGAGCTGCACTGCCGGCCCTCGAACGAGTACTTTGCTGAGAAGCTGCGGGACGCTGTGGTGGACGGCACCCCCTGCTACCAGGGCCAGGCCAGCCGTGACCTCTGCATCAATGGGATCTGCAAGGTGTGCCCAGCGAGGAAGAGGACCCTCTCTGCCTTCCTCCTGCTTCCCTCTGGCCGCCCTCCCCAGGCTGTGCCACTGGGCTTCCCAGCTCTACCAGTGAAGCCTTTTGAGGGTCTCCCATTACCTCTCAGCAAAGCGCCCCCCAATCCTCCTGGGACTGGACCCACCACACACACCATCAACCTCAGCCTCTGCGACTGCACCCGGCCTGCCTGCCATGGCTTCTGAGATCTGGCCTGGGCTGGCCTGGCCCCAGCCCGGAAACCAGAGCTCAGGCGGAGGCCCGACCTCCCGCTGGTTGAATGACCCCAGGCAAACGTTTCCTCTGCGATAAGGGGACTGTCCGTCCAAGAATCCACGTCACAGGGTTAAATGGGGTCACTTATCAGGGATTGCCGTGCAGGGGCTCGGCCCGGCAGAGAAAGCATCAGTGTGTGCTGACAATACTTAAAGACATTTCCAGCAGCAGCAGCGGCGGCGGCGGCTTCCCCTGCCCGAGTCCTCGGCACTTTCTTTCCCCTGCTCCCGACAGGGGAGGCTCCTGGGCGTAGAGGCCAGGGCTCAGGACCAGCAGAGAACATTGATTCATATTTCGGGGAAACTGTTGTCCATGCTGGTCAGGAGCCCCTGTATGCCCGCTGCCCTGCCTGCTGGGGCCGTTTACACAGCTTTTCCTGTCTCTTGTCTCGTTTGATCTCACAGCACATCTTCATGGTGTGGGTGGTT
>NW_011494753.1:5284769-5286841 GCF_000754665.1 Bison bison bison
TTCCACATCTGAGGAAACTGAGGCTCAGAGAGGTCGAGGGGTTTACTTGGGACTGGAGGCCACAACAGTGGTGGGCCCCTGCTCCGTGCCCCGTGCACTCTCCTCCCCACCCTGGCAGCCCCTGAGGTGGGGGCCAGAGAGGGCTTGCGGCCAGCGGCCCAGCACCAGGGGCTTCCCCTCCTGTGCGTTACAGAATGTGGGCTGTGACTTCGAGATCGACTCGGGTGCCGTCGAAGACCGCTGCGGGGTGTGCCACGGCAACGGCTCCACCTGTCACACCGTGAGCGGGACCTTCGAGGAGGCTGAGGGCCTGGGTATGGAGAGGGACCACTGGTAGCAGAGGCGGGGGGTGCTCTTGGCCTGGTAGCCCTTCTTTGTCTCCCTTGAGCCCCTGCCTGCGTCCTCCTTGGTCCCCACCGAGGCTAGCGGTGGGAAGCAGGCACGCTGCCTTGCTGGGTCCAGGATCCAGGCAGGAGTCAGGGCCCCCAGGCCTAGATGCAGAGACCTGCCCTCCCAGGGAGTCCTCTTGCCCCAGGGACTCCAGGCTGGGCTAATGAGTGGCCTTATGAAGCTTCAGAGAACCAACCCCACAGCTCTACTCCTGCACCCCAGGACCTGTTGTGCATACACTGTTTAAGTGCCGACTGTATGCTGGGTGAGGGAGACACGGAGGTGAAGAGCTTACAGTCTCATCTTGCAGTGGAGGGAGACCCAGAGGGGCTGTGAGAGCCCTGAGGAAGAAGGTCCTGACCTGGGGAGGTCAGGGAAGACTTCCTGTGGGGAGTAGAAGTCGAGCTGAATCATGAAAGACTCAGCGGAGATGAGGAAAAACATTACACACGCAGGAAAGAGCTTGTGCCCAACGAAGCCTGGAGGCAAGGAGGAGTATGCTGTCTGGGGACCTGACTGTACAGAAGGCAGGCTGCCATGGGGCTTTGAATGCGTGGCCAAGAAGCTTAGATTTCATCCCCAGAGATGCAGCCCAGCATGGTGGTTAAAGCTCAGACCTCACAGCTTGATTCACATCCCAGCAGAGCCCTGGGGCAAGTTATGTAAGGTCTCTGTGCCTCGGTGTCCTCATCTGTAAAATGGGGCTAGCAGTAGTACCTGGGGGTACACAGGGTTGTTACACACGTAGGGTTCTTGGGATAATGCCAGGCACGGGTGTTGTGTGCTGTGCTTAGGCAACCAGTCGTGTCTAACTCTGCGACCCTGTGAACTGTAGCCCTCCAGGCTCCTCTGTCCATGAGGATTCTCCAGGCAAGAATACTGGAGTGGGTTGGCATTCCCTTCTCCAGACATGATGGGTACTATTTAGCAAAAGAACAAAAACAGGCTTTATAGGCATGAGGAGGACGTTATCAGGAGAAAGGTCAATTGGGTTTTTTAGAAAGGTCATGCTGGCCCCAGGTATAGGGTTAGGCCCAGCCCAGTGATAGACTGACTGAGGTTTCCCAGAGAGGGGCCATCGGGCACGGGGGCAGGATTGCAGGAGCCCTTCCGAGTGTGGTGACCTAGAACAGATCTAAGTAGGGAGGTCCGAATCTTAACGACGAAACCTTGGCATCGGCGGGTGGGGCAAGTGGCGAGAGCTGCACGGGCAGACCACAGCTAGCCCTCTTCTTTTCACAACCTGTGCTCAACCCCTGGCCGACAGGGTATGTGGACGTGGGGTTGATCCCTGTGGGCGCCCGCGAGATCCGCATCGTGGAGGTGGCGGAGGCCGGCAACTTCCTGGCCCTGCGCAGCGAGGACCCGGATAAGTACTTCCTCAATGGCGGGTGGACCATCCAGTGGAACGGGGACTACGAGGTGGCGGGCACCACCTTCACCTATGCCCGCACAGGCAACTGGGAGAACCTCACGTCCCCTGGCCCCACCGAGGAGCCTGTCTGGATCCAGGTGACCGCCTTCCGGGGCCAGGCCCGGGCGGGGCAGAGGTGGAGTGCGTGGGACCCAGCCCCGTGGCAGGAGTGTGCCCTGGGGCAGTCGCGGAGCCTGGCTCTGAAACGGCCCCATGGGGTAGCCCCAGGTCCCGGAGGTAGCTGAGGTCGGCTCCTTTAGGATGGGTG
>NW_011494753.1:5286941-5289216 GCF_000754665.1 Bison bison bison
TTAGGATGGGTGTCAGGGCTGCGTTGCGGGAGAGGCCATCTCGTGCTCACAGGGCTCCCGCCTGCCTGCCCCAGCTCCTGTTCCAGGAGAGCAACCCCGGGGTGCGCTACGAGTACATCATCCACAGGGAGGCGGACGGCCACGACCACATCCAGCCGCCCGAGTTCTCCTGGCGCTATGGACCCTGGTCCAAATGCACAGTCACCTGTGGCACAGGTGAGGAGAGGGGTGGGCACGGCCGCTGCCCAGCGGGGCCTTTGTCTCTGGGCGGTGAGGCCCAGCTTCAGCCTCTGGCTCATTGCTTGTTTGCGGGGCGTCTCTGAGCTCAGAGTGCTGCTTCTGGGCCTCAGTTTCCTCATCTGTATAATGGGGCTAGCAGTGGTCCTGTCTCATGGGTCAGTAACTGGGAGAGTAACCAGGGTGAGGCAGGCATGGCACACGGCACTTGGCCAGCCCGTGTGTCTCCCCCAGAGAGGCGCCAGCTGCCCCTCCCTCTTCTCGATGCTCAGCTCTGACAGGTCCTGTGTGAGCACTTCTCCCCCACACCTGGGACTTGACCACTTCATCCTCCTGGAGCCTTACCTGCATCCCCCTCAGGATGGGCTCCTCCCCTCCTCCAGCTTCCCCAGGGACCCCTCCTCCATGGGGCGCTCCTGTCTGTCCTGGGAGCCTGGAGCCTAACTTGTCTAGGCTGCTGCCCCTCCCCATGAGGAGGGTGGGGGAGGAGGGAAAGAAAGGAGATGGGAGGGGGAGGATGGAGTCGGACAGGGACGGGAGGCCAGGACGCAGCAAGCATCTCCCCACCCAACTCTGAGCCTCTTACCCGATGGCCCCATTATTCACCACATTTATTTATTTCTTTAAACTCTTTCTAAAAGGTGTAACAACTTGACTCTCCCCTCCCCGTGGTTCCTTCCGTATCCCTGCCCATCCCCCCACCCTCAGTGTACAGGGGTCTCCATATCAGGAATCTGGGACAGAGAGAGAGGCGTTTGGACATTCTTTGAAATGCCGTTAGGATTATAAAGTGAACAGTGATGCACTGAAGCTGGAGAGAAACCTTCAGAAGCTATCAGAATCATCCTTTCTCACTTAAGTGTTAAATTTACAAGTGCAAAAACAAATACCTTTGATGAACCAGACACGGGGGAACTGGTTTCCAGCAAATTGGTGGCTCCCCACGTGGACAGAATGGAATGTGTTGAGCAGCAAGTGGCAGGATCCTGACGAGGCGTGGCTGGAGCAGTAAGGGTTTACTTGTCTCCTCAGTGAGAAGCCCCAGGGTGCACAGTCCAGGCTGGCGGCATGGCCTGCCGTGTTTTTAGGGACCCCTGTCAGCCCCATCTTCCCCTTGTGTGTATCACAAGATGGCATCCTTGGTCCAGACTTCTTGCCAGCTCTAGGTGGAAGGGAGAAGGGGCAAAGGGAGGGACTTGTGCCTTTTTCTCTCTGGCACGACTGTCCCAGACCCCCAGCTGCCAGGGAACCGCAGTGGGGAGTGTTTGGCATCGTGACCTTAAACAAACCCAGCGTTCTGTTAGGCAGGAAGGAGAGGGTGGGGTGGGGCAGGGAGACCGGAGGCTCAGGGAAGGGGTGAGCCCCTCTTCTGTGCTGTAGAGGGACAGGGGGGAGGCAGAGCCTTCTGGAGCTGGTCCTGTCACTGGGCCTCACAGGTGTATTGGGGGGAGGAGCACAGCAGTGCAAAGGCCCAGAGGCAGGCAGTACAGAGGGAGTGAAGGCCAGGAACCGTGACAAAGCTAATGGGGGGCTGTGGGGCCATAGGGGAGTGCCTGGCCGCGTGAACTGATGGATTTCTTCTTTATTGTTTCTGAGCACTGACCCTGCTGGGGGGCGGGGTGTAGACACAGGGTTGCACTAGGCTGTGGTTGGATTTAGCGCTAGTTGTGGTCTCACCAAGGCAGGTGTTATCGTTGCTCCCATTTACAGATGACGACACTGAGGTTCAGAGAGGCCAAGTGAGCTGCCCAAGGCTTCCCAGTTAGGAAGCTGCAGGGCTAGACCGCCCCCCCTCCTCCACAGACCCTGCGCACTCTGCTGCCTCTGCAGGGGTGGGAGTGAACGCCAGGAAGGCAGTGAGCAGGGGGCGGTGGGGGCCGGCCTTCATCCTGATGGAGGCAGCGAGGCCCAGTTCTGGAAGGGTTCTGAGCAGGGTGGGTGCAGCTGTGTCTTTGGGTGCAGGGTGGTTCGGGCAGGGAGTGCCGTGGGTGCCAGGCCCAGGCTGAGCCCCTATGGCCTCCCAGGCATGCAGAGGCAG
>NW_011494753.1:5289316-5289839 GCF_000754665.1 Bison bison bison
GCAGAGGCAGAGTGTGCACTGCACGGAGCGGCAGGCGGGGCCTGTAGACGAGAGGCACTGTGACCCCCTGGACCGGCCGGATGACCGCCAGAGGAAGTGCAGCGAGGAGCCCTGCCCTGCCCGGTGAGCGTGCCGGGCGCCTGACTCCAGGTGTCCCTCACCAGAGGCCCTGGAAAAGCAGAGGGAGCTGGGCTCTGGGCCCCACCTCCCAAGGCTGGACCCAGCCTCTGGTTGCCCCTGACCTCAGCCTGGGCTCCTCCTCAATAACCAACACTAGCCAGGGACATCCCTGGTCACTCATGCTTGGGTCCCTGGATGTGGACACAGGCCTTGGGGCTTGCCCAGGTCTCCCAGGGGTGAAGGCGGCAGGAGAAAAGGGGACTGTGCCCTGTTGCTGGGCTTTGGGCACCAGAGTGCCATCTCAGGCTTGGAGCTCCGGGGACTCCTCCCCTGGGCTTAGGCCTGACCCTGAGTCTGAGTGCCTGAGAATGCCAGGCGGCCCCATGCTCATCTGCCCTTGTAC
>NW_011494753.1:5289939-5293014 GCF_000754665.1 Bison bison bison
TGGAGGGCTCTCCCGCCGAGCCGTGCTCTGCATCCGCAGTGTGGGGCTGGATGAGCAGCGCGCCCTGGAGCCGCCTGCCTGTGAGCACCTGCCCCAGCCCCCTGCCGAAACCCCCTGCAACCGCGATGTGCCCTGTCCGGCCACCTGGGCTGTGGGGAACTGGTCTGAGGTGAGCATCAGCACAGGTGGGGTTAGCTCTGCCATTGGTCTTGGGCTACAGGGAGGCAGAGACAGTGTTCCGGGAACCCCTACTGCTGGGCACCATGGTGGGAGGGGGACTGGGACATCCCAGGTCTGGCCCCATTCCCAAGCCTCAGGGGCTGGGATGTCCTGGGACGTCACAGCCACGGTCTCCAGCGGCCAGGGCGCTATCCGCTGACACTGAGCAGCTGGCCGGGTACCTTGCAAGGCCCTGGCTCCTCCTGGCCTGAGTCCCTCACCCAGCCTTCCCTTTAGTGCTCGGTGACATGCGGGCCAGGCACTCAGCGCCGGAGCATCCTCTGTATCAACGACACTGGGGTCCCCTGCGACGAGGCCCAGCAGCCAGCACGCGAGGCCGCCTGCCTCCTGCCACCGTGCCCCCAGGTCCTGGACACGCTGGGCCCTGAAGGCTCAGGCAGTGGCTCCTTCAGCCCCGAGCTCTTCAATGAGGTGGACTTCATTCCCAGCCACCTGGCCCCGCGCCCTCCACTGCCTTCATCACCCGAGCCAGCCGGCATGGGCAATGCCATCGAGGAGGAGGGCCATGAGCTGGGCCTGCCAGGGCCCGTGTTCGTCGACGACTTCTACTACGACTACAATTTCATTAACTTCCACGAGGACCTGTCCTATGGGCCCTTCGAAGACCCTGACTCAGAGCCGGTGGGCACAGGGGATTGGAGACCCCCACCCCCGAGCACTGCTGCTGAGCCCCCCACGGGGACCCCCATTCCTCCCACAGAGCCTCCTGGGACTCGGGATGAGGGGGCACTGGGAGATGGGTACCCTGCCCCTTGGCCCAGCCAGGCTGGCCCATCCCCACCCTCGGAGCAGACCCCTGGGAACTCCCTGGTCAATTTCCTACCTGAGGAAGATGCCCCCATTGGCGCTCCAGACCTTGGGCTCCCCAGCTTGCCTTGGCCCCCCACTTCCGTCAGCATGGAGATGCCTGCTGCCCCTGGGAGCCAGAACCAGTTCCTGGGAGCAGAGGACAGCCAGAGCCTGCCACCCGCTCCCCGGTGGGAGAGGACCAATGAGGTTTCTGATGATGAGGAAGCCTTAGGCCGTGGAGCCCCACTCCCGCCCCAAAGGCCCAGCCCCACGTCACCCTCTCTGTCCTCCGCTGGCACTACCCACTCCTCCCCTAGTCCCCGCACAGTAGAGCTGTGGACGAGTGGGACGGCGGCCTGGGAGCCAGCTCTTGAGGGTAGCCTGGGGCCTCTGGACAGTGAGCTGTGGCCCACCGTGGGAGGCGCCCCTCCACTTCCTCCTCCCACCACCACCCTGCCAGACACTCAGGGTACGGACAGCCCCCTGGAGCTGGGGACTGCCACCTTCTCAACCCCAGGACCGACTCTGCAGAACCTGCAGACCTTGGCGATGCCAGGAACCTTCCTTCTCATGGCCCCCACTGGCCTGGGGCACATGCCTTGGGTGACTCCCCAGAGCCTGGGCCCCTTGGGCCAGCCTGAGCCCCCCAGCTCCAAGATGCCCCCAAGCCCTGGGCTGCTGTCCACACCAGCTCAGGATAGTCCGGCCAACAGCAGCAGAGCCCCTGGGCCTCTGGACCCCAGCCCGGTCGAGGAGGGGTTCCCTGTGGACCTGCTGCCTGCCAGGAATGCCAGCTGGGAAGTGGGGAACTGGAGCCAGGCAAGTGCTGCTGGGGTCAGGGCAGGCCGGTGTGTGTGTCGGGTGGGTGGTGTCCTCACTGAAAGTAGGCAGAGCCGTGTCTGTCCTGCCTTCTGGGGAGTGAGGGCTCAAGAACTGACAGCCTGTGGTGGGTGGAGCCTCTGTGGGTAGGAGGAGCATTGCCCTGTCTCAGTCACACTGCCCACCATGTGCCTCTGGGGCCGGTCTGCCCCACGGGGTCTCAGTTTCCCTTTTGAGCAATACAGTGGGCTGAGGGGGCCTGGGGCCCCTAGAGGCTCATTCCTGAGTAGCACGGGGGCTGCTGGGAGGGCAGGGCCAGGCACAAGTGAGGGGCAGCCAGGGGGAGCAGCTCTCTCATATTCTGGCTTTCATGCCCCAGGGACAAGGAGCTCACCCCCAATAGTTGTGTTGGTGGGGAAGCTTCCTCTCATACTCCCCAGGCCCAGAGCGGCCCACCACGGTTTGCCGAGGCTCAGCCTGGCTCCTCCAGGAGCAGCTCGTTTCCTTGCCACCTGGCTGTCCCCTCAGTGGCTCCCCCTGCTTTGTCAGGGGCCTGTGAGGGTCTCAGCTGCATGGGAAGAAGCTGGCCTGTGTGTACCGCCCCATTCCACCCTCCCCAGATTATCACTGGAGGGGAAGTGAGCTGCTTCTGCTCAGATCCCTAGTTTTGGTATGGGACGGATGGGCTGAGGCTGAAGCGCCCAGACTTCCTTCTCCAAGTGACTTAGGGAAGCAGCGAGCCTTAGCAGGACAGCTGGGCCACCCCACATGTGTGAGCAGGAACAGTTGGCTGCCAGGGGATCTGACTTTTCATCTTCTTGGCCCCCTTGGGAGGTGGGTGGAGGAGCCCATTTTCAGATGAGGAAACTGAGGCAGTGTCTGGTCCCTCTCGCCTGGCTGGGGAGCTGGCGGGCATGGGGATCCGCCCACCCTCATGGCCACTGGGTCCCCTGCCCCCAGTGCTCCACCACCTGTGGCCTGGGGGCTGTCTGGAGACTCGTGCGCTGCAGCTCCGGCCGGGAGGAGGACTGCGCCCCCGCTGGCCGACCCCAGCCCGCCCGCCGCTGCCACCTGCGGCCCTGTGCTGCCTGGCACATGGGCAACTGGAGTAAGGTATGTGAGGGAGGCGGCTGGCAGCTTCAGGGCATGGGGCATAGCCCTAGGGCCCGTGGCCTGTGTTTGGGATCAGCCACAGCCACCACCGATCGGCGGGGCAGGGGCCGGGGG
>NW_011494753.1:5293178-5297493 GCF_000754665.1 Bison bison bison
GTGTGCACAGCTTTGCACTTTAATTTCTGGTCTCCGGGATGCCCCATCTGTGTGGGGGTCAGCCTGCCCCAGGCCCCTCCTCTTACTGCCTGTATCCTTTTCTCTGTACTTTCTATAACCCTCGGGATTTCATTTTCTCCTCTGTTCCTCTCTTTATCCATCTGTCCCACCCTGGGGCAGCCCCTGGCCACATCACCCTCTGCCCGAGGCCGGTCAGCCATGGCCTCTCCCTGGGACTCTTAAGGGACCTGCCCTGGCAGTGGGGGTGGTGTGGGAGGGGAGTCCGATGCTCACCCCCACCCCCGCTGGGTTCTGTGTGTGCACACACGGGACCCTCGGCCTCCAGTGCTCCCGCAGCTGCGGCGGGGGCTCCTCCACACGGGACGTGCAGTGTGTGGACACACGGGACCTCCAGCCACTGCGGCCTTTCCACTGCCAACCGGGGCCCACCAAGCCGCCCCCCCGCCGGCCCTGTGGGGCCCAACCCTGCCTCAGCTGGTACACCTCTTCCTGGAGGGAGGTGAGGCTCAGAGATCTGGGGATGGGAGTGAGTGGGGGTGTCCTCGGATGCTGGCAGCCCGCAGACCCTTCCCCTGCCCTCCCAGTGCTCCGAGGCCTGTGGCGGTGGTGAGCAGCAGCGTCTTGTGACCTGCCCGGAGCCAGGCCTCTGTGAGGAGGCGCTGAGACCCAACAGCACGCGGTCCTGCAACACCCACCCCTGCACGCAGTGGGTGGTGGGGCCCTGGGGCCAGGTGAGCAAGTGCGGGGGTTCAGGGCGGGGAGAGGGCCTGTGGACAGGAGGCCCTGTGTCAGCAGGCATCCATCAGACCTTTTTCACGTAAAGAGTTGTTGAGTGCGTCCTGCATGCCAGGGTCCCTGTGGCCTCTGCAGATGGCAGTGGTAGCCTGACAAGGTCCATGCCCCACTGGAACTCACGGCCCACCAGGGAGACAAACCAAAAACGAACGGATGTGCGTTGTGACGTCAGGCAAGGCCTTCTGAGGAGGGGATCGTAGAGGAAGACCAGCGGGGTCTGTGCTGTCGAGGGGAAGCACGCAGGGAGCAGCACATGCAAAGTCCTGGGGCAGGAGTGACGGACACGGGGCTGCTTAGGAGACCAAACAAAGGCCAGACGGGCGGAGGGGGTAGGGGAATGGCCACTGAGGCCTCAGCTGAGCAGGACCCTTCCTGCCAGGCCTGTTTGGAGCTCGCAGGTTTGGGAATCTCAGTCCTTGTCCCACTGGGGGACCTGCCGAGGGACCCTGGGAAGGTTGCTTCACCTTGCTGGGCCTCTGTTGTCTCATCTGTAAAATGGGGTTGTAAGGATTAGATGAAGTCACACGGTGAGGCGCTTAGCACAGGGCCTGGCACAATCTTGGCACAGATTTAATTCTAGGGCCTTTTAAAAATGTCAGACCCCGACTGACAGGAACAGAGCCTGACTGGGGACGGTGGGCCCTTCCTGAGAAGCTTTGTCTCCCTCCCTTCCACTACCCATGCAGTTCTCCCAGCCCTGGGGCATGTCCCATCCCATGTGAGGGGCCGACAGCTTCCCCCACCACCACCCCCCTGCCCCGTTCCTGCAAGTGAACACTGGTGGCCTCTGGGGACACACCGGACCCTCTGAGGAGGCCAGAGGGTTGGGGCTGGGAACCAGGAGCCAGGCTTCCTGGCGAAGGCAGCCACTGCCCTGGGGATGGCCTGGGATGCCCCCCTGCAGGGCTGGCCCAGGGGATGCTCACCCCCCGCCCCCGCTCCCCGCAGTGCTCAGCTCCCTGTGGCGGCGGTGTTCAGCGGCGCCTGGTCAAGTGCGTCAACACCCAGACCGGGCTGCCCGAGGAAGACAGCGATCTGTGCGGCCACGAGGCCTGGCCTGAGAGCTCGCGGCCATGCGGCACCCAGGACTGTGAGCTCACCGAGCCGCCACGTGAGTGCCCCACGCGGCTCTCTGCTGGGGCTGGGGGCGGGGTGGACGGTGGGGAGATGGGACTCATGGAGCTGTCCCCCCAAAGCACAGGCTGACGGAGGGGGGTGCCACGCAGAGGCTGGGGCAGTGCTGGGGTCAGAGCAAGGGGCCTCCCTCCCTGCAGGCAGCTCTGTCTAGCTCAGGGAGGAGTGGAAGCAGCAGCCTGGCCCCCAGGCGAGCTCCTTTTCCATCTGGGTCTCAGTTACCCCCTCTTCCTGGAGTGAGGCTAGGGATGTCCCTGAGGCTGTGGGGCCCAGGCCTGGGGGAAGCCCCCTCCCCAGCTCTGGCCAGAGGAAGACTGCCCAGAGCAAGCTGTGTGACCCTGGGAAAGGACCTCCCTCCTAGGGTCCTGCTCCCAGCAGCTGGTGGCTTCCTGGCCAGCTGGGTCCTCCTGGAGAAAGAGCCTGAGCCAGAGACACACACATATACACACTTGGGCGCACACACACTTCCTTCCTGCAGCCCAGCCGCCCCCTGCAGTGCTGAACACAGGAAACGGTGGCCCTGTGGTCACACCTGGCCTCCTCTCACCAGCTGTGTGGCCTGGCGCTCCCTTCCCTGTCTTATGCATAAAGGGGCAGACAACTCCCCTCCCCCAAGTGATGTCTTGGGCTGAAGAGCCCAGGAGGTGCTCAGGGAAGGCTGGCTTCTTCCTCTCCCTCGTGGACACTGTCATCCCTCACCACAAGGTCTACAGGAGCGCCTGGAACTGCCCCTGTCGGGAACCTAGCAGCTCCTCTGCCGTCAACTGTCTGGCCCCTGATCAGGGGACAGAGCCCCCTCCCCAGGACAGACTTGGCCCTCAGCTGCCAGGGTACCTGGCCCAAGCTGCCTTCTGTACCAGCAACTGGCTCCTTGGCAGCCCTTGGGCAGGCCCAGCCTAGCCAGGGCCATGCCTTGCTGCCCCTGCCACTGGCAGGGAAGGCCTGTTGCCCCATTACCTCGAGGCCCAGCAGAAATCCCACCCGCCCCGAGTGCCCTGCCCTCCGCATTCATCCAGCAAGCACCGCCCCACGGCCTGCACACAGCCCTAAGGTAGCTGTTAGCACCCAAGTGAGCCGTTTAAGGGGGGAGGGCAACGAAGTGACCAGGATGCTGAGCCCCTGGAGTCCCCAGGATGTTTTGATGACTTGTCGGCAGGACGTCTGAAAAGTCTGGAAACTCCAGGGTGTGCGGTCATCACACCCTGTGAGGCAGCTGACATAGCAGGGCCACATCCGTTTGCCTGTGGAGGTGGGGGTTACTGGCAGAGGAGGGGACTGGGGCCCCCTGAGAAGTTCAGAAACTTGCCTGAGGTCTCAACGGTGGGAACAGGACGCAGGTTGGCGGATGTGTAGGTTAGAGCCGCTGCCCAGAGCCAGGGTGGGGGATCCAGCCTGCTGCCTTGTGCCCTCAGCTGGGCCCCGGGGATGTCCCAGGGCCAGGGCTGCCAGTTGCCTTCTTGCTTCTCCTCCCACGGGATGTCTGCTGAAGTGAGCAGGGCCGGGCGGCAGCTGGAAGCTGTCACCGGCAGCGGGAACGAGGCCAGGAGGCTGGAAGCAAGCTGCTTCCCTAAATAGCTCTGATAAGCATGGGGCAGGAGGGCCGGCCAAGCCTCAGCCTCAGCCTCGGACAGGCAGCCTCCATCTGTCCCTCCTCAGGAGGCCTGGGCTCTGCTGATGGCCTGACGGCCCAGGTCACACCTCCTCTCCTGGGGCCTCAGTGACTGGCCTGGCTGACGGGACTCTTCCGGTGTGCGACCTGGAGGCTGAGGCTGGGTACAGCCCAGGGGGCAGGGAGGTCTGGCAGGACAGGTGCCTTTGGATAGAGGGTAGGGGTGGGGGGCAGAGGCCACTGTAGGCTGGCAGGAGGCCCCTGGGACTTGAGTTGTGTGCCAGGCCCTTGGGGTCACTCAGGGTCCACAGAGACGGAAAGGGTGGCAGGCTCCTTGGCTTCCCACGAGCCCCTGAGGAGTCAGGGCTGGGGTCTCAGGGTCTTCCTCTGGACATCCGAGCCCAGCAAGCCCAGTTCCCCAGTCCTAGGGTGGTGGGTCCAGGCCAAGGGCAGGAGGGACAGGGAGCCGCTGGAGATCTACTCCTCAGGCCGAGGGGAGCCCTTCCAGAAACAGCAGGCTGACGCTCTGGGGGTGGCTGCAGGTCTCCTTAAGGTCTTTGGGGATAGGGAGATGGCCCAGGTAAAATCTCAGGGAAGCTCCTCCCACCTGGCACGGGCAGGGGGGCGTCCGGGGTGCCCAGCCTGCAGGTCCTGACCCGCCCCCCTGCGCCCCTAGGCTGCGAGCGCGATCGCCTGTCCTTCGGTTTCTGTGAGACGCTGCGCCTGCTGGGCCGCTGCCAGCTGCCCACCGTCCGC
>NW_011494753.1:5297748-5302640 GCF_000754665.1 Bison bison bison
TGCACAGACAGACTGACGCACGGACCTCAGCGCCCAGCATGGGCTGTGGCGGAGCCCCGCCCCTCAGGCCCTAATGGTGCTAACCGGGGATCCCACCACTGGCAGGCTGGGGACCCCTCCCTCTCAGAAAAGGTATTTTTTTATTCTAACAGTTTGCATAACGTTATTATTATTATTATTGTTATTGTCGTAATAAACAGGCATCTACTGTTTCCAAGTGCAGCTTGGCTCCTCTTGGCTTGGGGGAACTCCCCTTGCCACGGTTAGAGAGCATCTTTTCAGTCTGCTCCTCTAGGAGGTCTGCAGGGAGAGAGGGGTCCACGGGGACAGGAAGGCTCAAGGGAGTCAAAGCAGAGGCAGGCTTCTAGAGGAGGTGTGTGCTGGTAACAGGTGGTGTGAAGGCTTTTTGGGCACCGGGTACAGCCTGGCAGAGGCCCAGGGGGTGCTAGTCCTACCCCTTACTTCATGGCCCCTGCTCAGGCCCCCGACCCCGCCCTTTCCAGACCCCTGCATTTCACAGGGATTGAGCCACACCCCCTTAAGAAGCAAGGCCCATCTTGTCACCAGCAGGGCCTACCCCTGGAGTGAACCCCACGGACACATCCCTGGCCCCTCCGGCTTCACCTGTCAAGTCCGTCTGTACCAGGGTTGGGGGCAGGAACAGGCAGGTCAGACCCACCCTTGATGGCCCTTTCTTTCACCTTCTCCATGCTCAGGAACGGGGCTGGGCTGGCTCCTTCCTCACTGCCAGTCCCAGGTGCTGGGCTCTTGCTCTGTTGACACGTGGTCCTGCCACCCAGCACCTGCCACACCAGCCCCTCCCTGCCTGCCACACCTCGTTCCACGGAATCAGACTGTGGTGAATACACCAGGGAGCAGATGGGCACGAGGTGTTTTGAAGTGTGTCCTGGGCCCTGGTGAGGGGTGCAGAGGCTGGAGAAGGCCAGGAAGTGACCTGAACAGGCTCCGGCCCTCACCTCTGGCCATGAACCTTGGACTTGACCATTTTACAGTCTGCTCATGAGTGCTGCTCCTGGAAGGGGCTTGTCCCCTTCTCCACTCACATTCTGTTCTGTGGCTCCAGGGACCCCTGCTCTGAGGAATGGCTTCCCAGGGCTTTCCACTGCGGCAAGAGCAAGCCCTTACAAGGGACGGGGAGCAGGGGCCAGCGCTGGTCCCAGTCCCAGCTGGGCCACTGCTGTTGTGCTCTGTGACCCCGGGAGCACCAAGCCTCTCTGAATCCGTGTCTCGGGAGGAGGCAGACTCCCCAGCTCCTCGCCTGCTCTGTCTGGGAATCTCTACTGGAGCTCCCCCACACCGTCACACTGTGGCAAGACATTTGGTCTTAATCATTCTCGTGTGTTTTTCCGATGATGGGGGGTGAGGGGAGTGGCGTCCCCAGCGGCAGCTGGGCCTGAGCTGTCAGCCTAGGCAGGAGGCAAACAACCCGTGACTCAGGCAGGGCACGTCCCCGCTGGTGGAAGGAGGGGTGCCTGCCGCCCGGTGGTTTAGGGGCTGCTCCGGACACAGGGAACTCTGGCTCCTGATCCCTGACCCACCGTGCTCCTAGCCCTCAAGTGCAGCTTGGCCATGGCTTTGGGGCCTCCCAGGGCTGAAGGCATTCTGTCCCACCTGCTCAGAGCAAGCCAAAGGCAGGGATGCAGAAATACACAGTGGAAGGCTGAGAGCCCCCCGCCCTGCCTCCCACTTAAGCCCTGCCCCGCCTTTCAAGCCTTTGGGACTGAGTCCCTTCACAAGTGAATGTAACTGCATTTCAAGTCAGAATGTTATACAAATTAGTTTATTTTGCCTTTTAGTAGGACAATTCCAAAATTTAACTAGAAGATAAGCACAGAAGCTGCTGGGACATGGAAGGAAAAGTCACTTGGCAACACCCCGAGTCCTCCACGGCTGGCATCCAGCCTCCCAGAACACAGGCAGGAAGGCAACGGCGTGCAAAGTGAGGAGTAGGGACTTGTGCAGTAATACATTTAGTTAAAACAACAACAGCAGACTGGCTATTTGCCTAGAGTACTTCCTATATCGATGTAACGTAGAAGCCAGAGCCGTTCCCAGCAATCGACAGTCTTGGCTGGTGTGGGTCAGCTGTCAGCATGACTGCAAGTAGCCCCAAGGCTACCTGGGGTAAGAAGTGGGCCCGTGTGTACATAGGGGAAGTCAGTGATGGTCGAGGCTGGGGGTCAGAGGGTACAGACGTGAACAGTGGTTCTGGAGGCTCAGGTTTACATATACACGAGAGAACATGTTATACAAAATAGATGTACGTAATCTAGAAAACCTTGATAAAAATAGCCTATAAAAATATAAACTGTAGTGAAAATATACAAAAATATAAACAAATGTTCAACCCATAAAAAAACAAAGAACTCACCAACATGAAAGCTGGCAGTTCCCACCTGGTGTGATAAGGGCGGCTCCCCTGGCCGTGGTGTGCGCGTCTGGGAAGCTGGCTGAAGGCTGCCCCGCCCCAGGCTGGGATAGAGGCAGCGCCTGTCAGAAGGGGAGGATATGGAGCTACTCTTTCCTCAGCGGCACAAGGAGAAGGGAAGCACTGGCTCGAAGTAGTGGGAACAGCCCCTACAGTTGTGGAGAAGGAGTTGGCCACATCCTGTCCCCAGTGTGGAATCAGGTCAAGCCGTCCCTCTCCCACCGCTGGACACCCAGTGCTTTATTCCAGAAAGGAGAACTTCCAAGCAAGTGTTCCCGGCCCATTCCCTCCACGACCTCTCTCTGTTCTCCCATACCCATTGCCTGGCCACTGACAGTGACAGCCTGGAAATACTAACACACCACTGACGCTCGGGGAACAGCCAGCACCAGGGGCTTCAGCCACACGCGGCAGGTGCCCAGGCCCACTTCAGGTGCTTGTAAGATAAGTCTTTTCAAGGCAGGAAGGACAACACAAGCCTATTGCTAAAGGCAGCATTTTAGTCCCCAGGATGTGACAGTTCCAGGGGAAATCAACTTAGGGGAAACTAAAATCTCAAGGAAGTTGGCGCTGTCCAGCCCCACTCCTGCTGCCGTCCCCTAGGCTGGCGGCAGAGGCAGGAGGCGGTCTCCGCCAGCCCCAGTGGTCGGTCCTGTGGGGGTCTGTGCAGAGCAGTGAGGCTGCAGCCTCGCCTCAGAGTGAACCCACTCACAAGACGACTTCCTGGAGATGTCTGGCCTCAAACAACTGCTCCTGATGACCAAAACAATGATAAAATACATTTTGATACCCACATATAGAGGCCAGCTCCCCAGACACAGTGAAAAATCAAACCAACCAGCTTAACCAAAGACAGAAAAATGGAACTTGGTCTAATATGCTGAAATGCTGTCCTGGCTATGAGACTGCTAGAAGGGTGACAGTAAGAAAAGAAAAACTATGCTTATGAAAAAAAGCACTTCTTCAAGTTACAGTGCTTCAATAATCTGAGTGTGTTTAATATCCACCAAGGATTATTTCCAATTTTTTCCAGGTAGTGTAAAAAAAGAAAAAAAATCCACTAAAAACTTTTTCTTTCCTATTTGACTAATACTGTCCCGGAAAACAGTCTCACATTAATACATCAGGGATGGTCCACAGAATGATTATGCAAAAATAATCTTCCTTGCACAGAGCCTCTTTCCGGGCCTTCAGAAAGGTCATGCTCTAAGTCCCAGAACTCTCTGGGCAGCCTGACACCCTGGGGACGGTGGTGACCCCAAGAGGGAGGACAGCTGCTGAGTACAGGGTGTCTCAACATGGCAGTGGGGAGGGGATGCCCCAGGAGGGCTCACCAAAACTCTGACCTCAAGTGAAGGCGCCCCAGGCCCTGGCAGCTGGCCTCCCACCACCCCAGCCCAGCACACTGGCTGTTCCCAAGGAAGCCATGGCTTCCAGCTGCCCGACAGCAGTCACTCTGCAGCTGCACTGCCACCCTGAAAGCACCCCCGGAACAGCTCCCTGCACCCCTCCACCAAGGCCGGCCCAGGGGCGGGCCTGCTCTGTAGGACGATGATCCGCGGTTTCCTTGGAACCCTATGCACACATGTAGAATGAGCCCAGGGTCAACTCTCAGATGGAAAGAAAGGCTCTGCACAGACCCATCTGGAGCAGTGTAGGCAGAGGAGCGAGCATGGGGTGTCTGGAGAGCCAGGCCTTCCACCAGCCGGTTGGGAGTTACTGTCTGAAAGGCTGTGCGTTAAAGGGCAGAAGCTATTCCAGAAGTGGGGCATGGCCAGCACCTTGAAGCCATCAGCATGAGGTCTGTGGGCTTTCCACAGGCCATTTCTGAACAAGGGATGTACTTGCTTTCCTAAGAAAATCCCTTCTTTCACACGAGCCTTATGTCACCCAAAGCAGTCAGACCCTGGCCCAAGAGTGTGCAGGCGTGGTGGGCGTCCTCCACGGCTACCATTCAAAACAGTGCCTACAACCACCTACTATGTACCGGAGCTACCACAGGGCAGACGGCACATGGAAGGTTTCCTAAGGGCAGAGACATCAACACGGCTGACAGATACTGTAAACAGGCTCTTGAAACTAGCCAGCTCTAAGCCTGGTGAGGTACCGATCAGGCGGAAAGCATGATGGGACAGGAGTAGCCATCTGCCGCGGCATGCAGACGGCTGTAAACAGAGGAGACCCGAGTGGAAACGACAAAGTGCAGTGTGGCTTTGGATGTCTGCCCAGCAGACTTGCAGAGACCCCGGATGTTACATTCTGGATGTGGAACGAGCGCAGGCGTCTCTGCAGTTCACCCTTTGGCACACTTTGGTTGCAAGGAGAGCAGCGTCCTGGGTGGGGGCGTGGGGCAGCACTCAGGTGTCCTCTTCCTCGTCACTGACCAGCTCGCCCTTGTCTGGGCTGGTGTCCCGTTCACGCAGGAAGTCCTCCCGGATGGCCT
>NW_011494753.1:5302740-5308605 GCF_000754665.1 Bison bison bison
GGATGGCCTCCAACTCCGTCAGCTCCAGCCGGACCTTCTCCAAGTGGTAGGCCCGCCGGTTCCGGATCTGCCGCAGGGGGAACGGGTTCAGGTCCCCAAAGGAGATCCCGATGAGCTTCCTGGCGGAACACGGCAGAGACAGAGCATCGGGGGGTCAGGCGAGAGCTCAGCCTGGCCTGGGGGCCCGGGGGCGTGGGGAGGCGGACCCCAGACGCCGTGCAGAGGGCCTGACACGGGTATGTCACTCGGAGGCCAGTGCCCACGCAGAGGCGCAGGGCAACCCCGGATGATGACCTGGATCCAGCTCCACCACACGCTCCCTGCGTGACATGGACCGTGGGAAGCTCCCCCCTGTTCAGGCCCCCAATTCGTCATCTGTACACTGAGGTAACAGCAGTGCCACCTCCCACGTGGGTTTACTCGAGTCGCCGCCGGGGGGCACCAGGACTTGCTCGGCGGTGGTGGGCCTCTGCGTCCTCAGAACCGGCATGAGGCCTGGTGCGGGGCGCCCTCAGGAAGGTGCTGCTGCTGGACCGACTGACGGGGTGAACTGACGCACAGATGCCCCAGCAAACCTGGGGACAACTGTCAGGCCCAGTCAGTGGTGTGACAGGTATTGAGATGCAGCGTACAGAGAAGCGGGCAGTTCATAGGTTTCGTACTATCCCCAGGTCTAGAAACCCACCACAGTAAACATTTAAAAATCATGGGTTTTGCCCCTTACCATTGGCCAGCAGTTTAGTAAAAACGGAACTAGAAAGTGCCCAAGGCCTGGCTATGGACTTCTGGCACTAACCACGCCACGTCTCTGCAATTGTCACAGAAGCCAGTCGTCCATCCCTCAGCCCCTGCCCTGCTCCTGCAGGCCCCAGCAGCAGGGACTAAAGGCCTGACACTCTTACAGACCCCGAGAGAGGCTGTGATGAAACAGAAATGTCACTGGACTTCCCCCAGCTTCCTCCCCATCCACTCCTGCTGCTCCTCAGTCACGTGGGCCGTTTTACTGTAAGGTGTACACAGGTAAGAAGACACACCCTTAGCATCCCTCCCTCTTATATTTTTAAACACCCACTTCTTAGACATGCCTCACACCAAGCCAGACGATGCTCCTGCCAGAAGGTAAAGGGTCAGAAGGTCTGGCTCTCAGAGCTGAGCTCCCAGAGCATGTTCTAGAGCCAATGAGTAGGAGCGGCCTGAGCACAGCCACAGCTCAGTGAGGGTCTCGGTGAAACCAGATGCTGGCCGGGAACGGGGATCCAGATCTGCAGGGCCAGCCCCTGTCCTCTGACAGCTGTTAGTCGCGGGTTCCATACACCTGGAATCAAGGTGTCCAGGCCCTTCCTTGCTACAGAAAAACCAAATTAGACTGATACTGTCCGCTGCCTCCACCAGGCCGTCACTACTGCCCATTAACGCAGCCTGCAGCAGCACGGAAACCACACCCTGCTCTGCCTCGGGCCTGGAAGGTCCAAGTGAGAGATGAGAAGTGCCCTGTGTCAGCTAAGTTCAGAAGACGACACTTTGCACGTGAGAGGTCCCCAAGAGTCCTGACTCAGAGACTGGTCTAATCTTGTTTTACCCACCTCCCCTGACCACATCTGACTGGGAATTCCCTGCCTCCTCCTCTGCAGAACCAGTGTACTGCACAGTTGCTGCAACTTGGGACCGCTAATCTGGGGAGCTTATTAAGCACTGGGGCCCGACTACAGAGGTGGGGCTCCACTGCAGGCATCTGCAGTCCTAACAACACCCCCTGGGTGACCCTGCTGCAGTCAGGAACTCTGGGTCCAGGGGACCTTGACTTCCTGCAGGCACTCACCAGGTGGCGCTGCAGGAGCATGCACAACAGACCATGTCCCAGTTCCGCCTGTGTCTCTGCCACCCTGCAGGGCATCACCCACAACCCTCACAAGATTGTCCCGGGCTGGAGCAGGATGCCCTCCACATGCATTAGCTGTCGGAGTGAAGTTCACTTCACACCATTCTTGTTGTCTTGACCAGATGTGGGATTAACGAATATTCCCAAGGTTCACCCCTCGGATATCCTACTGTTGATATAGCAACAAGGCTGAATAAAATCTGAAAACCCACTTCCCAAGCAAAAGATCCTAACAGTAGTGGTGACATGTAAGGATGCCAGGTATGGCCCCAGCCAGTATCTTCTCCCAACATCCACCTCCCTGGTCCCCTTGCCTCACTCAAGAGAACCACAGGGGAGAATGGTCCTCAGGCCCCTCTCTCTGGCTCCACACACCCGCTGTCCCAGGACCCCTCAGCACTGGTGCCCTGCAGCTCCTCCTGGCTGATGCTGCCCAACCACTTCTCATGACATTGGCCAAGAAGAGAAGCCGCCTTCTCTTCTTATGAGCATCAGGAGGGGCAACTGGTGTTTGTCAAGGAGGTGGTCACCCATCAGTGGATCAAAGCGTCAGTTTATATGACGAGCATTTTAAATATGTGATACACAGAGTAATCAGAAAATATCAGAGGGTACAGCACAGGTCTGTACCAAGCACTGAACAACTTCAACAAACAAATTCTCTTGTTCCAGTTACAGACTCCCCAGTATGTGTGTCCCAGGTTGTGAGATAAAATGTTCTTATGGGTGGCAGTCAACAATTCGAAGAACATTAATACACTCCAAATGTTTGTCAGTGAAAGGACTCATGTGGTTTTCATGAGGCCACAAGTCTGCTACAGGGATCCACTCCCATACGGGAAAGATGGCTCCCAGCACCTCAGTGCAGTGAACATTAACGGGGACTCGGTGGTTCACACAGAGAAGGCAATGGCACCCCACTCCAGTACTCTTGCCTGGAAAATCCCATGGATGGAGGAGCCTGGGGGGCTGCAGTCCATGGGGTTGCTAAGAGTCGCATACGACTGAGTGACTTCACTTTCACTTTTCACTTTCATCCATTGGAGAAGGAAATGGCAACCCACTCCAGTGTTCTTGCCTGGAGAATCCCAGGGACGGGGGAGCCTGGTGGGCTGCCATCTATGGGGTCGCACAGAGTCGGACACGACTGAAGTGACTTAGCAGTAGCAGTGGTTCACAAGGATGTGCACCCCACTTGCCTAACCAACAGCAGCTCCACAGAAACCCTCTGGCGAACACGCCTGGGCCACCAGGGCCCGAGCAGCTGCGAACTGTGGTTCAGGGGACACAAGGACAACAAGGGTGGCCCAGACAGGCCCCTGTGTTTGTGGAGCGACGGGGATGCCTGACCACTCGCCGCCCAGGCCAGAAAGCCAGGGCCCTTCCAAGTTCAAGTTTCCTCTCCACTCCTTTCCACCTGCCCACTCCGATCTGCCTCTGGGGGCACCTCGCTCCAGGCCACCACTTCTCTCACCTGGAGCTTGGACCTCCTGCAGCCAGTCCTGCTCCAACCAGATATGCCTTGCTCATATCCAACCTGCAGGGACTTCCCAACACTCAGGATGAAGCAGCCTCCTGGGGAGAGTCTACAAAAGCCTTAACAACCCTGCTCTGTTCAGGCCTGGCCTCAATCCTGCCGTGCCAACCCCACCCTGGCCGAGCCTCTGGGGCAGCTCCCTAAACATGCTGTACTGTCACGCCCTGCACACGGCTCCTGGGTGCTCTCTGCCCAGTGGGCCCAGGCCCTGCCCCGACCAAGCCCAGTTTACCCAGGCTCCCTTCACCACAGCTCTGAGCAAACCCTGCTGGAACAGCCTCACAAGCTCTCCGAGGGCAGGACCTGCTCCTCACCCACCACCCTCTGTGCCTGGCAGAGGGCCTGCTATGTGGCAGATACTCAGTAAGTGCTCCTGAGACAAGGAAGGATGTACTTTGGTTGCTAGGATTTATGTTTATTGGGTCAAGGATAAAAGCTCAAGGGCTCTGCTCTCCTGGACATCTGGGGGTCCCCCAAGGACTCACCTAGCATCCAGGATAGTACGTGTGAAGTAACGGAGGTACTTGAATATGGACATTGAATCCTGAAGTTTCAGGATCTCCTCTTCCTTGTATTTAAAAAGTGCCAGGGCAAAGCGGAAGATAACCTGCAGAAGGACGGAATCCATGAGGAGAGAAGCACCAAGCTCCAGGCACTAGCCCCAGGGACGGGAGACCTGCCGGAACCCTGGGAGCGCAGCCTGCGCCCGGGCCGTGGGGCAGACACGACCTCAGGTGCCTGCCATTCTCAAAAGAAAAACGTTTTCAACTCTCTGGTGGCGTTCAGCAACACTTCAGCCCAAACCAAAAATTCCCTTAAGGAGTAGAATCTTTGTGGACTCCTCCATATTCAGCTCACAGTTCTAGTCCATAAGCTATACGGGACTAGAGATACATGTTAAATTAATCAAAACCAGGGTCCTCTGATTCTGAAACTTCAAAAGATTTTGAAACTTCTTCAAAAGCTCCACCTCCAGAGGTAGTTTTTATCTCACCTACTAAAATTAGGGTCTGAATTACTGACTTCTGAATATGGGGAAAGAAAATGAAAAAAAAAAAATTTTTTTTTTCTGATTTGTCTCTGGGTCACTGTGTTGAGAACAGAGGAAATGGACTCCGGGTGCTCCTGCAAGTTCTAGCAGCTCTGGAACAAATTACTTCACCCACATCTAAGGGTGTTGGCTGGTCTGCAACAATGTGAATTTTCTCTTATTCAGAAAACAATACTTATGGAGTTTAAATAGGTAATCCTTCTCTTAGCATCCCTACCTGCGGCCCAGTGGGAAACACTGTTTAAGCCCTGGTTGAGAACTCTTAATACTGACAGACTGAATTTAAAAGGTGATAATGTACTATGTTGGACACAGCAGGGGATTAATATACACACTCAAACTTTGCTGGTGGGAGCAGAAATTGGTAAGGCCCTTCTGCAGGCAATTTGGCCTTCTCGATGAAAACTACAGGGTCTTTTGATTCTGGATTTACCCTGGACCCAGCACATCCACCTCTAGGACTAAACCTATGGATGCACTTGTACCTATAGAAAGACAGTTATAAGGAGTTATTGGAGCACAGTTTGAAACAGCAAGAGACTGGAAACAAGGTGAATGTCCATTATCAGGGACCTATTTGGTAAATTTCTGGTTTATCTGGAGAAGGGGATACTATGCAGAGTTGAAAAAAAAAAAAAGAGCCAGATCTATATACCCTGATATGGAACTATCTCCAATAAATAATAAATTGAACAATCATATTTTAGATATATATCAAATACCTTGAAAAAGAGATACAGTACATTGAGAAGAACAGTTAGGAGACTGGGAATCTTTCTACTGCACAATCTGAGTTATATGATTTGAGTTTATCATGTATTACTTAGTCACAAACTGATCTTTTTAAAAGCATACACAGTCTGGGTGGGAGGCCTGTGAACAGTAGGGCTCTGAAGCTGGCCCCGAGTCTGCCCCAATCATCTGCTCACTCTCGGCCTCTAACTCCTCATCCATACAATGGGATAATGCTGCCAGCTGTTTGATAGAGGCTGAGGCTCAGATTGCAAACCATCGAAGCCCCTGTGCCAGGCACAGGGTTTGGCACAGACTTGTTTCTGATGAACAAGCAACTGACTGCAGTCTCCTGGGACCCCT
Organism: Bison bison bison; assembly: GCF_000754665.1. Lineage (NCBI taxonomy): Eukaryota > Metazoa > Chordata > Mammalia > Artiodactyla > Bovidae > Bison > Bison bison. Next base: position 5,308,303 of record NW_011494753.1, read on the forward strand.
CCGGTGGCCCGCAGTGCTGGATCACTCTGCCCCTTGGTAATCGTCACATGTCCCAGCTAAGCCAACCACTCTGCTGCCTCTGCCACTGCCCACGGAATCATCCAGTGAGCAGACCCACCTTTGGTCCCTCGTAAAGGAACGAGGGGTTGGAAAAGGTGAGCTATTTTTCTGTAATCTAGTGGTTACTCTGAGGAGCTAGAAGTTTGGTGGCAATTGGTGTTATTTGCTGGCAGTTGCCAACCAACTGTGCATTGCCTTGGTGGAGGAAAACGTTCAGGATAGGTGGGAGAAGGGAGTGGTTTA
>NW_011494753.1:5308705-5310430 GCF_000754665.1 Bison bison bison
GGCCCCTCGTAAAGGAACGAGTCCCATATTTTAAAGAGGACGTCGCTGACGACGCTATCCACAAACACCACCAGGAACCAGTTGAATGTGATGAGGGTGTAGTCGACTTTGTATTGTTCAAAGTGGGCGTGCAGTCGAGGCAGCTTCTCGCTCATGAGGTCTCTGAACACCCGCTGGTCCACCTGGAGAGGGAGCCAAGGGGAGAAGTGTATAGGGGCTGCCATAGCACAGAGTGGGTCATCCAGGGCTCCGGGGAGCTGCAGGCCCATCACAATGCACAGCAGCGTAGCCATTCCAAATGCGTGGAAGGCTCACCCCAGAGCGGAGGGCTCTGTGCCCCAGAAGCAGCTGACCCCACAGCAGGTGCTCGCCGAGTACCCGCTGACTGTCATCCTTTCCACAGGGCAGGGCGCTGGGTGCTATGGCCTGAAGCCACTCATACACTCCAAATGCCCCATGAAAACAGCTGCTGCAGAGCCGGTGGAGCAGTCAGCCTTGCTAATCTGTATGGAAGTACAGAGGGTGCGGCTATACAGGGCCACAAACCTGAGTCCCTGGCCCAAGAGGAAGTGTGGCATCACCACATCCATTCACCAAGTATTTACTAGCTGGGTGGGGCAGTGAGGGAGCCAGGACTTGAGTCAGCAGCACCTGAGCTTGGCTCTCAGCTCTACTATTGACTCCAGAGTGGCCTTGGGCACACTGTATTCTGGAGAGTTGTTCCTCGTCTGGAAAGCAGCAACAGTCACTTTCTCCCAGGGCTTCTGTGAAGACTATAAGAGACTCAGGTAAATACCTATCAACATAGGTGGTTGTTATCTCTCCATTCTCTGTGTCAAGCTGGGGCCAGTGCTGGGCAGAGGCTTGAATCGAGTTCAGCCCTGACCTCTCGGAGCTAAAAGATGAGTGAGGAAGGAGGCGTATGGACTGTTATGCCAGCCATGGCAGGGCTTGGTAAAGATGTGTTTGCAGAGCATTACGGAGCCCAAGACGGGTCCCAGCCAAGTCTGGGGGAGACCAGCCCTACAGCAGGGAGCACAGGACTGTGGGCAGAAGGGGTGTGAGGGAGGCAGCCCGGCCTGGCAGAGGCACCACGCCCGAGGGTCAGACTTCAACTACAGGCCAGGGGCTTTTCCAACCTTTGTCTGTGACCCACAAGAAAACATACGTCAACATCACCCAGTCTGCATCGAACAGAAACAAATCTTTCACAAGCATTACTTAACTTCACACAGTAGGACACACTTTGATGCCTCAATTCTAGTCTATTCAACTTAATGTGATGAAAAATGCTACTGCCAACCCCCTATACTGATTTCTCTACTCATGTTTGAAAAACACAACAGGCAATGAAGGAGAAGCATCAAGAGGCTTTGGGCAGGAGAGTGATGGGGCTGGATTTGTGCTTTAGGTCTGTCTCTCCACCTGGAACAGGGGCTGAGCTAAAGGGGAGGCCCATGGAGGCCCCCCACACCCAGAGCAGAGGGGATGAAAATCTGAGCCAAGGAGAGGTGGTAGGAGGGGAGGAACACCTAGATCGGAACTACATGGAGGTAACGTCTGTAAACCATGCAGACCCTCTGCCGTCAGAGGTGAGGAGGAGGGGTGCTCGGAATACACAGGCCTCCAGAGGGGCGTGGAGAGGGCAGAGTGTGGTCCCCTGAGGCCGGATCACAGGAATGAGGGCTGGGCAGACTGAGACATACTGTTGCCGGGGGTCATCTT
>NW_011494753.1:5310530-5343598 GCF_000754665.1 Bison bison bison
CATCTTGAGCAGGACAACTGCAGCTCACCAGAGATCCGGGCCGAGGCTCCATGGCCTGGGTGCAGTGAGGTCACCGCTCCACCAGCAAGCAGTGAAGCATCAAAGAAGAAACAGACCCGCACAAGAGAGCAAGCGACCATGCACAGCGGGCCACAACCAGGCTGTCCAGGAACAGGGCAGCTGCGCAGGAAATGTCGGCCTCATTAGCGTGCCCTGGCATACTGAGATGGGAGTGTGAACTGGTGCAACCCCCTGGGAGAGCAATCCGGCAACACCCAGGAGACAGGAAGACACCCTGCAGCAAGCCTGCTCCTAGGAATGGATCCCGGAAAACCCGCCAAACTTTCACCTGCGTTATCAGTCAAGGTAGAAGGTGTGGGAATTCTTGGGATGACTGAGATACTAAAACAACTAGAAACAATCTAGATCAATGATAAAAAATGACATTTTAAAATATCCTTTTTTTAAGGAGAACCTAAAACTTTGAAAAACTCAATTGTTTACTCTTATGGGAAGGCTTTTTTTTTTTTCTTTTTAAATATAGAAGTCATTACAGTAAAAAAAAAAATTTTTTTTTAAAGAATGTTACACAGGTTAAGTATCACTGGTTGAAATGTAAAAATATTAAAGGCAAAGTAACTTATAAAACATTATTTACTACAGAAATGATTCTAAAGCATTGTAAAGTCACCTTAGGGTATACAAAGGATAAAATGCAGGAATCATGGTTGGAAACATACATTTTTGTCCAGTTTGCATTTTGGCTAGAAGAGACAAAATTTCAAAGACCTGAATTAGCTGAAATGAATTATAATTAATTTTTCTTAGAAGACTTAAACAAAAGCACATACGTAGTTATAAAACCATCTCATGGTATGCAAAAAGTATCACCTTCTCACCTACATCTATTCCCCACTGCTGTAAGATTCTGATAGGTGGACCAGCTACTGAAAAGCAAGTTGTCAAAACATCTTATGGGTGCGTGCGCGATAGCCGTGACAAGCCATACCTGGGCATCCGTCCTCTTTTGTCAGTTTCCCTGGAAGCCCAGACCCTCCCACAGGAAGGTCAGCATCACTCACTAGTGATGGTATTTCTGCTGATAATATTCCATCCCTCAGCATATAAACAACAACTACGAATCTGCACACACTTCACACTTGGCACTGGCCAGTGCTGGGGATGAGAAACAATAGGAGCAGGTGCTACCTTTGCATGCATACTAAGTCGTTCAGTCATGTCTGACTCTGTGACATCATGGACTGTAGCCCGCCAGGCTCCTCTGTCCTTGGGATTCTCCAGGCAAGAATACGGGAGTGGGCTGCAGTGCCCCCTCCAGGGGAGCTTCCTGACCCAGGGATCAAACCTGCGTCTCTTAAGTCTCCTGCGCTGGCAGGCGGGTTCTTTACCAGTAGCGCCATTCACATGCATACACACTGCCTTTAAGAGGCTGTAAACAGCCAAGGGAGACAACAGCTGACTATTGGGCCAAGTGATGGAGATGTGATGCCCTCTGCCTAGAAGGACTGGGGTGAAAGTGCCTGAGAGGAAGGGACCAGTCAGCTGGCCTTGAAGTGGGAGAAGACCCAGGCACATGCCTTTCCTGCCAGGTAGGTGACAGATGGTGCCCTGTTCTTGAGGCTGCCTGGGGCTTGGCAGAGGGCTGGTATGGGGAAGGCTGCCAGGGGACGCCTGCTCAGGCCTCTGTTCAGCTCTCTGAGCTCAAGAGGACGTGGAATGACTATATTCATCTCTGTGTCCCCAGCGTCTAGTGAGGTCCTGGCGCTCAATGTACACTCAGCTGAAGGGACAGATGGAGAAGCTGCTGAGTGTCTGGACCGCGTGCAGCGTGAAGGGGCTCAGCACTCAGCTCTGGCAGGAGGCAGCTGACGGTGAGCTGCAAGGCACGGCACTGGGGCTGACCGCACACACAAGGCTATCCCCATTTGAAGAGTGGCCTTACACAACATCCGTTACAGAAAAATGGTTCAACACCTCATGTCCAATCAACCGATGGAATATTACCAAATATGACATTGAAAACTAGATAACATCATGAGAAAATGCTCAGGCTATCATGTGAATGTGAACCAGCCAGGATAATCAGCTGTCAATCTGGATACTTGAATGTACTGGGGAAAAGTCAAAAGGAAATATATCAAAACGCTAACTGTGGTTCTCAAGTTGGTAGGGTAACAGGTGTCTTTTCATTTCCCTCTTAATATGCATTTCTGTATTACCTAACTTCAGCGAGCACCTATTGGGCTTCCCTGGTGGCTCAGATGGTAAAGAGTCTGAGGAAGGCTGTGAGAGGCCTGGGCCCAGTACAGGGAGGTCGTGTCTGAATCCGTGAGTGAAACAGATGGAAGGATGGGTGGGTAAAGGCAGAAAGGGAGGAGAGGAGTACCTGCAATGATGCAGGAGAGGGGACAGTGACCTAACAGTGGTGAGAGGACAAGGGAACAGATCTGAGCCACCTGGCAGGTGGCAGTGATCAGAAACAGCAACTCCAGGGGCACAGAGGGACAGGAAGGGGGAGTGTGGGCTGACCCAATTCCTGGCCTGGGGTCTATGGATGAGGGAGCAGTGGAGGTGCTAACAGAAGACAACAAGGGGGATCCCTCCCAAGACAGAAATGAAAATAGAAAGTAAAACACAGGGCCCAACCAGGCCAACAGAAACCACATGAAACATTTACAACAGGGATTTTCCCAGGGCAGTGGTCACATTGGTAACAGAGAGGGCGAGAACCCAAATAGTTGATGGTGAGGTGGCCCAGAGGCCAGGGCAGGAAGCCACCCCTAGCCTGGAGCAGGGGGAACCCCAGTGGCACAGACAGGAGCTGGTGCCATGGAGGAGACAGAGTCACCGGCAGGAAGTGCCCGAGACAGAGAGGGGAGAACGGCCCTCAGCTCTCTGCCCTCCTCCAGGCTCCCCACGTGCCTCTGCTGGCCACGCAGGGGCTGGGAGATGGCCCGAGCCTGTGGACCAGCTGTAGGAACAGAGAAGAGCAGGGAAGGGCAGGGAGCGGCCGTGAGCAAGCAGACCAACTACCAGCACGAGGCTTGAGACAAGGATGTGACAGCCCACAGGCCCAGCTGCAGTCAGGAGACACAGAGCTCTCAGGGAAGAGGAATGGACACAGGTCAGACACAGGAGGAGGAGGGCTGCCTGCTGGGGAGCAGAGAAAGTCCATCCAGAAGCCAACAACAGCAGAAGCCCCAGTCCAGCACAGGAAGAGATGCCCTGGGCTGCAAGGGCCAAGGGTCTGGTCCTGAGGTGGGAAGTCACAAGTGGGACCAGAGCCCCTGGCCCTCCCAGCCCACATCATCCTACCAGCCCCTGGCTTCAGATTCCAGGAGCAGTGGGCAGGAACTGTGCTGTTCAGACCTCCTGCTGCGGGCAGTGCTCATGGCCCCAGCGCTGTCCCTCTGGATCCATCACGACATTGTTCACAGGAGATGTGTTGTCCCTGCTGCTTCCGGCCAGTGAGTGAGCAGGGCAGGGGCACGGATGCAGGCGGGTCTTGTGTGCACTTTAACAGGTGACCTTGGCTCGAGGACTCCACACTGGCCTGACCAAAGCTTTCTGAGAACTGTACAGCAGGCTGGGGTCTTCCCCGCCATCCAAACCTCCCTCTTTTCGCTGGTCTGGGGGTTCTCCTGGCCTTCCCCAGTCCCTCCCCTTGATCCTTCGTGGGTTTTCCCCTCAGTAGTCTCTGGCACGTCTGCTTCTGCCTCGGCCTCTGCCTCTTGGAGAACCAGAGCTAACACACCCAGGCTCCCCAGGCACCCCTGAACTATGGCTTTGCCAGCCAGGCAGAGTCCAGGGGAGACAGTGCTGAGCAGTGACCACAGAGCAGATCTGATGGCTTCCAGGGCACTGAGTGAGCCCGACCAGGCACTCATTGGCTTGTGAGCAGCCTGGCCCAGTCTGGGGGAGCGGGGGCGGGTGCGGGGGCGGGTGAGGGGGCGGCCTCCGTGTGCACCTTGTCACGCCCATGGAGCCTCCCCGATCAACGCTTAATTCAGGTCACATTTCAGCTCTAATTCTACAAGCTGCTGACTGAAGCACAATATTTTTAGAGTACCTGGGATCCTAGAAGAGTCTTTGTGTAATAGTCCCGAGGCATGAAAACTTCCACTATGGTGACTAGACACCAGAAGGCATCTTCTTGTTCCAGGTACAGGAGGGCCACGGCCACCAGTCTGCAAGCAAACGCAGAACAAGGTGAGCGCCAGCCCGGCCCAGACCCAGGCAGCACAGCCCGTCCTCACAGAGGCCTCTCTCACACCCATGCAGCTGCTATTCTCCAGGAAATAACAATGAGTTAAGTATCTTGTGGCAAGGGAAGCATTTCCTAGTTTGAAAAGCAAAGCCACATCCACCTTCCCTTTCGTTTGGTTTTTGTTTAAAGATGATGAAATTATTTCCCAATGATGTCGGCCTGATTTTTAATGTTTTTCATGATAAGATTTTGCTAATGCAGCTAATTCTTTGAGTTTTTTGTTTAAGTTCCAACTAATCCTTTTACGCACAAAAAATTGAGGGGTGAATACAAGAGAGAAAGAACATACGATGGTTTAAAAACAACTTTCTTGATACCAATCTACTTGAAATGGGGCTTCACGCAAATGAACCATCCTGGGGGCTTTCTCAAAACACGGCATCCACGTGGGGCGGGAAAGGGGGCTGTGTGTATCAGCTGTTCCGTCACTCAAGAGTGGAAACCTGGGTCACTGTCACCACCGAGAGGTTACTCACCCAGTAACTTCATCAGGTCTGGCTCTGAGCAGGCATTCGGGACAGAAGGATGGGAAGGAAAAGGCAACGGAAAAGCCCTTCTCTACACACCCGAGAACTTCTGCTTGTGCATCACTTAAGGGAGAGACCTGAAGTCATTTCTTAGAATTTGTTTTTGTTTTCTTCCTTGGATAAAATTATAATGAAATCTCAAATTAAGAGGTTAAAAAAAAAAATTGGGAAGGGGACGCCTTGAGTCAGCATGAATGGGATGGAGAGTAGAAAGGTTACAACGAGTAGAGATGGGTAAGGAGGGAGAAACAGGATGAGCTCAGCACCTGAGGATGTCACGAGAAGGGGCAGAGAGACTGAGATCCACAGAGCCTTCGAAGACATCACTTTAAGCTAACTGATGTTCACGATGGTAGGTGAGAATCACTTAGAAAAGGCTGCTGCTGCTACTGCTGCTAAGTCGCTTCACTCGTGTCCGACTCTGTGCGACCCCATAGACGGTAACCCACCAGGCTCCCCCTGGGATTCTCGTCCTTGGGATTCTCCAGGCAAGAACACTGGAGTGGGTTGCCATTTCCTTCTCCAATGCATAAAAGTGAAAAGTGAAAGTGAAGTCACTCAGTTGTGTTCGACTCTTCTCGACCCCATGGACTGCAGCCCACCAGGCTCTTCCGTCCATGGGATTTTCCAGGCAAGAGTACTGGAGTGGGGTGCCATTGCCTTCTCCGTAGAAAAGGCTAGTGTTCTGCTAAAGTTCTGGGTTCTCAGAATGTGTGTACAAAATAATGTGGATGGAAAAAAATCCAGTAAAATGGTTAGAAGTCCCAATGGTGATGGTGCAGAGAAAGTCTAAATTAAAGCTGGAAGGTGTCCTAAAGTGGGGAAGAGCTGATTCTATACCAGTGTCAGATAAATGGGGTGCTATTGCACCCCTAACAGGCATGCTCAAGTCCTCACCAAGATCCCTTGAGTTTCAGAAGGTTTTAGCTTTCAGGAATTTTTAGACTGAGTATGCAATGTGAACTGTCCATTTAAGCAAAACAAGGCTGCTTTGTTAGGCAATATTTTATTTACAGCCTTTTTTTTTTTTTTATAAGGGGACCATTGAGGAGCAGTTGAAGTCCCTCTTACCTTCAGGGCACAGAAAGGGGACCCTAGCCTGACCAGCACAGAAACAATGACTTCCTGGAAACCACTGGTTTCAGGTCTTAACCAACTAACATTCCAGCTTAAAAGCTCTTCTTCCTGCAATGCTCTCATCTCAGATGCAAAAGACAGTCCGTATCCAGAGGTCTGTATCCAGCATGGATGAGGATTAAAAAAGGCCCAAGAGCTGCTAGAATAAATGTCAGCATTCAAAACGCAATGCATGCACTTGACTTACAGGAGAACTGCTAAAGATCACACATGGGGCTTCTTCATTCTTTGTTCATACTGCTATCAAATACAAACATAACATGAACATAATCCACAATGATCTAGTGGATTATCTACTTTGGGAGGGATACAAATGGACTCTACTGACAGCAGCAAGTAGAAGCGGCAGGAGTGAGCCAGCTAGGTAAGAGACAGACAGAGGCAAAAAGCAGCCACTAGCGTCACAGTCCAGCGACAGGAGCAGCTTCTCAGAGCACAGACCTCAGTGCCTCCCGTGGCTTCATGCCAGGGCAGCTCAGCTCGGAATGAGGAGCCTGGACTGTTCAGAGAAGGTGAGAGGCTTTTCAGTGTCCTTTGCCTGTGGAAGCAGGGAAGCATGCCAGACCTGCAGAAGACGCTAGTCCAAAATAAAACATGTTTGGGCTCTTCAAGGGCTACGTTTTGACCAGCTGCAAAATTGTTTGGGACAACCTCATGACTGACAAAGATCCTGTATAAACAGGGAGTGCCCTTGATGTCACATCATGCATTTTAAATGAATGAACACAAACTGCAGATCAAAACCTGAGTGTGAGGACAGCAGCAAGGAAATCTAAATGAGAAACCCAGTTGTTTCAAACAGTTTAGTGTCTTAAGACTTTTTGAAAGCATGCTTGTTTTTCTCAATTATTCTAGAATTGGTGATGGGGCATAATTAAAATTAGCTTACTGCAGCTATTAATACTTCTTTCCCTTAAAAGACTGGGTTTTCTTGGCTCACGGGGAAGGCAAGGGGGCTATCAGGCAGTCCGTGGAGCTACAAGTTATCTTAAGAACGAGGAGGAGCCCTCCATGGGCTGGGGACCCACCTGTTGAGACCCTGGCAGTAGCCAATGTCTGGATTCCGCCAGGAGAAGGCAAGAAGGACGTTGCGCAGCTTCTGTATGCCTTCCGAGGTGGGGCACGAGTAATGCTTGTTGTTGGGCAGAGTCCGCAGCAGGTCCAGCTCGATCTGCTTGGAGGCCGGGTTCTGTTTCTCCAGCGCCTTCTGAAGCAAAGTCTGGAAGTAACCGGGCTGAGTGCTGTCCTTGAACTTCTTGATGTGACGGTCTACACACCACTTCCACACCTTGGAACGGTGCTCGTGGGGGATGCCCGCACGGACCAGGTTCTTTAACTCCGGGGAACACGCCATCTCCCTGTTCACTGTGCTCGCAAAGTGGTTCTCCCACTTGACCCCAGTGGACACCTCCTGGTTTTCTGTGAGGTGCAGGGTCTTCAGGTCCAACGCCCGGACTCTGGCGACCAACTTCTCTTCCTCGTCATCCTCTGGGACAGTCTTAAACCCATAAATGTCGTATTCACTGGTGAGAAAAAACAAAACGAGAAGTTAAATGATGCAATCTGGCAAAAGGTCAGTGAAACATGAAAAAGAACCTAGAAATCTACTCATATTCAAATGGCACTGTGATATATGATCAGGCATTTCAATTCAGTGAGAAAATAATTAACTTCTCAATAAACAGGGTGAGAATAACTGGCTATCTGTATAGAAAAAAACTGCTTTAGATCCCTTCTTGATACTACACGGGAAAAAAAAAATTCAATTCTAGATGGTCAAAGCACTCAATGTAAAAGGCACAGAAAATACAAGCAAGACTGCAAACACAAGGCTGATAAATTTGGCTACATTAATATATTAATACATGTGCATGTATATTTATATAGCATACATATACACATGCATAACACTTATGCTCAAAAAATACCGTTTTAAAAAGTAGAAAGACAAAGGAGAAAACACTACATTAGGAGGATAGGATACTAGGGATGAAAAAGAATGAAGGCTGTGGTAGGCAGAATAATGGCCCCCAAAGACGTCCCTGGAATCTGTGAATATGTCACATTACGTGGCAAGAGGTAGAGCGTATGTGGAATTTCAGCTATGGCACTTAAGACAGGGAGGTGATCCGGGGTGTCCCAGGTGGGACCACAGTAATCACAGGAGCCCTTCAAGGAAGAGGAAGGTAGGAGAGTGGACCAGAGAGATGTGACAATGGACGAAGAGTCAGGGGGACGTGACGTGGGAGAGGGCTTGGACCCACGGTCTCTGGCTTTGAAGACATCAGAAAGTGGCCACAAGCCAAGGAAAACAGGTGGCCTCGAGGAGCTGGAAATGGCCACACCTGATGACCAGCAAGGAAACAGAGACCTAGCCCTACAACCAGAAGGAACTGTATCCTTCCAACAACCTGAGTAAGCAAGGACACAAACTGTCTCCCAGAACCTCCAGGAAGGAATGCAGCCCCACTGATACCCTGATTTCATCCAGTAAGACCATGCTGGACTGCTGACCTACAGAACCGTTAGACAGTAAATATGTATCACAAACTTAGCAACTTAAAACACTGATGGTGATGGCAGTCACGGGAAACCAAAAGGAGGCCTTTCACACACTGCTGCTGAGTCTGTAAACCTGTAGGAGCACTCTGAAAATCGGATCCAGCAGAGCTGAAGATAAGCATATCCAACATGGAGAAACTCTCACACCAACACATGGACACGTGGATACACACACCACGATGTCTACTGTATCACAGTTTGTAAAAAGAAAAAAGGGAACTACTCTTAAAGTGTCTACCATGAGATGGAGGAATAAAAAAGTGATATACAATGAAGCTGTGTAAGGCAGATAAAAAAGTTGCTCAGGAGCTATATAAATCCATCTGTATAATTTCAGAAAACAATGTTGAAAGAAATAAGTCACAAAAAGGTATGAATATGGTAGGATTAGCATATTAAAAAGTGTCTTCAATTAGAGGTACATATTGAAGTGCTGAAAGTGCAAATGACATGCCTGGTACTTGCTTTAAAATATATCAGGAAAAAAGTTTCAGAGGGGAAAGATAAGAAGAAACAAGATTGGCAAAATGTTAATTGTTAAATTATTGGGTTACACTTACATACGGGGGTGTCATATGATGCTACTACTTTGAAATTCCGTAATGAAAAGTTAAAAGTAACTCAACATACACAGTTATCATTCTACTTATACATAAAGTTTGAAAACATACAACGTAAACAGTAAAGTCAAACATGTGAAGGAAGACGACGTGGTGCCCGGGGGCAGACAGCTGGGCTCTGCCCTCACGGGAGTCTGTCCCTCCACCTCGCTCCTGGAACACAGCAGGAGTGCACGCGTGGGGAACCCGGCTGGCCAGACTGGGGTCCTGTCCTCGCCACTCCCTGGCTGTGTGACCTGGGCGAGTCACACATCCCCTCCCTGACCCCAGCGTCTGCATTTGCTGAGGATATAAACACCCTCCTCACTGAGTGTCAAACATGAGCAGTGGCACAGCTCCTGGCACACAGACCTCAGTAGAAGTTTTGTGACGACGGCACTGGTTGCATTCCGATAGCATATTTTTTACCTGTCATCTGAGTAGCACGGACAAGGCAGGCCAGTGCTGTAGGCACAGAGAAGGGAAAGGGCGGGTCAGGCTGAGGCAGGGCTTCCCGTGGGACCAGGGCGGGGCAGGAGAAGCCACGCACAGTGGGGGCGGAAACAGGAGGAGACTGGACTGAGCGCATTCACAGACTTCTCCTCCTGCCAATGTTTCATGAATCTCATTTTTTAGAAACTAGGATATGAAGGTTCTTAATCCAAGATACTTTACAGGCTGCCAGACTCCGTGATTTTCTGAAAAACATATGCAATACTGTGTGTGTGTCCAACCGCATTTTGGGGCCAAGCGTGTCCATGGCTTGCATCAGACCCTCAGTGAGTTCTGAACCACTGGATCAGGTTACCCAAGTGTGCTTCCCTTACAGAGAAGGCCCAGTTACCCACTTAGGGGCTCCTTTGCTTTCAAACTCCCCAGGAGTGCAGCTGTACCCATGGGTCTCTGGAGAAGATTCTACTCCTCGGAGGACTGGCTCCTCTTATAGCAAGACTGGCAAGCATCCACAGTGGCACGGTACATGCAAGAAAAGTCTTGAAATCAAAAGACCTGGGCTGAATCCCAGCTCTGTTACTTGATTATGACAGCAAGATTGATGAGCTTACCTGACAGTCCTTGTTATGAGCATCGAAGGGGACATAGAGAACTGTGTAAAGTTCTTGGCGAGTGGCCACTGTGGTTAAAGGGGGGCTTGAGAAATGGGTCCCCCCCCCACCCCCAGCAGTCGTGAGCTCCTTTACCTGACAAGATGAGGTTTAATGAACGCTTGCTCTGGATGCTCTGGACTCTCAACCTGCAGAGCGTCCTCCAGCAGCTGGGCTATGACATCCCGAGCAGGCCCCTGTTCTTCTGAGCAAACTGGGGTCTTCATTTCTTGGAGCAGTATCAAGTATTTGCTTTCTATCTGGCAGAGCTTGGCTTCCAGGCTAGAATACTGCAGAGAATGTGATAGTTACCTCCATCCAGACAGACACACGGGAAGAGCAATCCTCAAGTACCTCAAGCAATCAACGAATGACAAGCCCAGAACCACCAGGAAGTGAGCCAGAGAGGGACTATATCCCAGGCAGAGATGAATTTATGCCACAGGCCACTTGTCTTATCTAAACGGTCCACTGGGCCCCCTCTTCCCTCTGGGGGAAGTACTGGTAATAAAGTAATAAGCAGAGAAGTACTGGTAATAAGGCTTCTGTGTGTCAACACACGAGTTCTGGACAGCGTTGAGGTGAACGGCAGAAACCAGGCCACACACTCATTACTGAGGTCCAGCTGAGCACAGCTTGGCACACAGGCCCCAGGCAGCCACCTTATGGTATTTCAATACTTTCCTAGGATGCTGTGACCCAGCACCAGCTCCCATCTGCTACCTTTTCAGACAAATCAACACATCCCTTGAAAACATGCAGGAACAAGGTCTGGGAAGATGCTCTGAGGACTGTTCAAAAGGTATATGAGGCATTTAATAGCTGCTGACACAGTGTCACTGAATTTCATTTGATTATCACTGGAATATCTGTGATGTCTGTACACTTCGCAAAGCCCTCTTTGAAAGTGAAGTGAAAGTGAAAGTCGCTCAGTCGTGTCCTACTCTTTGCGACCCCATGGCCTATACATTGCATGGAATTCTCCAGGCCAGAATCCTGCAGTGGGTAGCCTTTCCCTTCTCCAGGAGATCTTCCCAACCCAGGGATCAAACATGGGTTTGCATCAAACCCGCACTGCTGGCAGATTCTTTACCAGCTGAGCCACAAGGGAAGCCCAAGAATACTGGAGTGGGTAGCCTATCCCTTCTCCAGCAGATCTTCCTGGCTCAGGAACTGAACTGGGGTCTCCTGCATTGCAGGCGGATTCTTTACCAACTGAGTTATCAGCATAGTCACATCTGACTCTCACACCAACCCTATCAGATTCAGAGAAGGCATCATGCTCACCACCCCCATTTATAGATACGGAACTGACTCACACAACTCAACAGCAAAAATCAAAAAATCCAAACAATCTTAATTTGGGGGACCTCAGAACTGTGTCTTTTTTTCCTATAAACTTCACTACCTGTGAATAAAACCCACATCTCAGGGAGCTTCTACTGTCTTCATCACAAAGTGAAATTAAACAGTGCTATCACTACATTTTAAATATATTCTGGTATCAGTAACCACATCCCTTCAAGCATGGGGGTTGAACTGATTTGAAAGCATGTCCATTTCTGAATTGTTTCTGAATCACATCACTTCCCACCTGAGGACAGAATGTACCTACACTGACCCACCTTTGCCATCAGATCCCTCTCTCTTCTTTCTGCATTTCTCCGTAGAGCTGCAAGTTCCAAGATTTCCTTATTTAGAAATTTATTTTGGGTTTTGTACCCCTGTAGATTATCCTGTTGGAAAGAAAAAAGTTCATCAACTCACACTGGTTGAATGTTGATTATCCTTTATAATTAATATTTTGCTCCCTTACCAATCAAATAGCCCTTTCTGAAAGTGAAAGTTGCTCAGTTGTGTCTGACTCTTTGCAACCCCATGGACTATACAGTCCATGGAATTCTCCAGGCCAGAATACTGGAGTGGGTAGCCATTCCCTTCTCCAGGGCATCTTCCCAACCCAGGAATCGAACCTACATTGCGTCTCCTACATTGCAGGTGGATTCTTTACTAGCTGAGCTACCAGGGAAGCCCAACGGGGACGCTGTGGCTAGCCCTTTCTAAGTTAGACCAAGTTCTAAGGAACTGAAAATGATCATTAGGCACTTTCTTTCTTTTTTTTTTTTTATTAGGCACTTTCTGATTAAGCTTTATGGCCACCCTTGGCAGGGGAAGGAAAGTAGGGACCACTGCATAATGAAGGAGATGGGGAAATAAATTTACTTGATGGTGGTGATTTTTCTCAACTGACCTTAGGAGAAGTAAGTAGGACTTATGTCCTAAATCTATGCAAATATTTTATCTACCCACATTCACTGAGACGGTACAAAAGGTAATGCCTTGTATTCATCTTGTTTTTTAACTAGAGAAACTGAACAAATTTTCTGTCCATTCTCATTTTTACTTATCCAGTTTATGTAGAAAAGGCTATACACATATACAATGTTCTTAACTAAAGAATTACACTTAATAATGAATACCTATAGCCTACAGTGTATAAAGCACTTAAAGAGATTACGTTCCTCAATTTTTTTTACATTAAAAAATTTCAAACTTATGGAAAAGTTGGAAGAAAAGTACAATAAACACAATATACCCTTCACCTAAATTTGCCAGTGGTTAACTTTTGACACGTTTGCTTTATGTTTTAAGAGAACATCACAAGGACTTTCCTGGTGGTCCAGTGGTTAAGAATCTGCCTGCCAAAACAGGGGACATGGGTTCAATCCCTGGTCCGGGAAGATTCCACATGCCACAGAGCAACTCAGCCTGTGGGCCACAAGGAGAGCCTGCGTGCTCCAGAGCCCACGCACCACAACAGGAGAAGCCACCACAGTGAGAAGCCCGCGCACCTCAACTGGAGTCGCCCTCGCTCTCCACAACCAGAGAAGGCCCACGCGCAGCGACCAAGACCCAGCACCGGCAAAACAAAGAGAACGTCACAAGCTCGCGACAAGTTCACCAGGTCCAACGAAAAGCTCAGGTCTGGCAGGAGCAGATGCTGTGTGTTAGCTTCAGCCCTTGACACTCGGAGCCAAGGAAGGGAAAGGTAATCTTTGAGACAATTAGGGCAGTGATTTCTAAATGCTCCCTACAAAATCCAGTCTTTTGCAAATGGGTTTGTCCCCTACTGTGTGTGAAGTTCCCGAGGAATCTCTGATCCCTCAACCTCAGGAGGAGCTAGTCACGATAGGTCCAAGGGTGGTCACCGAGCACCTTGGTCCAAGGCCAGGCAGTCAAGAAAGGCCCTGACCTCTGTGCTGTCCCAGGACAGAGACCACAGCCCTCCCCAGAGATGTGTCCAGAGATGCCCACATCTCCAAACTGGGAACCACTGTGGCGGCATACAATTTCCCTTGAAAACACAGAAGAACTGAAAATGTTCCCACAGTCCCTGTAATCGCTAACACTTACAGAGTCCCTGTAATCGCTAACACTTACAGAGCAGCTAAGCATGGGAGAGACCCTCAGTCTCACTTAAACCTCACAACTCTACTCTTTGGCAACTGCTCATCATCTCCGTTTCCTAAATGAAGAGCTGAGTCACAGGGAGGCCATGCGATGACTAAGTGTGGGTCTGGGAGCCAGGCCTGCTGGGCCCTTGGCCTGGGTGATTGGCCCCAACTCCCACCTGAGCTCTGATCCGCATCACACGTTCTTGGTCTCAGCAAGAACATGTGTCATGACAAGGACTGGAGACAGCCGCTGTCAGACCCTGAATGAGGTCCACAGACTTCCTTTTCTAATCTAAATCATGACGTTCTCCTTTCTTCTGGTGTCTGGAAGCTCTCGTATTTGGAAACAATGAACAAACCTCACCAAAAGGCAGGCTGACTGAAGGAAGGTGACCTAGAGGGCAACTGAGGAATACAGTGGACCGTGATGGGCAGAGACTGGGCACCACAAGGTGGGTTGGGGGAGCAGGACACGTCTTTGAGTTAAACTTCGTGCTTGAGTCTAAGGAAGTCCTGATAGTGCACCTCAAGGATTCTTTCTCTAGAATGACGATCACAGCCTTAACTTAGACTCTAGCAGGGGGACTTCCCTGGTGGTCCAGTGGTTAGGAATCTGCCTTCCAACACAGAGGATGAGGGTTCCACCCTTGTAAACAAACTAAGATCCCACATGCCGTGGGGCAACTAAGCCCACACACCACAGCTATTGAGCCCACTCTCTGGAGCCACGAGCTGCAACTGCTGAGCCCACACACTGCAATGAAAGATCGTGCACGCTGCAAGTAAGACCTGAAGCAGCCAAAAAAATAACGATTAAAATAAAACTCTATGGGATGCCAGGTGTTCTGTGAAGGCTTTACATGGACTACCTCTTTAAACCCTTACAAGACTATAAGGTAAGTGCCATTTCGCAGATGAACACTGAGGCAGAGAGGTGAACCAGCCTGCCTCAGGTCAGAGGTCATCAGTGATAAGGCCGGGTTTGAATATAGCCAAGTTTGGCTTCAGAGCCCATGCTCAATCTAAACCACCTCACCATACTGGGCCACACCCCCTTCCTCATTGGTGTTTATTACAGTTGTGATTCTGCTTTTTCCATTTTTGTGCTTTCTAAACTAAACTCTGCACTCCAGGAGGACAGAGACTGCCTACTTTGTGCAGAGTACAAAGCCCACCACATGGCTGGCTGGCTGGCTGACTGAATGAATGAATGAGTACTAAGCAGGAAAAGCTGTATGTATGAAGATATTCATGGAACAGCAAATCGCAGGAAAGAAGAGAGAGGCTGATAAATAATGATGACAGAATCAAAAGATGAACAATCTGGAATCCCCCAGACACACACCTCGGTTCCACTCCCTGGTAAAACGTGCTCCCCTGCAGAGCACCACTCACTGCAGCCTGGAAACCAAACACCCTTGTGCTTCTCTCTAAATACTACAAAAACAGATATGCTTGGAAAACTTAAAATTCAGTTGAGGGACTTCCCTGGTGGTCCAGTGGCTAAGACCCTCCCCTCCCAATGCAGAGGGCCTGGGTTCAATCCCTGGTCAGGGAACCAGGTCCCACATGCTGCAATTCAGAGTTCACAGCAGGCGACTAAAACCCCATGTGCTACAATGAAGGTTGAAGATCCCATGTGCTGCAACTAAGACCTGGCACACCCAAATAAATAAATACAAATAATTAATAATTTAAAAATTCAGTTGACCTTAAATAACAGGCTGTAAAAAGGGATGTAAAAAAAGACTATAAAAAGAGACTCAAAAAATACTGTAAAAAAGGGATGTATATTTAAGGTTGGGTACACTCTAGCTCGCATGTATACACAAAACCAACTTTTACTGGCAACACTAACCAAGACCTTTTTTTTTTTTAACACAGCTATTTTTGTAGCAGTTATAATTATAAAGTAAAGAGATTGAGGGCTGTGATGCTGCTGTTGCCCTTTAGGTTTTTCTCACCAATAAATCCTTCTGGCCTCACATTTCTACTGGGGGCTGTCCCTAAGAAGTGGTCACCATGGGAGACCACAAACATATTCCAAAAAAGTCATCTATTATTCCAGAGTTTTACTTTCCATTTAAGAATTATCTCTAAGGTCCAGGCATGACTATCAGTCAACCAGTCCACTGACGGTGCATGACAGGGACGGCCAGGCGTGAAGCAGGCTCAGGAACCATCTCAAACGTGCAAACCTTTGCCCTTCAAGGATAAACCGCATTTGGGGGACAAAATACCCTCGGTGCCACATTAACTGCAGCCAGGTGAGGAAGACTTTGGTGGGACTGATAGTTGCAGACCTGCGTGGGGACAGCTGGGGTCTGGGTTATACCAAATGCCTCTATCCTAGGGGACACTTCTCCACCTGAAACTTCTCCAAATCGAGAGCTGATGGCAGAAAAACTTCTGGGACCCTCTCGGTGGCCTGGCTGACAGTAGCCCAAGGCTTTTCGGCTCTCCCCTGGGGCCAGGTAGGTTTCTCCACAGGGCAGTTGCCTGCCCCCTGCCTCCCAGCGTTCTCTGTGCTCCTCCTACCTCATCCGCTGGTCACCGCCCCAGGTGTGACAGGGAGAGCCACCTCTGGTCAAGAACCAGCCTCCCATCCCCAGGGGCAGCCCAGAGAGGCACACTGGGAGGAGACTCTGCCCTCCCTCCTGGGCGTCAGGACGCTCCTGCCTTAGGCGTGGGGGCAACTGACTCTGTGCAGGCCCTTCTCCCAAGTATGCTGGGAGGCAGGGTCTGCTTCTCTACCTGAGCCCACACCCGCTGTCAGGAACGCTGCTCCCTCACCTGGCCTCCACTGTGTGCCAAGGCAGCTGTGCCAGGGGTGGTCCATGCACAGAGGAGGCAAGAAACAGCTGCAGGAGGTTACATGGAATAATGAAGCTCTAAGGGTGTATGAATAGAGAAGTCACAGCTGCAAGGGAGGGGGAAGATCTGAAACTGTTCTGAGCTATGGCGACATCGACGGACTCAGAGTTTCATTTTCCAAGGAAGCTTCTTAGGAAACTAATAGTTCTCTGACTAGAAGTCTTGTGACACTTGTTGTTTTTTTTGTTTTGTTTTTTTTTAAAAAAAGGGGGCACAGCTGCTCTGCTGTCATGCCGAACTAGCTCACCAAGGCCAGGGGCTCTAGAGTGCCTGCCATCAACGGACAGACTTGTTAGAGGATTTGGGGTTTCTTGTTCCCATAACAGGAGCCCACGCCCTGCTCTTACTTTCAACCAGTCCAGTTCCAGCTGGTCCCTGCCCGCGGGGGCAGCCGCGGGAGAGCCGGGCATGCAGGTGGGAGAGGACGCGCTGCCCTCACACTCGCTGAGCTGCCGGGAGAGCTTCATGATGACCTCGTCCTTGGCCTGGATGGTCTCCATCAGCATCCCCAGCCGCTCGCTGAGCTCGCCCACTTTGCTCTTCAGCATCCTCACTTCCTGCTGAAGACTGTCTTTCTCCTGGTTGAACCTCTCCAGCTGGTTGGTGAGGCCCAGAATCTGTTCGTCCTTCTGGTGCAGAAGCCCCAGTGTGTCCTGTGGGACCCCATCGCAGAGGCGGCTGCTTGTGAAGTACTTGTCGTACTGGGAGGACCGCACCGTCTGCTGCAGCAGCCGCACGAGCTCCTGGGAGCCAGGGAAGATGGATCAGGGAGCAGGGATGGGAGGAAAAGCAGAGCTCATGACAAGTCTACACGGAGCAACCATTAGAGTTTGAGCAAATGCAGAAATTTAATGGAAATACCTTAATACCCAACTTCCTCTTGAAGGATCTCAAAAAATAGAGAAGGAAAAATATTTGTTCCATAAAGGCTGTCTGCAGAGAACAATGATAGGAAGCAGGAAATGGTGGACAGCCAGACTGCAATTAGCAACGGTTCCCAGGGAACATTCATACATATTAAAACATCTGAGCTCTAAGTTCACTGATCTGCTGAGGAATTAAGTATAATTAGGTGTGATCAGCTCAAAAAAAAAAGCTGCTGTTTAACAGGATGTGGAAACTCTTAAAACTATTCACAGGGCTTGGGCTGGAATTACACTCAAAGAGAGTGGGCGAGGTGCAGACAACACCCTCCCCAACTCACTCTGAGGGTCTTCACTCTCCTCAGAATTTCAAGTATCTATGAATAAACGATCAAGCAGAGCAGCAGTGCCTATGTCAGTGGCCATGGCAACACAGAACTCTTAGGGGAAAAGCACCTTCTGGGAAATAACAGAGTCAGAGAAACAAGAAAGCCGGGTTTTTCTCCTCCGGTCCCTGGCCTGCTGATGTGAGATAAGATACAAACGTTGAGGAAGGAGAATTACCTTCTGACTGGCTAAGTCTTTTCTTAACCTTTCTAGCTCTTCCTGCTGGTTCTGGACAAGCAGCTGCATCTCAGAGGCCGGCTTGCTGGCGCTGCCACTGCCCGATGGCACCTCGGGTGAAGGGTCACCAATACTGTGACGATTTTTGTATGATCCAATCATTTCTTTCAAAGGGCGCTTTCCTTTATAGGGAATACGTCCAAAATCAAAGGGAAATCCTGAGCCAGTTATTCCTACATTAAAAAAAAAAAAAAAGCTTGTTTTAAGTTCAGCCCCGATCTTCCTTCCAGAAATTCCAGTAAAATACATTAAAATACATTAATATCATCGTCTAAGGAGTTCTGCGTGCATCACTGTGCTCCTACCTTGTTCCTGATAACAACCAAACTTAGAACCAAAGACGATCTTTCACACGATCACTTTTAAGGAAAACTTTCTCTATTCGATGGCTCAATTTTTGCATTGAAAGAGAAAGTGTTAGTCACTCAGTTGTGTCTGACTCTTTGTGACTCTTTGTGACCCCATGGACTATAGCCCACCAGGCTCCTCTGTCCATGGAATTCTCCAGGCAAGAATACTGGAGTGGGGTTGCCATTTCCTTCTCCAGGGGATCTTCCCTACCCAGGGATCGAACCTGGGTTTCCCGCATTGCAGACAGACTCTTTACCAACTGAGCCACCAGGGAAGCTAAGAAAGTTTTCCCTGACTAGAAACTGAACCTGGGCCGTGGTGGTGGAACCACTAAACCACCGGCGAGGTTTAATGTTTAATGCTCAGTTTTTGCGTTAAGACAGGTGAAAAAAAAGTTAGACTGTACATCAGTACTAATGAGGAATTTATAACAAAACTGTACTATACATCTCTTAAGATTCTTTTGTAATGTTGTTTGTTTCTCATAAGATCCGTTCTAAGCCTGTATGTTCACGTCACCATTTTCCAATTTCAGGTACTTTGAGGACCAAAGAGAACAGAAACAGACAGGGAAAAACCCGGGTGCTCCAAGTTCCTACAGCATCAGCATCCTGAGCACAAGGTATCCCTTCCCCTGGGCACCTCAGTGAGGACAGGGCCGACATCTACAAGGTTAGCGGCAGGACTTAGAGATACACTAGGGATCCCTGGCTGCTTGCTTTCTGCTCATCTGTATTTACTACAAAAGAAAAAACAACAACAAAAAACCCCACAAAAACCCCCATCATGTTTTCTTAATTGTACATCCATTTTATTCTCTTTCTTAAAAATACTGAGATGCCAAACAGATTTTAGTGTAGGTGGGTTTGAATATATATTAAAAATGTAAAGAGGAGACACAGGAGTACATACTACACAGATTCCATTTATATAAATTTAGAAAGCAGGCAAAACAAAATCTACGATGTCAGGAGTCAGGAGGGTGATTGTGGGGTGGAGGGAGTGGGAGGTGATAAAGTGACGCGAAGGGGTCTGGGGACGGGGCTGGCCCCGGCACTGTGCGGTTTCTTCAGTGAGTGCTGGCTACATGGATATGTTCACTTTGCGAAAATCCATCAAGCTATACATTTCTGACTAGAGGGCTTCTCTGCATGTATAAAGATTAGCTTGTTGCTGCTGTGGTTGTCCAGTCATTAAGTTGTTTCCGACTCTTTGGGACACCATTGACTGTAGCCCGTCAGGCTCCTTTGTCCTTGGGATTTCACAGGCAAGAATACTGGAGTGGGTTGTCCTTTCCTTCACTAGGGTATTTTCCTGACCCAGGGATCAAACCTGCATCTCCTACATTGTAGGCAGATTCTTTACCACTGAGCCACCGGGGAAGCCCATGGAGATTAGTTTATTTCCCATGAATAACGTGGACAAGAAGCTGGTGGGCTTGATTCCTGATTCACAGGAAATACCCATGAATCAACAAGATAAAAATCAGAGCCATCTTTGTCTCTCTGTGTCTTTCACATGGGCTGCCTCTCAAAGGGCCAGGGGCTGAGCAGAGACTAAGAAGGCACTGCCCTCCAGCAGGGCTGGCAGTTCGTGCCTTGATCGAGTCACTAAGCTTCACTGATTCTTCCTTTCCAGTCTTCTACTGTGCATCCTTCCAGTTCATCCTAGAGTCTCTAGGGGAAATCAGAACCAACAATATTTACCTTCAACAATCCAAATCCCCAGCCCCAATCCCTGTTCCTCCAGGAGGCTTTCCCAGTTCACAAGGAGCCCCTCTACTGGGTGCCCCCCTAGCTGTGCCACACACTGGGTCACAAGGCATGCTCAGCTTGGCCATATCTTCACCACGTCACACTGGACCACAGGCTTCCATGTGACCATCCTGCAGATCACAAGTGAACTCCCCACCAAAGCAAGTCATGGTGGTCCTTTTCCAGGGGACAGAAAAATATCTCCTTTAGTGAACATGTGCTCTCAGTAAAGATTTCCTAAAACTCTGCCTCCTATTCCTGCCAGCCCATGCCAGAAGCGAGTACAAGGAAGAATTTCAAAATTATGTATTCCTATTTTTACATTTAAAACATTGATATTCCCTCAATGGGTCCATGGCTGTGGGACCATGAAAGGCTGCTTAACAAAATGCTGATGGAGAAGTGTATGAATGAGTCAGGCTGACACCTTAAATCCTGGTGGACCTTCGTATCACAGAAAGAGGGAAAACCAGATATTACATCTTCCGGATGTGATTCAGCAAGAAATAAACAACATCCCCAGCCCCTACTCCACCCCAAAATATACTCTAGTCATAATTAAGAGTCAACCCTGAATCTGTGCAGGCCTCTGCTCTAGCGACCAGTGTATACAGGAAATACTATGTACGGCATATATAGGAAATACTGTGTATAGTGTATACAGGAAATATTGTGTACAGTGTAAACAGCATATGAGCAAATACAGGGATGGAGGAGCCTGTTACACGACCTTACAGAAATACAGTCATCAAAATCCAGAATGTGGGCAATTCCTCAGCATGAAGACTCTGTTTTCTTCAACAAGCAGAGCAAGGTAAATGGAAGACAAAAAGAAAACAGAGAGCTGTTCAGCCTAAAAGAGACCTAAAAAGACACACGACTAAACACACCTGGGGGCCCTGTTAGCACCTCATTTGCTCAGGCCAACTGTAAGAATTACAGAACAACTGGGGAAGAAGACAAGCAGGACTTACTGTAGCTGTATTTAGGTTTAATGCTGAAGCTATGGTTCTTTTAAAGAATCACCTCTTAGATATACATACTAAAATGTTTACAGATGCAGTGGATTAGTATCTAGAATTTACTTTAAAATAACCCAGCTGGTGGTAGATGCCAGGAGGGGCAGGAGCTCAGAGAAGAAAGAAGCCAAAGCTGTGGAATATGACACTGCATCTTCTACTTTTGTGTGCATTAACACATCTCTATAAATAGAAAGTTTTCTTTTTTTTTTTAAATCAGTATTTCCGTAAAGAGCACCATGACTTCTGGATTTCCCATTTCCTGAAAAAGTCTCAGAACCCAGGACAGGACATTTATTTATTTCTTGTGACATCTCATTTTTAAGCTTTTATATTTTGTTTCCCACAGAGAGAACACACCTCCCATTGGGCCTCATGCTCCCAGCAATACCTGTGACCAAGGGTCTCCCACGGCATCAGGGGTTAGCAGGTGGCAGAGGCGAGAGCGGCAGACAACAGGGACCACGTCCATACCTTTGTTGCCTTCAGGGGCCTGCTTCTTCCTTTCTTCCTGCACCATGGACTCCTCCAGTTCCTTAGGGCTTGGCTCTAGAAGCTCCCACTCTTCATTGGTGTAAAACACACTCCTCCGACTATCATTATGCCCTTTCCCGGGACGGAAAGAAGACATTGAATTTCTATGGGGAAAAACAAAATGTTTAACTTTTTAAAAAATGGCAAAGCAAAATGTAATGTCACATATGGGCATGAATTTAAGCAAACTCCAAGAGATACTGAAGGACAGGGAAGCCTGACATGCTACAGTCCATGGGGTAGCAAAGAGTCGGACACGACTTAGTGACTGAAAAACAGCAACAACAAATATCACATATATACGATAGGCAAAAACTAAAATACGATTATAGCAAATGTTGGTGAGGATATGGAGAAATGAGAACTCTCATACACTGCTGGCGGCACGTATAAATTGGAACTATTACCAGGGAGAACAATTCAGCAACATACAGATAAATTGAAGAGGTTTTGACCCGAAGGCCCAACACCTCAGCATGAAATTCTTCAACATGTGCACAAGGAGACACGAGCAGCAACACCCACTGCAGCGCTGCTCGTATTAGCAAAACCCAAACGACCCGAACATCTACTGACAAGAGGACACATGAACCGGAGCGCATTCACAGAGCCAAATACTATACATCACAAAGTGAATCTGCTCATTCAACAAATACTAAGTAAGTGCCTACTACGTGCCAGGCACTAAGTGTTTGGGATTTGCTAGTGAACAAATATTCTGGTCCTTGTGAAATGTACATTCTATCTAAGATTACATGAAACATATGGACAAATATTCTTTAAATGCTGAACGAGAAAAGAAAGAAAACAGAAGCACGACATGGTTCATGTTATTTTTTTAACTTCAAGATAATACTACTAATAGACATCATTATACATACATATGTAGCAAAACTTTAAAAGTCTGCATAACAATGATAATTATCAAATAGAGAATACTGGTTACTTCCATAAAAGGCAAGAGAAGAATGAGATCGTGGAGACAAGAGAAAGTTTGAACTGTATCTGTAATGTTTTAATTTGTGCTTTTAAAAGTGCAGCAGAAATATGACAATGTTACATAGTTCGGTAGTGCTACCCAGGTAGTAACTCACTACAATCTACACTTGCCTGTATGCTAAAATTATTTCACTAAAACTTCTAAAAACTAGGTTGGGATTTCTACTTCCAGTAAAGATGGACTAAGAGGAACTAGATTTATAGTCATCTGAAACAACTGACAAACTGAACAAAACAGAGGAAACAATGATTTTCAGACACGACATCAGGCTGCACAGGGCAGTGGCCCCTGAGCGGTGGAACACGAACAAGGCAGACCCTTCCCCTGTCCAAGAGTAGTGCCTAGAGACTTGCAGGCCGCAGAGCTGGCAGGGGGACGCAGGGGTAGCTCTGCCATGAACTGATAAGACAGAGATGGGACTCCCAAGACAGGTGGAGTTCAGAGGGCATAGTATCGGCGAGAAGGCTGTACAGAGGGCTACAGAAATGTCAGAGGGTTCCTAGGTCTCCAGCTGAGTAGTATCAGGCTTGTGTGTAAAAAAGTTACTTGAAAATGGGGAAAGAACTCGCTACAGGAGCAGAGACTATCCCTGAGGCTCACACAGAGCCAGGAATACTGTAAAGCCCCACCAGCCAGAGTGGAATCTCCTGCAGCATCAGGTTGAGTACTCAGAAAAAGGTTACTGACGTTATCCCTGAGCTAAAGGCTGTTCTTATATTACCTAAAAAGCTTAAACGTGAACTTCTGAAGTTTTAAACTGTTTCTGAATAATTAAGCTACATTCCAGAACAAAGCTTAAGAATATATGTAGGACTTCCCTGGTGGTCCAGTGGTTAAGAATCCACCTGCCAAGGCAGGGGACATGGGTGCGATCCCTGGTCTGGGAAGATCCCACATGCCAAGGGGCAACAAAGCCTGTGCGCCACAACCACTGAGCCCGAGGGCCGAGAGCCTGCACTCTGCAGCAAGAGAGGCCACCACGAGGAGCCTGCGCACCACAGCTAGAGAGGGGCCCCCGTCGCCGCAGCCAGAGAAAGCCCACGCAGCAACGAAGGCCCGCACAGCCAAACCAAGTAAATAAATAAAAGACACATGCACGTAGGAACACATACACCAAAAAATCCAGCACTCAGGTAAAACTCGTAATACTGACATTCAATAAAAAAAATTATCAGGCTTGCAAAGAAGTAGGAAAATAGAACTCATTTTCAGGAGAAAAATCAATAAACAGACTCAGAAATGACAAGTAATAAAATTAATAGAAAGGAATTTCAAAAGTTATTAAAACTGTTTCCCCATGTTTGAGAAGCTAGAAGAAAAGCTAAACAGTTAAATAGAGATATGAAAGATGTTTAAAAAATTCAAATCAAAACTTCTAGAGATAGAGGAAAACATAAGCAGAATACTCTGTGACATAAATTGCAGCAATGTTTTTTTAGGTCTGCTTCCTAGAGTAATGGTAACAAAAGCAAAAATAAACAAATGGAACATAATTAAACTTAAAAGGCTTTGCACAGCAAAGGAAACCATACACAAAATGAAAAGACAACTTACAGAATGGGAGAAAATATTTGCAAAGAATGAAACTGACAAGAGATTAATTTCCAAAATATACAAACAGCTTACAGTTCATACAGCTCAGTATTTTTAAAAACAATAACACAAACAGAAAAATGGGCAGAAGACCTAAATATGACATTTCTCCAAAGAAGGCATACAGATGGCCAACAGGCACATGGAAAGATGCTCAACACTGCTAATTATCAGAGAAATGCAAATCGAAACCACAATGAGGTATCACCTCACACCAGTCAGAATGGCCATGAACAAAAAGTCTCTAGGTAACAAATGCTGCAGAGGGTATGGAGAAAAAGGAGCCCTCCTTCACTGTTATAGGAACGTAAATGGTGCAGCCACTATGGGAAACAGTATGAAAGCTCCTTCAAACACTGCAAATAAAGTGACCATACGATCCAGCAATCCCATCCCGGGGCATATATCCAGAAAACATGAAAACTCGAATTCGAAAGATACATGTACCCCAGTGCTCACGGCAGCACTGTTAATAATAGCCAAGACATGGAAGCAACCTGCTAAATGCCTTTCAATAGATGAACGGATAATGAAGATGTGGTGTGTAAATATACATACACACATCCACACACACACATACACGGGGCTTCCCCGGTGGCTCAGAGGTAAAGAATCCACCTGCAGTGCAGGAGCCACAGGAGATGTGGGTTTGATCCCTGGGTCAGGAAGATCCCCTGCAGGAGAGCATGGCAACCGGCTCCAGTAGTCTTGCCTGGAGAATCCCATGGACAGAGGACCTGGTGGGCTACAGTCCATGGGGTTGCAAACAGTCAGACACAACTAAAGCCACTTAGCAACACATACACATACATACACACACACAGTGGAATATTACTCAACCTCAAAAAAAATAAAATACTGTCACTTGCAGCAACAGGCCTGGACTTACAGATTATCACACTGAGTGAAGTAAGTCAGACAGAGAAAGACAAACATATGGTATCACTTACATGTGGAATCGAAGAAACTAACACAAATGAATTTATCTATAAAACAGAAACAGACTCACAGGCATGGAAAGCAAACTTACAGTTATCAAAGGGGGAAGGAGGTGGGCAGGGACAAATTAGGAGTTGGGATTAACACACACACACTCCTGTATATAGAACAAACAACAAGGACTGACTGTATAGCACAAAGAACTATATTCAGTATCTTGTAATAACCTAAAATAGAAAAGAAACTCAAAAGAGAATATATAACTGAAACACGTAGCTATACACCTGAAACACATCATAAATCAATTATACTTTAATTTTTTTTTAAATCTAGAGATTTTCTATGATGTCTATGGTGAAAATATACTTGATGGGATTCATAGCAGACCAGACACCACAGAAGGAAAGGTTAGTGAATGTGATGACAGTGGAACAGAAACTATCCAAATAAAACAGAGGAAAGACGAAAGGAAGAAAGTTAACACGCATGGTACAATGTTAAACAAGTAATAATGTCAACTGATGTTCAACAAGGATGCCAAGAAATTCAATGGAGTAAAGACAGTCTTTTCAAAAAGTGGTACTACAATTGGTTATTTGTATGGGGAAAAAATGAACTTCAACCCTTACCTCACATAACACATAAAAATTAGCTTAAAATATATAAATGAGTAAGAATTAAAACCACTAAAATTCTAGAAGAAAAGAGGCAAGAAAATATTTGTGACACTGGGTTATGCGAAGACTTCCTATATAGAACACAAAAAACACAATGTGTACAAGATTAAAATGACAAAATGAACTTTATCAAGATTAAAAATATTTTCTTCTTTGAAAAATATTTGCAAAACCTATATCTGATAAGAGAATTGTATTCAGAAAATACAAAGAACTCTTACAACTCAATAATAAAAGAACAAACAACTCAATTAAAAACTGGATGAAGGACCTGAACAGTCATTTCTCCAAAGATACACAGATGGCCAACAAGCGCAGGAAAAGATTCTCAACATTATTAATCAATAGGGAAATGCAACTTAAAACTGAAGCAAACCACACCCACCACAATGGCTAAGTTAAAAACACTGGTGATGCCAAGTGTTGGGAGGGATGTGCAACCACTGCAAAGGCCATGTGCTGCTAATGGGAGCACGGACGGTGCGGCCACAGGAGGACAGCAGGGCTGCTAATGGGAGCACGGACGGTGCGGCCACGGGAGGACAGCAGGGCTGCTAATGGGAGCATGGACGGTGCGGCCACGGGAGGACAGCAGGGCTGCTAATGGGAGCACAGACGGTGCAGCCACGGGAGGACAGAAGGGCTGCTATTGGGAGCACAGACGGGGCAGCCACGGGAGGACAGCAGGGCAGCATCTTCACAAGCTGAATACACACTCAGCTAAAGAGCTCCACAATCCCGATTCCCCATATTTACCCAAAAGAAATGAAAATATGCCTACACATGGATGTATAACTGCAGCCATGAAATCAGAAGATGATCGCTTCTTGGCGGGAGAGCTATGACAAACCTAGACAGTGTGTTAAAAAGCCAAGATACCACTTTGCTGACCAAGGTTCATATAGTCAAGGCTGTGGTCTTTCCCACAGTCATGTATGCATGTGAGAGCTGGACCATTAAGAAGGCAGAGTGCCAAGGAATTGATGCTTTCAAACTGTGGTGCTGGAGAAGACTCTTGAGTCCCTTGGACAGCAAGGAGATCAAACCAGTCAATCTTAGAGGAAATCAACCCTGAATACTCATTGGAAGGACTGATGATGAAGCTGAAGCTCCAATACTTTGGCCACCTGATGCAAAGAGCTGACTCACTAGAAAAGACCCTGATGCTGGGAAAGATTGAAGTCAGGAGGAGAAGAGGGCAACAAAGGATGAAATGGTTGGATGACATCACTGATTCAATGGACATGAACCTGGGCAGACTCTGTGAGATGGCGAGGGACAGGGAAGCTTGCGTGTTACAATTCACGAGGTCACAAAGAGTCGGACATAATTTGGTGGCTGAACAACTACACATAGGACTTGGATGTGAATACTCAGAGCAAGCATTATTTATAACAGCCCCAAACCGGATATACACCAAAAGTCTATCAACTGGTGAATGCATAACCAAACTGTGATATATCCATACTTACTGCATACTATTCAGCAATGAAAAAAGAAGGACCTATAAAAACACTCAACAGTATAGATGAGTCTAAAAAAGATGATGCTCATGAAAGAAGACAAATACAAAAGACTACACATAGCATGACTCCATATACAAAAAATCCTTAAAAATTTCATACAAAGGGGCATGAGAGAACTTTATAGGGTTGTGGAAATGCTCTATATTTTGATTATAGACGTGTTTACATGACTATGTGTAATTTCTAAATTCCATCAGCCTGTACACCTAACATAGGTAAATTATACTTCAGTAAGGTTATTAAAATAAAGAAGAGGAAGAAATGTGCATCATTCAGAGTTTTCTGAGGCAGATTAAAAGTAAGGGGGGGATGTAGCTTCATCTCTAGTGTGAATCAGATGATATTCTCATGTAAAACAGTCATTTTTTCAATGTTTTACATTTCTGAAAGCATGATTTTTTTGCCTTGTCTGAATTTCATCAAAGCACTTTAAGAATTTAGAACAATGTAGAGAAATTACTTAATACACTTATGTTTCCCTCACTCTACTGAAATTCACAGACAACTGCACAGAGGAATTCCCCAAGAAATTCCCCACTATAACCCAATATGCAATGTTGTGGTAAAGTCCCATTTTATAAAAATTATACCATTGGGGAGAAAGCTATTTCAAAATAGTTGCTCAGAAGAAGGAGAAACTCTAACAAAAGCTGCGTACGATTTTTCTCATTTCTTTGATACAACTGCTGAGTAGAGGCGCCCCTGGACCCTCTACACTATAAAGTTTCCCTGGCCTTGCTAGAGCCAAGGTCTCACAGCAGCTTTCACTCACATGCCACATGTTACTTCCACCATCATCTATTTGAGGAGTTAAGTTCTTCTTGCCATTTGCCTGAGCCTTAGAACTATGCTACTCAGCTCTGGTCCTTAAAGGGATACAGAAGAAGGACTTAGAGAGCAGGAAAGAACTGAACTTGTCTGGGGAGAGAGAAGAGTGATTTACATGACTTAGGACTTCCCCAGCTTGGCCTTGTCATTCCTACCCTGTCTCGGGGCCCACATGTGCAAACACCATGCTCTCACCTGCGGCCAAGGGACTGAGCCTTGGTTGGGGGAGGTACCATCTGCCAAGCCTTATGTGATGAAGAAATGAGATCAGGCTCAAAACGAAAGCCTCTTTAAGCTGAAACACTAATTGCTGCTTTTTGATCTTACGCGGTGAAAGCCAATTCTGTGACCGTGCCACATGGGGGTCAGTAGAGTACATGCTCCTCAAGCCACTGTGTCCTCTCCAGTCAGCAGAGGCCTCTGCACAGTGTCCTGCCAGCGCACTCTTGCGAGTTCACAACCAGTCTAACAGGGTTCTGCTGGCCGATGCTCGGGGCCATTCTCGTTCAGCGCTTGTTCACCTCTGAGCAGAACTTCTGCGTCCTTCCAGGCACTGTACTAGGTGCCTGCTGTTTCATTCACTAAACACTCAGCTACTCTGATCTGAAAGGTAAAGTCAGGGACCACCGGGCAGCCAAATGTCACCTTGATGGCTGCAGTGTGCAGGCTGAACTTTTACAGACGAACACCAGCAACAACACTGCAAATCAACTGAACTCCAATGAAAGTTAAAAAACAAAAAACCCAAACAGCAGCAACTATATAATTAATAAGGAAACCTCTATTTCTAGGTTCACATATTTTAATTCGATTTTTCTACATACAGTTTAAAAGGTTTATCTAAAACGTAATAATTTCAATATTCATTTTGACTCTGATAATCAGCTAGAATTTTATAGGCTGACAGAATGGCTGGAAAAATACATCATCAAATCCTTCAAGAGCTCAAAACTCCACAAACACCCTGCACAACCAAGCTTGGGGCTCTATCATCACCTTGTCTATGGCAGGAAGACAGCTGCAAAAGGAGGGCAGGCTACCTCCGGAGTGCCCAATCGGCTCTATCCCTCCTGACTACGAGCCCCATCAAGAAAAAGAAAAAGTAGGGGTGGAGGGGCTCTGACCGGCAACAGCTTTCCAATGCTGCAGTGTCTCCTCTTGTACACATCAATTATTCAGAGAGATTCTCACAAGGATATGGAGACATATGTACAAGGACACCAGGACAATGTTATTTGAAATGATTTATTTGGGAAAAGGAGTACATCAAGGCTGTACATTGTCACCCTGTGTATTTAACTTATATGCAGAGTACATCATGAGAAACGCTGGACTGGAAGAAACACAAGCTGGAATCAAGATTGCCAGGAGAAATATCAATAACCTCAGATATGCAGATGATACCACCCTTATGGCAGAAAGTGAAGAGGAACTCAAAAGCCTCTTGATGAAAGTGAAAGTGGAGAGTGAAAAAGTTGGCTTAAAGCTCAACATTCAGAAAACAAAGATCATGGCATCTGGTCCCATCACTTCATGGGAAATAGATGGGGAAACAGTGTCAGACTTTATTTTTCTGGGCTCGAAAATCACTGCAGATGGTGACTGCAGCCATGAAATTAAAAGACGCTTACTCCTTGGAAGAAAAGTTATGACCAACCTAGATAGCATATTCAAAAGCAGAGACATTACTTTGCCAACAAAGGTTCGTCTAGTCAAGGCTATGGTTTTTCCTGTGGTCATGTATGGATATGAGAGTTGGACTGTGAAGAAGGCTGGGCGCCAAAGAATTGATGCTTTTGAACTGTGGTGTTGGAGAAGACTCTTGAGAGTCCCTTGGACTGCAAGGAGATCCAACCAGTCCATTCTGAAGGAGATCAGCCCTGGGATTTCTTTGGAAGGAATGATGCTAAAGCTGAAACTCCAGTACTTTGGCCAGCTCATGTGAAGAGTTGACTCATTGGAAAAGACTCTGATGCTGGGAGGGATTGGGGGCAGGAGGAGAAAGGGACGACAGAGGATGAGATGGCTGGATGGCATCACTAACTTGATGGACGTTGAGTCTGAGTGAACTCCGTGAGTTGGTGATGGACAGGGAGGCCTGGCGTGCTACGATTCATGGGGTCGCAAAGAGTCAGACACGACTGAGCGACTGATCTGATCTGATTTTTTTTTTTTTAAAAAGCAGAAATAACCAAAAGGGACTTGCAGACATGACTGAGATCTTGAGATGAGTTTACACTGGATGATCTGAGACAGCCCTGAATGTTATCATAAGTGTCCTTATAAGAGGGAGGCACAGGAAAATACCACTATAAAAAAAGGGGCTGGGTAAGGGACCAGGGAGGAAGAGTAGAGCAATGTGGCCATGGGCCGAGGAATGCTGGCAGCTTCCAGGAGTTGGCAGAGGCCAGGGAAGCGTTCTCTCCTGGAGCCTCCAGAAGGAACCAGCCCACTGACACCTTGACTTTAGCCCAGTGAGACTGATTTGGACCTCTGGTCTCCAGAACTCTAAGAGAATGAATTCATGTTGTTATAACCCACCGAGTTTATGGTAATTGTTAACAGCAGCCAGAGCAAACAAATACAGCTGGTCTCCAACAAGCTATCGCTCTTAGAATCATAGGCTTTGCAAGACTACTTTTTGTTACAGTCCATATTTCAACAGGCATTGAAGTTTGGAGCATCATGTCTAAAGTTAAAATATATTTACTGTTGATATAATGACTTGGGAAAGAAGTGTCATCAGAAAGGCCCTCTCCAAATCATCCTATATATTTAATATGGATAATGAGTTCACCAATTCTAAAGTCACCAGAACAAACATTTAATAAAATGTGCACTGCCTCATGTTTAAAAACAACTGGACTATATGATGATCTTTTACTTTTATCTAGTTTGTTTCACTTTTTCTATTTCATATTCAGTGCTCCCATTTCATTTCACTTATTTTTCCATCTTTTTTTTTTTATGTTCTTTCTCAAGCCTTTACCAAGCGCAGTAGAAAAGCTTTTGTATACACATATATATAATATGCATAATATATACCCTACAGAACTTAACGGATTTTTGCCTAACTAAAAAATTTAAGACATTTTGATTCCACATTTGACTTAGTATGAACAGAATGCTAGATTTCTAATAAAAGTAAATTGATATGCAACAGTTCACTGTATAGCACAGGGAACTACAGTCAATATCTCATAATAACCTATAATGGAAAATAATTTCAAAAGTAATATACGTGTTTCTGTGTAGCTGAATCACCATGCTGTGCACCTGAAATGCCGTAAGGTATAGTTAAACCTGAATACAATACATAAAGTGAGGAAAAAAGAAAAATATATAAACTGGGCTTTCATATGGGAAAGACTGAAGGCAGAAGGAGAAGGGGACGACAGAGGATGAGATGGCTGGATGGCATCACCGACTCGATGGACACGAGTTTGAGTGAGCTCCAGGGTTGGTGATGGACAGGGAGGCCTGGAGTGCTGCAATCCATGGGGTTGCAAAGAGTCGGACACGACTGAGCGACTGAACTGAACTGATGGGGGAAAAAAAATGTGCACTGCCTCCAAAAAAAAAAAAGAATCAAAGTGAAAATAATCTCATCGTAGAATTTCCAGGCAGGTACAGCTCTACTGGCTCCCTGCTGCCCATAGGACAGACACTACCCCATCACTTCACCCTGGGCCTCCTGGCCTCTTCAGCAACTCTTCAGTCATCACCTCCGCTCAGCACCCTCCGCTCCCAGCGCATGAACTGGTGAACTCATGAGACCCTGCTCTACCTTCCACACCTTTGCAAAGGTGTCTCTGCACTTGCCCTTTCCTTTGGCAGGTCCCACCTGACACTTCAAGTCCCAAGTTAAAACTCATCCTCCACGGCACATCCTTGCCCTCCCAAACATCTCCCCCGCCACCCACTCAGTGCCCCTAGGGAGGTTCATGCTAGGAGGACATGCCAGGTTCAGCCTTCAACTGCAGCCTCCAGTGCTTTGTGACAGGACTCCTTACCTGCCTGTCTGTCTCCCCGGAGGACTGTAAGTACCTCAAAGGCAGGGAGGGACCACCTCTTATCCAAGGGAGCATGCATGCCACACAGGAAGAGGGGAGAAGAAAACACAAAGATGACTGGAGAGTGGGGGTACCCAGCCAGGGGCAGCCTTCAGAGCGGTGTTTCTCAAACTGTGGGTGGCAACCCATTAGCAGGTCAGGAGACTGAATTAAAGAGCCATAAAATCAATTTTGAGGGTCATGATGAGAACTGTTTTAATACACTGGAAGAAAAAACCTTAGCCTTACTAGATGTAATAGTTAAAATTTTATGAAATGTCTGTTTTGTGTGCTTACAAACACTATGCAGTTATGTATGAATAGATATTATTTGCTGTGGATTCCCAGTCAAAAAGGTAAATAACGCTTCCTTAGAGAGAAAGCCCTTCCCAGGAGGCCAAATAGAAAATACAGCACCCGAGGAACTGCAGTGCCCAGCAGGAGGGTGTGTGCCACCCACACATGTGTTCGGGGCTGAGGGCAGAAAAACCCTGAGGAGCAGGAACAAAGGCTGTTTCTGGGCCGGGAAGGGTACTGAGCCTTTCACTTACTCATCATTCCTTCCTCCAGCAGGCTGCAGACACCTGACACACACAAGGGCCCGTGTGCAGAGCTGGGGATACACATGCCAGGACAGACGGGTCCCTGCCCCTGGAGCTCCCAGCCCCCACCTGGGAGGTGGCCACAGACAAGAACGCAGAGAAACAGAGTAATTGTAAGTGGAAGTAAGGCTGTGAACAAGAAGCACAGGGGTGAGTAGAAC
>NW_011494753.1:5343857-5361373 GCF_000754665.1 Bison bison bison
AGGAGACTCTTCCTGCAAACCTTGAACTAGTGGTGAGAACTGACTGAGGTCACTGAGTAGGGTTCCTGCCACAGGTGGGCCCAGGCCCTGCAGAGGGTAACAGGAGCTGGCAGCTTCCCCTTCCCAGCCCCCAATTCTAAATACCATGGCAGACGTGGGCCAATCTTGTCCTCCCTTGGTGGCCCTGAATAAGGCACCTAAGTTCTCTGTTTCCCATGTTAAGGAGGATGACCACACATCCCAGCCAGGGTTATATGCCACAGCCATGGCTCCTCTCACAATTGCAGCGATTTTCAGAGTGGTGTCACACAACCATGCCCCTTCTGACGTGTGGGTTCCTGGAAGTGCGTGGCCAGTGGAGGTGGCGAGGACAGCTGGGACAGAGGTGCTGAGCGTGAACCCCACTCCCAGGAGATGTCAGCAAGGACTGGGCGCTGATGCAGCAGGGCGCAGACAGCCCGACCAGCTTGTGCAATCACTGAAATTCCACCGGCCAAGGAGTTGGCCACCCTCCTCCACACTCGCCTCTCTGGGAGGCCAGGCTTTAAATCATCAGTGTGGGGCAGCAGTATGGTGACTAAATTCTTTCTTGGTATAAACATAGCTCAGCTTTATAGGGAAAACCACAGATGAATACCACGTTACAGCTACTGGGCATGAATGACTTCCCCAAATTCACCAATCATCCCCTTGCTTTAGGCCCTCTGCTACAGACAGGGTGAGCCACCAGCCATGGTCCTAGCTAACCAAACCAGAACAGTCTCCTGAGAGCACCAGCCATTCACGGGAACAACTGTATCTACCTGGCCTAAGGGCTCAAGAGGGGAGCAAAAAACAAAGGGTCAGAGCAGGGCTAGCGGCAGGGCCGGCTGAAGACCCATCAGAGGCAAGACTGGAAGGATAAGGACGCTTTCTTAGCCAACCCAGTCTCCACACCCATCCTCCAGATAGACACCCTCTCCACTGATGGATAATAAAGACCCACTTCACTTACTGGCTCAGCGGGGGCAGGGTAACGACAGTGGCAGCAATACCAGCAGCACTGGATCGGGTAAGCACTCTCCACTGAGCACTTACACTGAGTCAGACACTCAGCCAGGCAGTTCTTACTAATAACCTTCACCTTCACACCCAACCAATAGGGAAGGGTATTCACACACACACACAAACACACACACGCCAATTTACTAATGGAGAATATAAGACTCAGAGAACTTAAAAAACTGGCTCAACATCACACAGCTAATGAGTAGCAGAGCTGTGATTCCAAAACCCAGGCTGATTACAAAGAGCACGAGCCGCAGCAAGACCCCACTCCTGCCGCTCACTCGTGTGTCAGGCACGGCTGAGCTCCTGGATGGACACCCAGTCCAGACCCACAGAACCACAGGGCCGTGCTCACCGTCATCACATAACCTGTAGCATGGCTGCAGCCCGAGCACCTCCCACGCATACCCACCTCACTCGAATTCTGCACAGCTCCAGGGCACACAGTCATACTCCCACCGCGGAGCATGCACACTCACACAAGGATCAGCTAGAACTACACACAAGAGCCAATTCTTCTACCTGAAGTGATCTGGACTGTTAGTAGATTAATGAAAACCCTGGTTAAAGCAGGAAACCATTTACCAGTAACTTAGACACATGGACCGGTGAAGGCACACAGAAGCGTGCACTGGCGTGCCAGCCCCCTAAGGGAGGCCGGCCAAGGCTTCCTCCTGAGTCTGGGGCTACTGACCATGGCTCCCTGGTATCTTTCCTGGATAAATCACACCCATAAGACATTATCTGACTTTTCTAAATTTGTTCTGCTTGTTTTTAAAAAGTAGTTTAGGGACTTAAAGTTGAAAAACAATCTAAGCATAGAATCTTTATAGGTTTTGAACAATTTTTTTTCTCCTATCTTTCACAACTGTGTCACCCACATCCTGGCTATTTTTTAGTGACTCACCTTTATCAAATTTCCCCCATGCATTTAACTTGCTTTTTCACAGAAAAAGCAACTGATTTTAACATGTTATGGGTTTACTAAGTATTTCACTCAATTATATAATTACAGTAACATGTACAACTAGTTAGCATTAACTAGTTAGGAACAAAGTCAGCCAGCTCTTGGTAAGTTTGCAGCTGGCTGGTGGGAGTAGGGGCACAGAGTGCCCTGCAGTAGCCCTTAATCTCCTGCAGTCATTGAGGACCACGGCTCTATAGAGACAATTTAAAATACCAGGTAAACAGGGCAGCTGGTGGAAGCTGGTTAGGAGAGTTTCAACTGTATTGATAAACAGAATAAAAACACAGCAGACAAGCATTCAATTATCCCTTAAGCCCTGATGACACTCTAAAATACCATTTAAATTTATATAAAATATATGTAATTTTTAAGCCATTAGTTTATAATACAGAAATTTGTTTTAATATTTCTATGGTCATTAAAACCTCTCAAAAAAACAAACAAAAAAAATCTCTGTGCATCTAAAGCATTTTACTGGATATTTAAACCTTTTTTAAGCACGCTGCAAACAAAAAAAGAAAACAAAAACCATAAACACCTAAGATCCATATGCCAATCAACAAACATCAGGGTTTTTACAGAAAGTGGCCCCCTGGACCACCATGGAGAATGGCTTTGCCATGGGCTGTGTCCCCCCAACAAAGGCAGCAACTAACCCTCATCCAGTACTTAGTGAGGGTCAGGTGCTGCTCAAAGTAGTCTATATGCATTAAATTACCACCACCATCATGCTGATCTCCCAGAGTAAGTGTGATTATTACCCCCATCTTACAAATGAACGTTAAGTAATCTGCCCAAGTTATGCAGCTTCAAGTCATAGAGCTGGGAACTGAACTTGGCTGCCTGGTTCTTAATCACTGGGCTATGGTGGGAAGGCACAGCTGATAGAAGATAACTCCTAGTGTGACCTTCAACCCTGAACGTGAACTGTCGTTGTTAAGGCAAAGGTGACACGTGCTCACTTGCTTAGGGGAAAC
This sequence comes from Bison bison bison, assembly GCF_000754665.1. NCBI lineage: Eukaryota > Metazoa > Chordata > Mammalia > Artiodactyla > Bovidae > Bison > Bison bison. Next base: position 5,346,849 of record NW_011494753.1, read on the forward strand.
ACACTCCGTAATCAGAAAGCCCCCAGTGTTACGAGTCTGTCTCCCCATTCCATTATCTAACTTTGAGGGCAGATGGAACTAGTCAGGCATGAAAATCTGGCACATCAATCATTTCCTAACTATGTTCTTACAACAAGAGGTGGAAGGAACACTGGGCTCCAATCAAGGCACCACGGTGCCTTTCAGATCTTCCACACACTTGCTATGTGTCTTGAGCAAGTCACCTTACTGACAGGGACAGAGAAAAGGGAAACAGTAGGTGATTGAATAGTTAATTCCAATAAGGGACAGTAATTAAAGAAAAAAGTATGGGAGATTCCTGTAAGTTAATGATCACTCAAGAAAACAGGTCTGCCTAGCAACAAAACCATGGAACAGAAGCGTAAGACACACCCCAAACAATATGTCAATGGTGGAATGAGACCCACATCCTACCCAGTGATGTCAGTAAGCTGCTGCTGCTAAGTCGCTTCAGTCATGTCCGACTCTGTGAGACCCCTTAGACGGCAGCCCACCAGGTTCCCCCCGTCCCTGGGATTCTCCAGGCAAGAACACTGGAGTGGGTTGTCAGTAAGCTAATGACCCCTAAACATGCTCTCTGCACACATAAAAAACAATAATTTGGGTAAGGTGACATTTCAAAGTGAAAGACCCTCATTAAACTGAGATTTGAAATCATTTTTCCATAGCACCATGACAGTCCTGGATGCGCCATCCAGGGCCAAAAACTCCCCCACCCAACATGTTGGGAGAGTTAAAGACTCAAAGAATGAGGAAGAAGGTGGTCTTATTCCCCTCCCCTCTTTTTCTCTGATTATACAACTGCAGCCCACTAAGTTCTTGGGGTGGCACCCTCTTGCCTGCCTGCGTGTAAATCTCATGAGCATCCTGTTCCAATAAATCACTTCTTCTCTATCACTTTGCCTCTCAATGAATTCTTTCTGTCCTGAGACGTAAAGAACCGAGCTCCTCAGAGCCCCTGAGACACTTTTCTGAGGTTTCTTTACCTCTCTTAAGTGCCAACTTTTTAACATGTAAAATAAAGGGGTCATCTCTTGGCGACTTTCTAACCTTTTTAGGAGAGTAGAACCCTTTCTTTGGTCCAACAGGTTGAGGTCAGTGAGAGCAGTGCTGCTCTAGCTGCAGGCATCCAGGCAGAGAGCCCCGCCTTGCCTCCTCCCTCCCACCTTCCCCTCAGTGCTGGCTGGCGAGGGACTGAATCAGAGGAGATGGGGCACGCCAGGCAGAAGGACACACCCTGAGTGATGGTCCTGGGTGAAGAGCAAAGCACAGAATGGCCAGAAAATAGCAGTTCAAGGAGTGAGAACTTGGGGAAACAGTGACTGAAGGAACAAGCCACTTCTTGGATCCATAAGTGAGGGGAGAACACAGGGCATGCCGCTACCCCCAATACTGGAGAGGCAGGCCGATACAGGGAGTCACAGCTTATTGGAGCAGAAACTCAACTAGGGAACCAGTGCCAGGGGAGGAAAACTCACTGTAACTGCTGGCTTGCTGGAGGCTCAGTACAGACACCTCTGTGAGTTAAAAACTCCAGGGGACCCAGTCACAAGGGAGCTCATGGTATTGTGAGACTTACCTCCAGGGCTAAACAACGTTCCCACAGTGAATAGCAGAGAAAAATCCCCTCTGATTTCTGGCAGGGAGAGGGGAAAAGGAATAATTTTTAAATATTCCAGAGCTCTCTGCTCTTAACAAGGCCTGCCTTCCAGGAAAACTATTAACCAGAGCCTAACCTGGGTATTACTGGAGCCCAAATGACCTGTGGGAAGGGAAATACCCAACTCTAGCCCATTCTAGCCATCCTGCCCCATCTAAGGGGGAATAAAAATACTGAGAAACGCTTGTGAAGTTCACACTGCAGAGGCACAGGCTCACTAAGAGCCTGAGCCCTAATCACAGGACTATACAACACTTCCTCACCTCCCACACCTCATCACCATATTACTAAACGCCTATTTACAGCAGTTACTTCAACCCAGAACACTATGTTCAGCTACAAGGCAAAACTGCAAAGCATATCAAAAGGCAAAAAAACTCCACAGTTTGAAGAGATAAACAAGCATCAGAACCAGACATAGCCAGGACGCTGGAGTATCAGACTGGGGATTTACAACTATAATTAATATGCTCAGGGCTCTGATGGATAAGACAGCATGCAAGAACAGCCAGCCAGGGCTTCCCTAGTGGTCCAGTGGTTAAGAATCTGACTTGCCACGCAGGGACACCAGTGTGATCCCTGATCTGGGAAGATTCCCACATGCCACGGGGCAACTAAGCCCATGCCCTGCAACTACTGAGCCTGGAAGCCACAGTACTATGCCCGAGTGCCACAGCTACTGAAGCCTGCACACCCTACAGCCTATGCTCTGCGACAAGAGAAGCCACTGAAATGAGGAGCCCGAGGACCACAACAAACAGCACCCGCTCACCACAACTACATAAAGCCCGCACACAGCAACGAAGACCCACCACAGCCAAGACTCAAAACCAATGAAAAAGGACAGACAGCGTAAGCCAAGGTGGAGATGCTAAAAAAAGAACAAAAAATAAATTCTAGAGGCAAAAACACTGCAAAAAAACGAAGAATGTCTTTGATGGGCTTATGAATAAACCGGACACAGTTAAACTGAGTATACAGATATCCCGATAGAATCCCCCAAAACCAAAAGGCAAAGAGAACAAAGGCTGGAAAAAAAAAGAAAAAGGAAGAGAGCACCCATGGGGCAACCACAAAGGGTATAACACACACACAATGGGCATCCAGAAGCAGAGGAAAGAGAGGGGAAAAGAAGAAGTACTTGGCACGATAAATGCCAAAAAGCCCACAGCATGGCACACCATTTTCAAATTACAGAAAATCAAAGATAAAAAACTCTGAAAGAAGCAAAGGAAAAGAACTTCCTCACTTGTAGAAGAACAAAGACAATTACATGTGACCTCTCCTCAGAAACTCTGCAAATAAAAACAGACTGAAATATTTAAAGTGTCGGGAGAAAAAAAATTATCCCACCAATCGAGAACTCTGTAAAGTGTGAAATTATCCTTCAAAAGTGAAGAAGAATTTTTTAAAAAGTAAAGACTTTCTCAGGCAAAAAAAAATTTTTTGAGGGAATCTATTGCTAGTAGATTTGGCTTGCAAGAAACACTAAGTTCTTTAGAAAGAAGAAAAATAATATAGGTGAGAAACTCAAATTCAACATAAAGGAAGAGTACTGAAGAAGGAATAAATAAAATAAAAACATTTTCCTATTTTCCTTATTCTAATTGATCTAATAGATAACAGTCTATTCAAAATAATAATACTAGGAATGTACACTTATGTATATCTGTTATGTGTATGTTCAGTTCAGTTGCTCAGTCATGTCCGACTCTTTGAAACCCCATTGACTGCAGCATGCCAGGCTTCTCTGTCCATCATCACCTCCCAGAGCTTCCTCACACTCATGTCCATCGAGTTGGTGATGCCATCCAACCATCTCATCCTCTGTTGTCCCCTTCTCCTCCCACCTTCAATGTTTCCCAGCATCAGGGTCTTTTCAAATGAGTCAGTTCTTCACATCAGGTGGCCAAAGTATTGGAGTTTCAGCTTCAGCATCAGTCCTTCCAATGGGCATTCAGGACTGACTTCCTTTAGAATGGACTGGTTGGATCTCCTTGCAGTCCAAGGGACTCTCAAGCATCTCCTCCAACACCACAGTTCAAAAACATCAATTCTTTGGCGCTCAGATTTCTTTATAGTCCAACTCTCACATCTGTACATGACTACTGGAAAAACCATAGCTTTAACTAGATGGACCTTTGTTGGCGAAGTAATGTCTCTGCTTTTTAACATGCTGTCTAGGTTGCTCACAGCTTTTCTTCCAAGGAGCAAGCACTTTTAATTTCATGGTGGAAGTCACCATCTACAGTGATTTTGGAGCCCAAGAAAACAGTCTCGCTGTTTCCATTGTTTCCCCATTTTTTGCCATGTATATGTTATGCTGATATATGTTTTACATATGTATAAACTTATTATGCATATATTGTGGATGCTTATGTATATATTTTTTGTATATATGTGCTATTTATGCTTCATACATAAGTGAAATGAATAATAGCAATAATATAAGGAACTAGAGTGGATAATTATGATTATTTTGTTGTTATAACATACTCACACAACCTGTAAAGTGGAATAGTGTTATTTCAAAGTGGACTTGAATTCATTGTAAACATATATTGGAAACCCTAGGGTAACCACTAAAAAGGAAAAAAAAAAAAACAGGAAGAAGTATAACTGATGTGCCAAGAAAGGAAAGAAAATGGAACCATAAAAAATGTTCAATTAAACTACAAAAGGCAGTAAGGAAGTGGAAGACAAAAATAGCAACAAAGAACAAGGATAACAAATGTTAACAGAAAACACCCTAATGAATGCAGTATACATTAATCGAACTAAATCAATAATCACTTTGAATGTCAATGGTGTAAATGTATCAATTAAAAGACTCAAATTGCCAGAACTGATCAAAAATCAGCTCACAACTATATGTTATCTGCAAGAAATCCACCTTAAAATAAAGATGCAAATAGATTAAAGTAAATAGAGAAAAATATATTGCACTAACATTAACCAAAAGAAAGTGGGAGAGCCATATTAAATTCAAAGAGAGTGGACTTCCAAGTAAGGGAAGTTATCAGGGATAAAGGAGGCCAGGACATGATGATAAAGGGGTCAATTATTCAAGAAGACATAAAATTCTTAATGTGTATGCACCTAACAACAGAGCATTTAAAGTATGTGAGGCAAAAACTGATAGCCCTGAAAGGAGAAATAGATGAATCCACCAACACAGACGGAGTCTTAAGTACCCCTCTATCTGACACAGACAAATCCAGCAGGCAAAAATCAGTAAGGACACAGGTGAACTCAACAACACCATTCATCAACTTGTATAAATGACATCTACAAATCACTTCATCCAGCAAGAGCAGAAAATACATTTTCCTCACATGGAACACTCATCAGGACAGATTACATTCTGGGCCATAAAATACACATTAACAAATTTAAAGAACAGAAATCATACAATGTCTGCTTTTAAACCAAAGTAGAATTAAACCAGAAATCAGTAACAGAAAGGTATCAACAACAAGAAAATCAAGTATGTGGAGATTAAACAACACATATTCAATTGACATGTGAGTCAAAGAAGACATCTCAATACAAGTTTTAAAATATTTTTAACAAATGAACACATAAATTATCAAAATTTGCACAATGCAGCAAAACCAGTGCTTAGAGGGAAATGTATAGCACTGGATGTATATAATAGAAAAGATGAAAGATCTAAAATCAGTAATCTAAGTTTCTACCTTAGGACACTAGAAAAAGAAGAGAAAATTAAATCCAAAGTAAGCAGAAGAAAATAAATAATAAGAATTAGAGCAGAAATCAATAAAACTGAAAACAGGAAATCAATACAGTAAAAAATGAAAACAAAGCTGGTTCTTTGAAGAGATCAACTGGTGTGGTAAGTCTCTAGCTGGGCTAACTAAGGAAAAAAGAGATGATGCTAATTACAAATACCAGAGATTAAAGAGGGAAAATAACCACGGATTCTTTGGAAACTAAAAGAATAAGCAAGAAATACAATAAAAAAAACTCAATTCCCATAAATTTGATAACTTAGATGAAATGGACCAATTCCTTGAGAGGCACAATCTGCCAAAACTCACATGAGAAGAAATAAATGATCTGAATAGGATATACATGCTCTTTAAATGGAATAAATAATCTTCCAAAACAGAAAGCACAGGTGCAAATGGGTTCACTGGTAAATTCTACTAAACATTTAAGAAAGAAATTATATTAATTATCCACAGTCTCTTTGAGAGGATAGAAGCAGAAAGAATACTTCCTAACTCATTCTATGAGGCCAGTATTCCCCTACTAAAGACAGTATAAGAAAAGAAACTAAAGACCAATGTCTCTCATGAACACAGATATAAAAATCCTCAACAAAATATTAGCATATCAAATTCAACAATGTATAAAAAGAACTATACTTCACAACGAACTAAGATTTATCCCAGGTAAGCAAGACTCATTCAACATTCAAAATCAATTAACATAATTCATCATATCACAGACTAGAAAAGGAAAACCACATAATCATATCAATTCACACAGAAAATGCGTCTGACAAAATCCAACACCCATTCATGATAAAAACTCTCAATAAACTAGGAATAGAGGGAACTTTCTCAACTTGATAAAGACCATCTACAAAAAATCCTAAAATTAACATCCTATTTAATGGCCAGAAACCTGAAGCATTTTCACTAAGACCAGGCTAAGGCTGAGTGAGCATGTGCCAAGTTGTGTCCGACTCTTTGCAACCCCATGGACTGTAGCCCACCAGGCTCCTCTGTCCATGGGATTCTCCATGCAGGATTACTGGAGTGGGTTGCCATTTCCTCCTCCAGGGTATCTTTCCGACCCGGGTATTGAACCTGGGTCTCCTGTGTTACTTGCATTACAGGCAGATTCTTTACCACTTGAGCCACTGGGGAAGCCCCCACTAAGACCATGTACCAGGCAAAGATGCCTCCTCCCACCACTCCTTTTCAGCTCTGTACTGCAAATCTTGCTAATGCAATAAGGCAAAGAAAAGAAAGTACTGGTAAGGAAGTAAAGATATTGGTAAGGAAGACATAAAACTGTTCATAGATGACACAACCATTTATGTAGAAAATCTGAAAAGATTAACCAAAACATTCTTGGGACTAGTAAGTGATTATATCAAGGTTGCACAATATGAGATTAACATATAAAATTCAATTGTTTTCCTACATACCAACAATGAACAAATGGAATTTGAAATTAACAATACAGTATCATTTACATTAGCACCAAGAAAGTAAAATACTTAGGTATATAAATCTAACAAAATGTACATATAAGATCTATATATAAGGAAAACTACAAAACTCTGATGAATGAAATCAAAGAAGAACAAAATAAATGGAGAAATATTCCACACTCATGGTGAGAAAGCCTCAGTATTGTCAGTTCTTGCCAATTTTATCTACAGATTCAATGTGTGCATGCATGCCAAGTCACTTCAGTTGTGTCTGACTCTTTGCGACCCTATGGGTCATAGTCCACCAGGCTCCTCTGTCCTTGGGATTCTCCAGGCAAGAATACTGGAGTGGGTCCCAGTGCCCTCTTAGAGGGGATCTTCTCACCCAGCGTGTTGAACCCACGCTTCTTCCATCTCCTGCACTGGCAGGTGGGTTCTTTACCACTAGCACCACCTGGGAAGCAATGCAATCCCAGTCAAAATCCTGGCAAGTTATTTTGTGATTATCGACAAAATGATTCTAACATTTATATGGAGAGGGAAAAGACTTAGACTATCCAACGCAATAACTGAAGGAGAATAAAGCTGGAAGACTGACACTATTCTACTTTGAGACCTACTATAAAGCTGAAGAATTGATGCTTTTGAACTGTGATGCTGGAGAAGACTCTTGAGAGTCCCTTGGACTGCAAGGAGATCCAACCAGTCCATTCTGAAGGAGATCAGCCCTGGGATTTCTTTGGAGGGAATGATGCTGAAGCTGAAACTCCAGTACTTTGGCCACCTCATGCGAAGAGTTGACTCATTGGAAAAGACTCTGATGCTAGGAGGGATTGGGGGCAGGAGGAGAAGGGGACGACAGAGGATGAGACGGCTGGATGGCATCACTGACTCGATGGACGTGAGTCTCAGTGAACTCCGGGAGTTGGTGATGGACAGGGAGGCCTGGCGTGCTGCGCTTCATGGGGTCGCAAAGAGTCGGACACGACTGAGCGACCAAACTGAACTGAACTGATAAAGCTATGGTAATCAAGACAGTGTGGTACTGGCAAAAGAAAAGACAAATACATTAATAGAACATAAGAGAGAATCCAGAAATAGAACCGCATAAATACAATCAACTGATCACTGGCAAAGAAGCAAAGACAATGCAACGGAGCAAAGACTACCTCTTCAACAAACAGTGCTGCAGCAACTAGACTCTCACATGCAAAAGAAAGAACCAGACACAGAGACCATATATGCTTCACAAAAATTGACTCAAAATGGATCACAGATGTAAATGTTAAACTCAAAACTACAGAACTACAAGTTAACATTAACATGGAAGGAAACCTACAGAACCTTGGGTATGGTGAAACCTTTTTAGATATAATAACAAAGACATGATCTTGAAAGAAATAATTGATAAGCTGGACTTGATTAAAATTAAAAACTTCTGCTCTGTGAAAGACAATATTGAGAGAATTAGATGATAGTCACAGGCTGGGAAAATATATTTACAAAAGACAAATCTGACAAAGGACTGCTATTCAAAATACACAGAGTCCTTAAAATGCAACAATAAGAAAACAAACAACCCAATCTTAAAAATGGCCAAAGACCTTAACAGACACTCCACCAAAGAAGATAAACAAGCGGCAAATACGCATATGAAAAATGGTCCACCTCATATGTCATCAAGGAAATGACAATTAAACCAACAAGCTACCACTAAACAACTACTGAAACAGCCAGAACCCGGAACGCTGACGACATGAAACGCTGGCAAGGATGTGGAGCAACAGGAACTCTCATTTATTGTTGGTAGAAACGAAGGCAAAGTGGTACGTTTCAGAAGACCGCCTGGCAGTCTCACAAAACTCAACATGCTCTGACCATAGGATCCAACATGTTCCTTGATATTTACTCAAAGAAGCTGAAAAATTATGTCTTCATAAAACCTGCACACAGATGTTTACAGCAACTATATTCACAGTAGCCCAAAAGTGGAAAGAATCCAAACGCCCATTAACTGAAGGACGAATAAACAAAATGTGGTATACCCACATAACAGAGTATTATTCCACAATAAAGAGAAATGAAATATTGATGAAGTCCTGACACATGCTACAACTTGGATGAAAACCTTAAAAACATTACGCTCAGTGAAAGAAGCAAGATGAGGTACCGTAGGATGTCACTGCTAGGAAATATGCAGCATCAGCAAATCCACTGAGACAAAAAAGTAGATAAGGGCAGGATAGGAAGAAGGTGTTTGGGGGAAACAGGAAGGGATTGCTAATGGGTCCTGGGGTTTCCTTTTGGCATGGTGAAAATTATTCTGAAACTGACTGTGGTGATGCTCATTCAACTCTGCAGCCTGGGAGCCTTGTGACCATAGGCAAGGACTCCTCCTGAGCCAATTGTTGTCTCCATAAAACGTCAACCATATGACCATATGTCAATCACCGAGTATGGTAATACTCAAACAATTAAACCCTGAGTGTGAAAGCATCAGGCACTTAACAGGAGTCCCATACAAGCTAAAAGTATGCGAAAGTACCTTGTGACCAATACCTTCACAAATGCCAGGTGATTTTATAATCTCACATATAAAATTATACATTATCAGAAATAATCCATTTTCAGTTTCACATAATGCTTTCCAAAGACTCACCTGAGCTCCGTGCCCCACTGTTTAAAAGAGAAGTTAATAGAATTCGGAGGCCCTGGGGCGGGCTGATTTGCAGCTTGCTCTCCTACCAGCTCTCCAGGGGCAGCTTCCACAGCTAGGACATTTCTGGCTTTTTCTGCAGAAGCATTTGAGTGCAGGTTAATTAAATCTGAAAGAAAGGCAAACAAGGGTCAGTTATTCAACGATTCCACAGGGAACTTGATATCCTACATAATACACTATCTTGATAAACTATACAAAATTTTACATAATATATATTACAGTATTTTTAAGTGTTTGTTTTTGGTTGCACTGGGTCTTCGTTGCTGCACGCAACCTTTCTCTAGTTGGGGTGAGTGGAGGCCACTCTTCGTTGCTGTGCACGGGCTTCTCACTGCGGTAGCTTCTCTGGTTGCAGAGCACAAGCTCTCGGGCGTTCGGGCTTCAGGAGTGTGGTGCACAGGCTTAGTTGCTACAAGGCTCGTGGGATCTTCCCAGACCAAGGATTGAACCTGTGCCTCCTGCACTGGCAGGTGGATTCTTATACACTGTACCACCAGGGAAATCCAATATTACAGAATATTTTTAATGTGTACTACATACAAATACAATCTGTAGATGACTAGGGTGTTCTGCAAACATTTTCGTCTAAAGCTGATCCACGTTCCTCAGAGGAAGGTTGTACATACTTCAAACCACCAAGTGTTAACAGCAAAAGCACAGGGAAAATAGCTAGAGCTCATCTCTGCTGTCTTGTAGATCAGTAAACCCAGTATAAAGCTGTGATCATGGTCTACTTACCTATACCAATAAGGAACAATTTCCAGGATAAACTGTTATGTTAAAAAAAAAACTGCAGACCAGATTACACTAATGCCCTTTTTTGTAAGAGGGGAATAGAATATATACATACTTGCTAATTGCAAATAGTGACACTGAAAAAATAAGTTTGTACACAAAGGCCAGCAGTTCAGTAAATTCACAGGCAAATGCACTGATGCTAAAGCCTGATCAAATCCGAAACTATATCTTAAAAATGTAAACATTTGAAATATTTGAGGTTGCAATGACATGCTGTCCAGAATTTGCTTCGAGATAACAATATTTTGTTATTTAACAAATAAATGATATCCACCCCAAACAACATGTTATTTGCTTCCAAATAATAAAATTAAGTGGGTAAGTATATCAATGAAACAAAATGAGCCATGAAATACTAATCGTTCAAACTACCTAATAAACATGTGGGTAATATTATGTTATTCTCTCTGCATATGCTTAAAATTTCCCATAATAAAAACTTACTTTTCTAAAGTTCTGGTAAAATGTATCCAATAATAAATATTTTGTATTCTTCCCAACTGTATAATCTCTCTGAGAATATACATGTTTGTAAACAGAGTACATCATGAGAAACGCTGGACTGGAAGAAGCACAAGCTGGAATCAAGATTGCTGAGAGAAATATCAATAACCTCAGATATGCAGATGACACCACCCTTATGGCAGAAAGTGAAGAGGAACTCAAAAGCCTCTTGATGAAAGTGAAAGAGAAGAGTGAAAAAGTTGGCTTAAAGCTCAACATTCAGAAAACAAAGATCATGGCATCTGGTCCCATCACTTCATGGGAAACAGATGGGAAACAGTGGAAACAGTGTCAGACTTTATTTTTTTGAGTTCCAAAATCACTGTGGATGGTGACTGCAGCCATGAAATTAATTTGTAATTAATTTCTTCCAGCTCACTCCTTGGAAGAAAAGTTATGACCAACCTAGATAGCATATTGAAAAGCAGAGACATTACCTTGCCAACAAAGGTTCATCTAGTCAAGGCTATGGTTTTTCCAGTGGTCATGTATGGATGTGAGAGTTGGACTGTGAAGAAGGCTGAGCGCCAAAGAATTGATGCTTTTGAACTGTGGTGTTGGAGAAGACTCTTGAGAGTCCCTTGGACTGCAAGGAGATCCAACCAGTCCATTCTGAAGGAGATCAGCCCTGGGATTTCTTTGGAAGGAATGATGCTAAGGCTGAAACTCCAGTACTTTGGCCAGCTCATGTGAAGAGTTGACTCATTGGAAAAGACTCTGATGCTGGGAAGGATTGGGGGCAGGAGGAGAAGGGGATGACAGAGGATGAGATGGCTGGATGGCATCACTGACTCGATGGATGTGAGTCTCAGTGAACTCCAGGAGATGGTGATGGACAGGGAGGCCTGGCGTGCTGCGATTCATGGGGTCGCAAAGAGTCAGACACGACGGAGTGACTGAACTGAACTGAACTGAAACAGAATTTAACACTGTTTCATGATCATCAATTTGATCCATACTTCCCTGGAATAAAACATCCCTAGATTGGTAATGTCAATCATCACTTTCTGTGGAAACAATCAGAATGGAATGCTGGACAGATATCCAAGAAAACATTTACTTTCTAATCAGATGAGCACACAACCTGAGCTCACTCAGGACAAGTCCCTGTGAAGGTCACCGAGCACAGGAAGACAGAGAAGGCAGAGCACAGGAAACACTGGAGTCAGGAGTCCTTGCAAACTGACGCTCCAAGTGAGAACACCTATCGGCGGGCTCGCACTTTGCTGGCAGGTCACTCACTTGACCGTAGCCAGTGTGGGAAGGGCTCCGGAAACACATTGGGAAAAGTAGGCTGGGTGTGACACGAACTGACTCTCTGTATCCCTCAGGGGAACTGGGGCCTGGCCAGGAGAGTCAACACCTGGCTCATAGTAGGGTTCTGAGTAGGAAGAGCAAGAATTTGTGTTGGGAGACAGAAGAACTATGGGCTTGGCAATGGACTACAAGATTAAGTCAAGAAGGCCAGAAATTACAAACCACCTGATTCCTGATTCAAATGACGACTGTGTATGAAGCATGAGGTGCTCAGGGGACAACAAATGATCAGACAGAGTCCTTGCCCTAAAGGAGAACACATCTAGGAGAAAGACATAAAATAATAAAATGTTAAGCTCCAAGTCACCACTGAAGGCATGGAGTCCCTGGTATCCAGACCTTCCTCTGGATTTTCCACAGGACAGAAGGAAGGGGTCCTGCCCTCAGCTTCAACCACAGTGGTTCCTCTTTTCACTCTTTTATATCCTGGAGTTCCCCTTGAGATTACATTTGGGGAAAGAAAAAAAGAGTTCCAAAAAACAAACGAAAAAAATCCAAGTTCAAACACCACTAATGGGGTCCAGTCTCCTCCACCTACTTCATCTGTCAGGACATGGAAGACCAGAGTCTCTGCAGCAACAGCTGCATGGCAGTGCAGTGACTGTACCGGGCAGAGGCGGACACCCGACATCTGTGAGAATGTGTCAGTCAGTGGGCACACGGGCACACCTCTTCTTTAGACAAAGGTAAAGTCAACACCCAGGCTTTCCAGAGGCTGGTCTTTCACAGACCCCTCGCAGGCGAAGCATCACAGCTCTAAGCCAAGCCAGGAAATAAGCACAGCACACTGCACCTGTTTCTGCTCGAGCCGAGTCCAGCCCCTTCTTCCTGTGTGGGTCGGCAGCAAGGTGACGCACGGCCCTTCTGCGGGTGAGGCTGTCAAGGGCGCTAGCACAGCCCAGCGCCCATGACCAGGACACCCAGCCCTTGCAGCAGCCCTGGGCTCACGCTGGAAATGCTTCCTGAGGAACTCAGGCCCTGGGGGTGGGGTGCAGAAACAGGACTGGAGCCAGGGAGGATGTTGGCAAAACAGACCATTTCTAAAAGTCATTATCTGACGTGAAAAAGAAGCCATTTCCCAGTTTCAGCTATTATTGTTTTGTCTGGTTTGGGGTTTTTAAAAGACCACGTGGAGGTTTCCTTAATTAAAAGCGGAGCTGCTGGCTTCTCCTCAATACACGTACCAACATTAGCATTCAGGGGACCACTTCAAGGAGGACAGAAACTAGGACAGGACAGTATTTCCTGGCAGCCCCAAGAGATGGACTGGGGTCACAAACATGTGCTTTCCCGTGCAGCTGCAGCGGGGGAAGTCTGTGCTTGAAGAGTTTTGGTGTTTAGATCTTTGTGATTTTTGAAAATTTTCAAATGCCTAAATGATACTCCTGAGCAAGTTTTGGACTACAAATTTTACATTCCTGGGTTCTGATTCCAGCAGAGCCTCTATCGTCCCAGTGTGGCCACTCCCAGATCTCCAGGAGTCTTTCCCACTGGACGCAGTCTAACACCGGGGACCCCACACAGGGGAGGCTCCTGCTCACATCTGGTCACCTCCGTGAGTCTTCCCTTCCTCTCCTGCTCCTAGCCCCCCTCCGGCCACCTGAAGAGGGCAGAACAGACAGCCAAGATGCAGCGTCATCCAAGAAATGAGGAAAGAGCTCTGGGGAAAGGCCATTCCCATGTGTGTCAAAGTTACTGCAAAAGAGAGCCTGTGGGTCCCCACTGGGAGCTGGAGGAGGTCACTCAGAGTGGGGTTAACCTGAAAAAGCTTTTTTCCCCTTTATCAAAGTGAGTCTAACCCAGCTTGTGGAGGAGTGGTCGGAAGCAGCACAGGCACCTTCCAAGTGAGGGCACAGTGGGCGTCTACCCCCAAAGGAAGCAGAGGCAGCGAGCCGGGGTCTCAGAGGCCCCGGGGTGGACCAGCCCACGTGTCTGGTTAATGACTTGTCCATCCGCTCTCTCCCCAGCCTCACCAAGGATGTAAATCTTGTGAGAATCGGACCTCTGTCTGATGTGCTGATGGCCACATACCCCACAGCAGACTCGATAAACACTGGTAAATGGCTGAAGGAAGAAATGAAGGACGATGGTCGTGGTGTGGAGAAAGGGCCTGCTGCAGGCTGAGGACAGGAGGCAGCGGGCCCTGCCGTTCTCTAAGAATCTGTGCTCACCATCCCTCCTGACTCCCCCCCTCCTGCCACCTCGCCCCTGAGAGACCCCCTGAGTGACATGGGGGGAGCACACCCCAATCCAGGGCTTCTCTCTCTTGCCTTCTCACGCCTCCATGCACTCCTGCATCATGCCCAGCGCTCCCATCC
>NW_011494753.1:5361473-5364526 GCF_000754665.1 Bison bison bison
CCACACTCACTGACCCCACCCCACCCAAAGCTGGGCTCAGCCCGTCTCCACGGACACCACGGTCCAGCCCACCGTGGACAGTCTCCTGCGGATCTTCTTCAGGAGGCTCCCATGGGCTCCCCCAGAGATACAGCTGGAATCTAACCCTGCTCGTCGTCTCCCTCCCTGTCACAGCCTGATGTCAGGAATCACAGAAACTCCAATCCAGAAGGAACCTCAGGGAGCATCTTGTTCCCAGGCGGGGAAACGGTGTGTGCCCGAAGTTCCACGCACTTTCTGCACTAGATCAGGCTGCCTCTCAGCCTCGAGGCTGATAATCACCATGACTTACACATCACAACACCACATAGCGTTCTGTAGAATTTTACAAACAGGATTACATAAAAGCACAGCTTCTTTGATGACTTTGGGGAACTGGGACATTAAATGAGTTGGTGGAATTCCTGCAGCTTTGCCAATGTGGGGTCTGCATCCTACCCTATGGTTTCCCTCCCTCCAGTCCCAGCACGTACACAGAGCGCCCAGCACACGCTGGGGGAGGACTGGACACAGCGGCTACTTCCCTTCCCCTCCCCCGCTCCCACACAAGCCGCCAGCACCACAGCAGTTACTCTCGCAGCTGTTTCAGAGGAGGAAACGTGCGGTCATCCCTCAAACCGTCCTCACCGTACCACTTTCTGCAAGAAATACCCCCGAACTCAAACAGGCACTTGGGCACTGAAGCCTCCTGTGATGGTAAGGGCTTCTGTACTCCCGAATTCTCAAGAAGTCTTAAAAAACAAAGTCCTGTTTCCCCTCGCTTGTTCGCCTATTCGTTTAGATGGGAAATGGAGTATACAGAACATGCGGCACGTACATCTGGTAATTGGGTTCTGGCTACTTCTTTCCCAACAGCTCTGCAGGTCAGCAGGTTCTTGATTTTATCTTTGCAAATTATTCCTTTGTGTTGAAACTAGGTCTTTATCTATCCAAACGTGGAAGACATACAGAGAAGCGTCTGAGGCGTGGCATACTTTCAGAGGCCAGGCTGGAGATGAAAGGCGGACAGACCCGATAAAACGGTGACAAAGTCATCCCACTTTATAATATCTGTCTGACTAATATACGGCTCCAAATTTCAATCACACAGATGAACAGATTCTTCCTCTGGAAACATGAACCCTAGAAAACAAATTTAATGCGGGCAATTATGTGACAGTGCCAACTGCCTATCCAAACCCCGTTCCAGCTCTTCCTCACAGACCCTGGTTTTGACGGTGGCCACATGCTCAGCTAGAACACTTGCCTCCTCAAACTCCATTCCAGCGAGGGCTGGTCCTGGGACAGTTCTAGCTAATGAGGCATAAGGCGATAAGAGTTTCCAAGAAAGCTTTCTCCTATTTGATATGGGTGTCACTTCCAAAGGAGGACAGAATGGGTCCCTCAATGGCACTGGTGGAGGGGAGCTTTGCCAACCAGGGACTGCCATCGTGAGACACAAATCTCTACTTGTAAGTCCCTACTAGGTTTTCCATTAATTGCAGCTGAATGGGTCCCTAAGGGATTCAAAATGATAATATCATATATATAGGTATTGTTGTTGTTGGTTTGTTTCTCAGTCGTGTCTGACTCTTTGTGATCCCATGGACTGTAGCCCACGTGGCTCCTCTGTCCATGGGATTTCCCAGTAAGAATACTGGAGTGGGTTGCCATTTTTTTTCTCCAGGGGTTCTTCCTGACCCAGGGATCAAACTTACATCTCCCGCACTGCAATCAGATTCTTTACCACTGAGCCACCAGGGAAGCCCACATATATGTACGTACACATGTGTGTACGTTGCTGTTGCTCAGTCGCTCAGTCACGTCCGACTCTTTGTGACCCTATTAACTGCAGCACGCCAGGCTTCCCTGTCCTTCACTATCTCCTGGAGCTTGCTCAAACTCAAGTCCATTGAGTCAATGATGCCATCCAAGCATCTCATCCTCTGTTGACCTCTTCTCCTGCCCTCAGTCTTTCCCACATCAGGATCTTTTCCAATGAGTCAACACTTCACATCAAATGGCCAAAGTTTTGGAGCTTCAGCTTCAAACTTCAGCATCAGTCCTCTCAATGAATATTCAGGGCTGATTTCCTTTAGGATTGATTAGTTTGATCTCCTTGCTGTCCAAGGAACTCTCAAGAGTCTTCTCCAGTACCACAGTTCAAAAGCATCAGTTCTTTGGTGCTCAGCGTCCTTTGACTTCCCTGGTGGCTCAGACGGTAAAGCGTCTGCCTACAACATGGGAGACCTGGGTTCGATCCCTGGGTTGGGAAGATCCTCTGGAGAAGGAAATGGCAACCCACTCCAGTATTCTTGCCTGGAAAATCCCATGTACAGAGGAGCCTGGTAGACTACAGTCCATGGGGTCGCAAAGAGTCGGACACAACTGAGCGACTAAACTTTCTTTAAACTTTCAGCCTCCTTATGGTCCAACTTTCACATCCGTACATGACTACTGGAAAAACCATAGCTTTAACTAGATGGACCTTTGTAGGCAAAGTACTGTGTCTGCTTTAGGTTTGTCATAGCTTTTCTCCAAAGAGCAAGCGTCTTCTAATTTCGTGGCTGTAGTCACTGTCCACAGTGATTTTGGAGCCTGAGAAAATAAAGTTTCCATTTTTTCCCCATCTATTTGCCATGAAGTGACAGGACCAGATGCCATGATCTTATTTTTCTGAATGTTGAGTTTTAAACCAGCTTTTTCACTCTCTTCTTTCACTTTCAAACAAGAGGCTCTTTAGTTCCTCTTTGCTTTCTGCCATTGCTGCTGCTGCTGCTGCTGTTGCTTCAGTCGTGTCTGAATCTGTGCGACCCCACAGACGGCAGCCCACCAGGCTCCCCCGTCCCTGGGATTCTCCAGGCAAGAACGCTGGAATGGGTTGCCATTTCCTTCTCCAATGCATGAAGTGAAAAGTGAAAGTGAAGTCGCTCAGTTGTGTCCGACTCTTCGGGACCCCATGGACTGTAGCCCACCAGGCTCCTCCGTCCATGGGATTTTCCAGGCAAGAGTACTGGAGTGGGGTGCCATTGCAT
>NW_011494753.1:5364626-5364968 GCF_000754665.1 Bison bison bison
TTCCTCTGCCTTTTCTAAATCCAGCTTATATATCTGGAAGCTTATATATACTGTTGAAGCCTAGAGCTTAAAGGATTGTGAGCATTACCTTGCTAGCATGTGAAATGAGTGCAACTGTGTGGTAGTCTGAACATTCATTGGCATTGCCCTTCTTTGAGATTGGAATATAATGTATATTCCAGTGTATATTGGGATTGGAATATAATGTATATTCCAGTGTATATTGGGATTGGAATATAATGTATATTCCAATGTATATATATAATGTATATCTTTACACTTAACAACGCAGTTTCCCACCTGATCCACATAAGAGAACTATGGCGGGTTGGGACAGGTGGG
>NW_011494753.1:5365068-5380269 GCF_000754665.1 Bison bison bison
CCCGTCCCTGGGATTCTCCAGGCAAGAACGCTGGAATGGGTTGCCATTTCCTTCTCCAATGCATGAAGTGAAAAGTGAAAGTGAAGTCGCTCAGTTGTGTCCGACTCTTCGGGACCCCATGGACTGTAGCCCACCAGGCTCCTCCGTCCATGGGATTTTCCAGGCAAGAGTACTGGAGTGGGGTGCCATTGCATTAGGGTGGTGTTATCTGCATATCTGAAGTTATTGATATTTCTCCCAGCAATCTTGATTCTAGCTTGTGATTAATCCAGCCCAGCATTTTGCATGATGTACTCTGCATAAAAGTTAAATAAGTAAGGTGACAATATATAGTCTTGATGTACTCCTTTCCCAATTTTGAACCAGTCCACTGTTCCATGTCCAGTTCTAACTGCTGCTTCTTGACCTACATTTCTCAGGAGGCAGGTTAGGTGGTCTGATATTCCCATCTCTGTAAGAGTTTTTCACAGTTTGTTGTGATCCACACAGTCAAAGGCTTTAGTGTAGTCAATGAAGCAGATGTTTTTTTCTGGAATTCTCTTGCTTTTTCTATGATCCACCGGATGTTGGCAATTTGATCACTGGTTCCTCTGCCTTTTCTAAATCCAGCTTATATATCTGGAAGCTTATATATACTGTTGAAGCCTAGAGCTTAAAGGATTGTGAGCATTACCTTGCTAGCATGTGAAATGAGTGCAACTGTGTGGTAGTCTGAACATTCATTGGCATTGCCCTTCTTTGAGATTGGAATATAATGTATATTCCAGTGTATATTGGGATTGGAATATAATGTATATTCCAGTGTATATTGGGATTGGAATATAATGTATATTCCAATGTATATTGGGATTGGAATATAATGTATATTCCAATGTATATTGGGATTGGAATATAATGTATATTCCAATGTATATATATAATGTATATCTTTACACTTAACAACGCAGTTTCCCACTTGATCCACATGAGAGAACTATGGCGGGTGGGGACAGGTGGGGGACAAGGCTATGGTGAGTATTCCTCCCAATCCCATCCAGCCAACTGCCTGGGCCTGGGGCCTGGACAGCACCCTCTGCCCTCTTGCTCCCAGAAAGCTAATCCCACCTTTAATCCTCCAATTCTCTCACTACACAATCTCCAACTCTGCACACTTTTTTCCATCTTTTCTGCTGCTACCCGCTACTGTGATTTCTAGGCTGGACCAGCCTTCCAACTGGTCTCCCTTCCTCTCCTCTTGCTGAGGAATCCATTCTTCCCCCTCTCAGCCATGGTTAATCATCTGAAATTCACATCCAACCCAATCACTGGTCGTGCTGCTGCTTATCTTACAAGCCCCTCCAGGTTTAGTCCCTGATCATCCATCCAGCTTTCTCTTTGACACTCCTGCCCACCCTCTCTACATGTGCATCAGGCCCTGATCTCCAGGGCCTCCAGGCCTTTCCACTCCCTGCTTCACCAGGCTGGCTCTTACCTGACTTCAGGACTCAGTTCAGTCATCTCCTAGTCCAGGAAGCCTTCGCAGACACCACCAACATCCTACCCTCCAACACGCAAGTGTAGGTAAGCCTCCTGTGCCCACCTCAGGCCCCTACGCTTACCAGACTGCATTGTGCAGGCCTCTTTACCTGTCTGGGTCCCTCTCTAGACCACATACTCTCCAAGAACACGGCCCACAACTTATCTGTCTTTATATCCCAGGCAGTGGCACAATGCCTAGAATATAAGAAGGCCTGGAGTGAAAGACTGAATAAACAATCTCCATTTCATAGTTGAAAAAACTAAGGCTCAACAAGAGGGGGACGCTCAAGACATTACAGGAGGGATCAGAAAAAAACTTCCTCTTAAAGGGCCAGATAGTAGTAGATATTTTAGACTGGTGAGCCAAATGCTCTTGTGACAACTATTCAATTCTACCACTGGTGTGCAAAAGCAGCCACAGACAATATGAAATAAATAAGTGGTGCTTTGTTCCGATAAAACTTCATTTCCACAGGCTGCAGTCCGCTACTCTTTACTACAGAGAAAAAAGACTCACACTCATGAGTCTGACAAACAGTAAACATCAGAGACAAGACTCAAACCCAGGCCCACAGGGATTCCTCCACTAGACAGAGCTGCTGTCCAGGAAACGTCAATTTCGTGTATCTTTCCCCGGGTTGACTTTAGGTGCTAGGCAAGTACTGATGGACCACAACATTAGCAACAAATGAAGACTGTACCAAAAACTGGGTAACATGGAGAGGAGAGTAGGAAAAGTTTCATTTTTTAATGCAAATCAGAGTAATAAAAACGTGTCTTCAATCTTAGCTAGAGTTAGCATGATTTAGGCTGAGCAGATGACTACTAGCATGGCTTCAGAAACATCACAGAGCACCATGACAAACCTTAACACATTTTATCTGTTAACCAATTTTATCTAAAATGATGATTAAAATGGGGGAGGGGGTAAAATCTAGCCTTTTCTTCTCGACTACCTCCTTTAGACTTTCTGTCTTCCTGAATAACTACAGTCTTCCAAATCACCTGGTCATCCAAAGTTTAACTATTTATTCTCAGAAGTTATCTACAAAATTGGCATAAGTTCAAAATTAGTCATTTCTACACATAAAATCTTCAGAGGCATCCCACTGCTCTTAGCAAAGTCCAGAAGCCCAAGCCCACAGTCCAGCCCTCCCCACCCTGGCCCTGGGTGTGCCCCCCAGCTTGGCTCCCTGCCCACTGCCTTCCTCCTCGAGCCTCACCTCCTTCTAGTCCTGGAGGGCACTGCGCTGCTCTTACCTGATCATCCTCAGGTCTCAGAGAGGGTCCCCACCCACCCCAAAGCTGTGCGTAAGCCATCCATGGCCCTTGGTACCCTGTTCCTTCCCTCTCATGTGATCTCACTTTTTTTCCCCTCTGCTGGACTATAAACTCTGTGAGGGGGATCCAGGCCTGGCATGAGCATCTACTTCCTGAATGAGTAAATGCCAGAAGATGCCAACTCTAAATTCCCACACTACAGTCCCCAAACCAAATGCAGAGAGCCAAGGGGGGCTGCAGGTGTTTTCTCCGGCTCCCCGGCCTCAGCACCTCAGCTTAAAAGAAGGCAGGTTGTGTTATGAAGGGATTGCAGGGCTGGGTGCCATTCCTGTGGCTCTCCTCTCAGTCTAATGCCTGAGTCTCCCTTAGATGGAAACACTTGGTGTCCTCAGAAGAAAGGAACCAAGGCAAAGCCAGGCTTGCCTGTGCCAAAGGCTACTGCCTTGAATACTGCCGGCTTCCCGGCAGGGTTTCCAAACATTCCCAGTGACTGATTCTGAGCTATGGAGATTCTTTTGGTCTAAAGCTCTAAAATAGTGGCTTTTTAAAAAACTCAGTCATCAATGAGCAGACATGTGAACTAAACATAGAGGGGTTTTGGCCTGAAAAGGCAGGCATCCCTTCAGCTCCTGCTATTGTTGGTGTTAAGTCATCCATGAAAATGACCTAAGAACTCTCGCTGCATAGCATTTTAACAGGTGTGAAGTATACGGTAATTTCTCACTGACCAGAGGGTTAACCTGCTGACTGGTTAAAAACGAGGTAGGCAGTAAAACAGGAATTTGGAGGAAAAATAATTTTAAAAGTCCAAGAAGGCTTTCCACTAGTCAGCTGCACACGTTGCCAGGTCACCGGTAATCTACAGTAGCCTGTGCTCTCCCGAGCGAACGTCTCGAAGGTGTTAAAAAGTTCGCACCACACCTCTTTACAGGCCTGAGAACCACCCATTCCAGCTAAATTCCAAAGTGCACTCCTTAAGAAATGCTGGTGTGATGGCCTGGCCTTCTCACACCTTACCTCAGGGCCCAGGGGCTGGCTATTTCTGGGCCTGCCCTGCTCCCTCTATGAAGAGAGAGCCACAAGTACAGCACCCCCCATCTCCACTTCCACAGTCCCTGCAGGAGCCAGGTTGGACGGGTGGGCTTTGAATAACTATCCGCCTACTCTTCTAATATGGTAATCGCAACCAAACAGTTGTGAGACGATCATGGGGCTTTAATGTTTTTGATATTCAAATATAAAACCGCTTTATCTCCACACTGCAACTGGCCAGGGCTTAGCATGAATTGTGAAAATGCCACAGGTCCAAGATAAAACAGAACCAGAGTTTTATCGTCTGGTTTAACGTCTTCCCAAGAAGCATCGGTGAATCACAGTGAGAGCTCTGAGAACATCTTCCCAGTGGGCACACACATCTGTGCACAGGACTGTGGGTGTTGGTGCTTCACCTTCAGAGGGAGTGGAGAGAAGGCTGGCCCTGGGGTCAGACTGGACTTCAGCATGACGGTGCACTGCCCACTGCCCTCAGCAGTACCATCGCTGTAGGGTGCCAGGCACCAGCTTTGCCTGACTCCTGAGGTGCTGTTGGGCTTGAGTACAGTCTGTACATGAAAGCAGAGGCCCTCAGTAACTACGGGATGCTGCCCTTCCTCAGGCATCATCATCATCATTCTCATTCTCAGTTCTTCTGCTAAGTTGACTTAATACATGGAACGTCAGTGCAAAAGGCACTGACACGGGAGCCCCCGTCCCTCACCCACCTGTGTTATCTCTGGCCACGAGGCCCTGAGAAAAGTCCCCAGGCGTCGGGGAGGTCCTGCTGTCCCACTTTACCACGTCGAGGCTGTTGCAATATTCCCACCTCTTCTGCTGAAGCTCTTGTAACCAGTAAGTCATGAGCTGACGATTAGGGGCCTACAAGAGGGAGTGGGAAAAAGTGTTATGGTCACCAAGAGCATAAACAGCATAAAAAAAAAAAAAAAAAGTTTTGTGAGGACAGACTGCACACCTTGACACATGGCAGGGAGAGTTAAGAACAACTCAAAGAGGGGTTTCCCTGGGGGCTCAGTGGTAAAGAATCTGCCCGTCAATGCAGGGGGACACAGGTTCCATCCCTGGTCTGGGAAGATCCCACAGTTGGAGCGACTAAGCCCATGCGCCACACTACTCAAACTCAAATGCCCTACAGCCCGTGTTCCGCAACAAGAGAAGCCACTGCAATGAAAAGCCTTCACACTGCAGCTTGAGAATACCCGCTGCTTGCTGCAACTGGAGAAAAGCCCACACAGCAACGAAGACCCAGCACAGCCAAAAATAAATAAATATACAAAATTATGTTTAAAAAGAACAACTCAAAGAAATTTCAAGATCAGTAATTTTCGTTCACTACAAATGGTCAAGAAAACAGCAACTTTTACATAAAGAATTTAATCCTAATAATAAGAAATCTTTTTAAATTCTGAAATTACAGAATGATACAATTTACTGTCTTCCTCAAAAGGTTTTTGGAAGGCTTGATATTCTCAGTGCCCTTTCGTTCTGAGTACCTATGAATTCTATCTGAGGAAACCACATCTCACATAGGTATGGATGACATCCTTGCCAAATCAAATCTAATAACAGTATTTAAATCCTGTCAGCACCTAAGAAAGTGAGCAAAGAAAACTGCAGATTAAAAACTAGGTGGTGTGCTTCCCAGGTGGTCCAGTGGTTAAGAATCCACATGCCAATACAGGGAACACAGGTTCCATTCCTGGTCCAGGAAGATCCCACATGCCATGGGGCAGCTAAGCCCACGTGCCACAGCTACTGAGCCTGAGCTCTAGACCCCATGTCCCACAAGAGAAACCATCTCAGTGAGAAGCCTGCGCACTGCACCAAGAGAGTAGCCCTTCCTCGTTGCTACTCGAGAAAGCCCGCACGAAGCAGTGAAGACCCAGTGAGGCCAAGAATAAACAAATAAATATAAGTAATTAATTAAAAAGAAAAAAACTAGATGGAACATCTATGACCATGGCCATATTTTTAAACAGCAGACAATATCAATGGCTGGAAAGGGCACAGAGCAACTAGAACTTTCCTTCCTTGCTGGTGGGGATATACAATAGAGTAGCTTTCTGGAGAACGGGGTGGCAGTTCCTTATACACCTACCAAATGGCCTGGCAACCCCACTCCTAGGTGTTCACCCCAGAGGAATACAAAATACATATTCACACAAACCCTGCATGCAAATGCTCAGAGGCTTTATTCATAATCGCCAAAGACTGAAAACAAGCCAAATGTCCTTTATCCAGTGAACGGATAAACAAACTGTGGAACGTTCATACCATGGAATACTATTCAGCAGTAAAAAGGAGCAAACCACTGATTCACACAACATGGATGAATGTTACATGCATACATCAAAGAAGCCAGCCCCCAAAGGCTACATACACATTCCATTTACATGACATTCTTCTAAAGGCAAAATTATAGGGACAGACGACAAGCCTGTGGTTGCCAGGGCTTGGGAGAAAGGGCTGGCTGACTACAAAGGGGCAGCATGAGAGGATGTGGTGGGGGGAGGGTGACCTACTCTGCATCATGACAATGGGGGCAGATACCCGACTCTACTTATCTGTCCAAACTCAAAGAACTATATACCACAGTGACCTTCACTATATACATTAAAAAAAAAAAAAAACAAGATATAGAGGGAACTCAAAATGATGAACCTAGCTATTAACTAACAAACTAGATGGCAAGTGTGGGTCACAGGTCTCCAGGCTGCCCCCACAAAGGAGCCCCAAGGAGAAGGATGCCATGGCACAATTATGGTGGCAACCACTGGCATCCAGTAAGGGGTACAGACATCAGACCCCATGGTTTTAGAACCTATAAATTCTGCCTCAGGGTCAGAGGCAATCTGGACAACTGCTCTTAGGCTTAAAGCAAGTGACAAGTCAGAGATCAAACCTCTACCGTCCACAAGCAAAGGACGACCTCCAAGTGCTCTGGCTACAGCCTGGATTCTTTTTAGTGACACTTGCAGGCATGGCCCTAGGAAGGAAAACCACTCAGTTTATGATTGCTGGTATCCTACAGAGAATCCCTCCAACTATTAGCCAAGTCATCATTTCATCCATACATTCAGTCAACATTTACTCTTAACATCTATCAGGAACCTGGAATCAGGGCTTGTGAGAAAGATAGGAAAAATAAATCAGTGATTTCAAGAGTGTTTTAAGTGCTAAGACAGAGGTCAGAGAGGGTAAGGTGGGGCTGGTGTGACTGGAGATGCTGAGGGAAGATAATTAATCAAGCAGAGGAAATGGGACAAGGTCAGGTACTGAAAGTTTAAGAAAACTGCTACCTATAGATTCAAAGGTTCATACTGTGAGCTTAATGTCTTTCTTGTCCAATAAACATAAACTCTGAGATGTCTCCATTTTTCTAGCATCAAGCTCAGTGCCAGACACATTTTTGTTGAATAAATAAGTGAAGAAATGAATGAACAAACAATCATGAAGTGATGCATGATCTTGGTCTTAAAGGGGAAGCAGGTGGTGGCCAGAAGGACAAGATAGAAAGAAGAAGCTCCAGGCAGAAAGAAGAGTGTGTGCAAAGGCCGAGGAGAGAGAGCACAGACAGGGAGGCTGGCAGGGGAATGGAGGGAGGGGGAGGCTGGGATAAGCAGGGGGTGGGGCCAGGGTTCAGGTAGGGGAGGAGATTAGCTAGGGCCCAAGAGCCCTCAAGCTGGAGTCTGAGTGGCAATCTGGTCGCAGGGTGCACAGCGGGGGCTCAGCCTGGCTCTGAAGCAAGACAAAGAGAACGCAGCATTCCCAGAGAAGAGGAGAGAGTGACTGGAAGAGTAAGGGGCTGGGACAAAGCCCAGTCAGAGCCCAAAGCCCACCCAGCCCCTCCCCCTTCCCTCCTTTCACAGAGTCTATACTGAGCCCCTCGTCTCCCAACCTCCAGCTTAGGGGAAAGTGTGTGTGTTTTGACAGTGTGTGCATGTGTGTGCATGTGCATGTGTGTGTTCTGGTCCTCACACCAGTTCCCATGCCTGGCCCCCAATCCTGTCCCAGGGAGAAGTCAGATTAAGCACTGACCTCTCTGGCTGTTTCCTGAAATGCTGGCACCATGAGAAATATGCCTGTTACAAGAAAGCTTTTTCCCAACTTCCCTGGTGGCACAGCGGATAGGAATCCACCTGCCAATGCAGCAGTCACAGGTTTGGCTTGCAGAGCACCTAAGCCCGTGAGCCACAACTACTGACTCTGTGTGCTCCAACTACTGAGCACACGTGCTCCAACCATGGACGCCAGCGCTCTGCAACGGAAGAGACCACCACAATGAAAAGCACGCACACCGCAACCAAGAGTAGCTCCCTCTCTCCGCAACTAGAGAAAGCCTGTGCGAAATCAACGAAGACCCAGTGCAGCCAACCGATCACTCAATTAAAGCACAAGTTTTTTTAAAAAAAGAAAAGAAAGCTGTTCCCCCTTTAAATCTCTGAGTATTAAATCTGACTGAGGAACAATTAGTAACCTCTTAATCATCTCTTACTAAATTCCTGGGGCTAAACTTTCAGATCACATGCTTTCAATATCTGGCATATTATTCATGTTACAGAAATCTAGTCAATAAGGCAAGCAAAATTATCTCAAGACAAAGATTAACTGGGGTTTGTTTTCTTCAAAAAGAAAAAGAAAAAAACCTAGAAATCAGGAAAAGTATCTTGACTTCAATCCCCAAGCAGCTGTGAAAGGCTGCTGGGGGCACATGGCTCCCAGGCATGTGCCAAGATCAAGGAGGCAGAAAAGCCCCCAGAGGTCCTCCCCTCAGGGAGCTGAGGCCCAGAGACAGAAGCACACACAGGTTGTAAGACAGGACAGGATTAAAAGTAAAACAGCAAAATCAGCAGAAATCCACAAAGCCTCTGTGTTTCCCCTTGATATCTTTTAAACAGACTGAACTGAGATTTGGCCTTGTTCAGTCCTAACTAAATGCAGAATCACAAACTAGTCTCTTCATTGCTCCAGTCTTAGTCGGTCATGCAAGTCAGTCTGGTGATCTGCCCCGCCAACTCAGTAGCCACTAGTTACACACAGCTTGTGAGCATGTGAAATATGGCTAGTGCCACATGATAAAATATAGGTACACTGGATTAAATAAAGTATATTAGTTAAAATAATTGCACCTGTTAAACAGTGGAATTCCACTGTTTAATGTGATTATCCAAAAACTTAAAAGTATGTATCTGGCTCACATCGTATTTGTATTGAATGGGGCTGTTCTAGATAATGATGGCAAGTACCATTTGGGAGAGCCAAGGCTGGCAGGAGATCTGGCGAGGTGGGAAACCCAGCAGGTGGGAATGCCCTCAGGGATGGCCATGGGCATGGGGCTCCTGACAGTGGGGCAGCCAACATTCTTCACCTCCCACAGAACTTTATGACTCAAACAACTTTCTTCTTTAAGTACCCCCCATATCCCCAACCACCTCCTGCTCTGTTAATATCCATGGAGATGCCAACATTATTTGGAGACCTAAAAGAATGAGTCTGGCTGGCCTAGCTGATGGCTCACATTTCAGAATCTTCCCTGCCCTCTCCCAGAGGAGGGCAAGTAGGACCCTCGAGGGATCTGTCTTCATTCACACAGGGCACCTGAAGGAGTCCATCACCAGAACTCCCTCCACTGAGCTATACCCACCTGGTGACAAATGAGCCGGACAGTGCTGAGGCTTATCACCACCACCAGCATGACCCAGAGAGGATCAATCGCTGCCCCACCCTACCCAAATCACCATTTAAAATGCTTTAGTCCCACATTCTGGAGAACCAGACAGACATTCAACCATGCTGGAAAAAGCAGAAATGAGGCAAAGCTTCACAGCTCAGAAGAGAATAAGAGCAGATGCCAGACAAGCATCCAACAGGCCACATGTCACATCTGTTGTCTGAAGGCTCACCAGGGTCATATCCTGAGTCTCCCATAAACACTGGTCTCTTCATCTCCTACTCAGTCTGCAAAACCCAATTCAAAATGCAAATAAGGCTTACTGACCTGAGCCTGAATGTTCTCTGCACACTCAGAATGGGGAACTCAGAACACTAGACAGCCCAGGACAGCTTCCCACGGCAGTGGTGCCCTCCCTGTGTGTTCTCATTAGTCTAAGTTCCTTGAAGGCAGAGGCAAAACCTTCTGGCCTCAGTATGGTCCAAGATGCCTAGCACAGTGCCTGGAATACAGTTAAACACTCAAATATCTGACTCATCCTCTCCTACGTTCAGCTACTGCTACTGCCTCAAAACGGCTAAAACTCTAGTTCAAATATGGCACCAATCCCAACATGAGAAATCAAGCCAAACATATGGGAAAGCCATTCTGGTTGTCCCTACACAGCTGCAGGAATGTCCTGGGGAGCTGGGAGGGCAGACAAGGACTGCGTGATGACAGATTTGAGATGACAGACATCTGCTGCATTTAGGCGCCATAACCTGAGATGCCAGTTCAGAGAATGGAAACCAGGCCATGCCACGTCCAGCTTGAGGTGGAATTCAGCCCTTGACAGTTGGCGAGGAGAACTATGTGACACCCCAGCTGTTCCCACAAGCCTTTGTGCCCAGACCACCAAAAGCCCAAAACCCAGAAGTCAACTCTTGGGGAGATGGACTCCAGACACCTGTCCCTGCCCTTGGACCCCAGGGACTTCCCTCTCTCCAAGCCTAGCTCTTTCCTTGGTGCTCTGAAAAGTCCCACAATAAAGTTAATTCATCTCAAGATATGTTTATTAAGGGCCTACCCTGGCAGGCAAGCACATTACTGGGCACAGGGGCCAGAGCTGCAACCGTGCACATACACAGGAGTCAGGCCTCATCTCCTAGCTGCATTCTCACTGCACCACAAACTGACCCAAGCCCTCTTACCATCTGGGTCTCCAGCCCTTTGGTAAAGAACCTCCATCTACCAAGACTCAGCACATTTTAGAAGCTATAATAATGCTCATCTCCTTTGATCCAAAACTCCATTCCTAGGAATCTATCTAAAAGAATCCAAAAGAAGAAAACACCACATACATAGAGATGTTTATTCATTCACTTGGCAAATACTTATTAAGAGCCTGACTTAGGCCAATGCAGCAGTCAACATTAGGGGCAGAGTATTGGGTGAGACCTGGTCAATTCTTGGCTCTTAGACCCTCCCGGTGGGCAAATGGCTTCCTTTACACCTGCAGGAGACAGTCAAAAACATGTTCACAATACAATCAAAATGTAAAACGTGGAACTTCCCTGGTGGTCCAGTGGTTAAGACTCCAAACTTCCAGTGCAGAGGGGCACGAGTTCAATCCCTGGTCAGGGAACTAAGATCCCACATGCCACACAGTGCAGAAAAAATTTTTAAGAATTAAAAAATTAAAAAAAAACACAAAACATAAAATGCATAGGTATATATTTAAGAAATCCTTATGTATCAGTAGAAACTTAAAAAAAAAATCCAGCCAAAATTCTAAAAAGTTCTTCAAAGCATACCAAAGAGATTACAAAATTAATCTGAAGTTTAACCTTTGAGAATTCTGAAAAAATAAACAAGTTGTGAGGCTTTGACCTACCAAATGGGTAAGCATATTATAAAGTCACAATAATTAAACCAGTACTCTACTGCCAGAGAATCAAAATACAGGGCTAAGTAGATATAAAAATATTTATGCAGCATTCAAATCAAATCAGTGGAAAAAGTATTAATTATTAAACAAAGGCATTATGACAACTGGCTAAAATTTTGGAAAGAAATAAAAGTATTAAGAATTATGGCATAGGTTTGAAACCTAGGCCACAACATAAAAGAAAATAAAGTCAACATTGATTCAAGATTTAAATGCAAAATAGAAACCATTTAAATTAGTAGACGATGCCTTTGTAATCAAAGTTTCTGTCTCTTTCTGTATCTTGTTAACAACAGGTGCGTAGATTTCTGCCAAATTTTCAAGTCACACAGGGATGATGTGACTTTTGATCCAGCCATCGGCACATCAGAAACTGACAAGGAAGATCTGTGCAGAGAACTCCTGAAGAGCTCACGCTGAAGCACAGCCAGCAGCCACGACAAATGCCGTGCACCCTGATGCTGTGGACAAGGAAAACCAACGCCCTCTCAGGACTGAGCCCCACGTCCTCAGAGGGCAGAGCTTCAGACTGTAAGCCACACAGCTGCTTCCTGCACAGGCAACTCAAGGGACCTGACTCCAGGCTGAGCAGCAGCAGGGAGGCATTGATTTCCACAGGCTTGATCACTCACTCCAGCAACATGGAAATAATCCCTGCTGTAACATTTCTGTTCTCTAGGAATGTAAACACCTGTCTAAACTCCAAAAGAAAGACAGCAGCAAAAAATGTGTGTGTGTCCAAAACACCATACAAAATTAAAAGACAAAGTGAGAAAAAGACCAAACAGCCTCCAAGCTGCTGAGCACAGTGTGGAGTTCCATAGCCTTGCAGGGACACCTCACTCTGTTGGCGCTTAAAGAGCTCCTGTATGCCTGGGAGTGCCTCCGTAGCTTTAAAAAACAAAAACAAAACCCAATAACAAACCGTAGACTTTTATTTTAAATAATAACAATACCCACGTCTGCTGCGGAAAATCTCAAAAACACAGCAAAACAAAGAAGAAAATAAAATGTACATAACCATATCACCAGTAATAACCTCAGTCAGCACTTTGGAGTATATCCTTTCAGATACTTTTCTATCCATAAATACACATGGCAATTTTCTTTACAAAAATGGAAAAAAATTATATAGACTATTTCATAATGTTTACATTCATATTACTAACAGTATTAGATACTATTAAGTAAATGATTACTATGTGCCAGACATTGTACTAAACACTTAATACACACTATCATTTAAAGCTCATAACAAAAAAATAAAGCTCATAGTAATCTCACAAGATGGTATCATCCACTTGCCCAAAGTATCACCTACTGGATTCTGGAGCCTACTGCTGCTGCTGCTGCTAAGTCGCTTCAGTCGTGTCCCACTCTGTGCGACCCCATAGACAGCAGCCCACCAGGCTCCCCTGTCCCTGGGATTCTCCAGGCAAGAACACTAGAGTGGGTTGCCATTTCCTTCTCCAATGCATGAAGGTGAAAAGTGAAAGTGAAGTCGCTCAGTCCTGTCCAACTCTGAGCGACCCCATGGACTGCAGCCTACCGGGCTCCTCCATCCATGGGATTTTCCAGGCAAGAGTACTGGAGTGGGGTGCTGTCGCCTTCTCCGATTCTGGAGCCTAACTGAGTTCAAATCCCAGCTCGGCCATTTGCTGGCTGTAATAGCCAAGCTACTTAATGTGCCTCAGATTTCTCATTGGTAAAATGTGAATAACAGGAATCTACTTCACGTTATGCTGTTATGAGGGTTAAATGAGTTGATGTGTGTTAAGTTCAGAACAGTGCTTGGCACACACTAACTACTCATTAGGCATCAACTATCCATATTATCATGATCACTCATGATCTCACAGCCAGTTGGCACAGTCAAAATTCAAACCCAGGTCTGTGTTCCCTACTATCAAGGGGAAGAAGGAGAAGTGCATGTCCAAGACAAAGTCTATCCTCTCAACATTTCAGCAGAAATCTAGAAGTTCCTCTATGGTTTTTCTCAGATACTGAAATGTTGATGACCTCAACAACAGCCAAGTTCAATTTAAAGTGTGTTGCCAGACTTCCCTGGAGGCCTAGTGGTTAAGAATCCACCTTGCAATGCAGGTGACACGGGTTCAATCCCTGGTCTGGGAAGATTCCACATGCCATGGGCCAACTAAACCCATGTGTTACAACTACTGAGCTTGAGCTCTAGATCCCTTGAGCCGCAACTACTGAGCCCACACACCACAACTCCTGAAGTCCACGCATCCTAGAGCCTGAGCTCCACAACAGAAACCACTGCGATGAGCAGCCTACGCACAGCTTACTGCAGAGTAGCCTGGACTCACTACAACTAGAGAAAGCCTGCATGCAGCAACAAGGACCCAGTGTAGCCAAAAATAAATAAGCAATTAAAAATAAAGCTTTCCAGGTGGCACAGTGGTAAAGAATCCACCTACCAATGCAGGAGACGTGGATTTGACCCCTGGGTTAGGAAGATCCCCTGGAGTAGGAAATGGCAACCCACTCCAGGATTTTTGTCTGGAAAATTCCATGGACAGAGGAGCCTAGAGGAGCATAGTCCATGGGGTGGTAAAGAGTCAGACATGACTGAGTGAGCACACATGCACACTAAATAAAAATAGTATGTTGGTTTCCTGGATAAAGACAACTCCCACATCAGAGGCTGGGCTCTCTGACAGTACAGAAGGTCCTCAGGACATCAAAGGAATGGGTGAGGTCAGCACAGTCCTACTGGGTTGGAGACAGCATGACCATCAATTGGCTATAAAGTTCTCCCACTGGATGCTCTGAGCCACAGTTCTGCTCTAAAGACATTTCTTTTAAAATAGACTACAGTGAGCAATAACAAGACTAAACATAAACAAATATGCAGAAGAAAGGAACTGTTCTCCAACATAAAAGGATCACAAGGTCTCTAAGTCTGAAAGACCCTTTCGTCAGTCTCTCAGATTCTCGCTCCCTGTCGTTCCTCTGGTTCTTCAACCTCGGGCCTCTGCGAGACTATCCTAACTGGTCTTGCTGTCCTCAGCCTCCCTCCCCAAACTCTCTTACACGCAGCCAACAAAATCATATGTTTGTCCCATGCTTAGAACTCTCTAGTGGCTCCCAAGTGCTGAGCAATGTGGCATGGTCACCTGATCCACGCTGCCCCACACTCCACGGGACGAGAGCCTTTCTTTCCCCACCCAACAGGCGCACAGAAGCCAGCTGAGCTTCAATGACCCCTGCTCCTATTGCACTAAACCCACATGCAAATGCCTACTCACTCCTCAAGATCTAGTTCACACATCCTATCTAGGAGGCCATCTGATATCTCTTACAGAACCTATCTTGCATACATGACGATGACACAGCACTTCAGTTGCCCACTTAGGTTGTGAACTCTGGGCTCCTCCCCAAAGGGTCAGGGCCGACTGCATAACCGACAGTCACCACGGAGCCACAAGGAGAATACAGACTAAGTCTGCTAAGTCGTATAAAGCGACTGAGACTGCACGGATAGTCTGACTCAGTCATATCTTAAAAGGATGTGCAATACCTGTTCATAATGAAGGAATTTTCATTCCTTAAATCTAAAGAAGGGTATCTGGGGTCTCCCTGGCAATCCAGGGGTTAAGACTCGGCACTTTCACTGCCATAGCCTGGGTTCAATCTCCGGTTGGAAAACTAAGATCTGGCAAGCCCCAAGGTGCAGCAAAAAAAAAAAAAAAACAGAAAGAAAGAAGGTTATTTTGGATTTCCAAGG
>NW_011494753.1:5380369-5389873 GCF_000754665.1 Bison bison bison
ATAGCCTGATAATGCAAAACACATCTCAGATGAAAAAAAGACTACAATCTCATATCTGATAAATAATTTTAGGTTCCAAATTTTCTTCTGAACATTTCAATATCATAAGCTTGCAAACAATCTCAAGGGATCTGGCCCACTACCAATGGGGGGGGGTGGGGGAAGCAGTTTTTTTCAAAACCCCCTGGGAAGGTTTTGAAATCTCATTTCAGCCCAGCGACAGACAGTGAGAAGGGAAATAATACTGAGCCTCCTGGCTCCTTGGAAAACGAAGTGCGACTATAGGGACCTCCACTCCTTTAGTAACACCCTAAGTTCTTACTGCTTTGTCCTTTTAAACTGCTATCCTGAAGTTGGCATTTTCATATAACTTATTACGCAAAATAATTACATGAATTCTCATCTAAAGAACCTAGACCTCCCACCATCACTTTCCCTAAACGGTCTGAGAGGGAGGGGGCAGCCTCTCCCCCGAAGCTGCCCCTCTTCTCCTGCATTCTGGGAGGTGGTAGTCTGAGGAGTTTTGCCATTTCTAACTCTCAAGCATCTTCTTTTAAAAAGCAAACACCCTGAGAGAACAGATACTCCTTAAACCCATCCTTAACAGTTTAACAGAGATTAAACTAGGAAAAGAGTGCCTACACACACACAAATGTGTGTTACAGGAAAAGAGGTCAATAAAGTTAACTGGGCTTGCGAGGGGCCTGGCCTAGATGACAGATTTCACCAAGACACGGGCAAGGACAAGGCCACTCTCTGGGCCTGTTCTTCCCTGCAGGAAATGTGGAAGCCTGTCAAAACGCTTTCTGTTTCAGACGGAAGGCGAGCATGTGGCCTCCGAGTGGCCACAGGGCTGCATTCCTACAGCTCCCTATCAGCTCTGCCATTGCACAATAAGAGACTGCCAGGGTTTTATGAGCTCAGGATAAACAAGAACTCCTGTAGCAATGGCAAGCAAACGGGTGAACAGCCGCACGCCACCTCTGCCTGCGATGATTTCCATACACCATGCAACACTGCAATGTTCTGGCTTGATGTTTTTTAACTTAAAAGGAGGACACAGGAATGACTGACTTAATATGAAGTTTTATGATCTGGGGTTTGGGAGGGGCAGACTCCCAGGCTCCACCCATCGGAGATTACGGGGAACATGGGAGCCTGGTACCAAAAATCTACTTGAACTTTCAGTCAATTTACTGGAGTGTTTGGGAAGCATGTTGATTTCTAAGTCTTTTTAAGATAGAGCTGGTATCTCAGGAAAGTGCCAGATGGTTCTCCTATATCAAACCCCTCTCTGGGTGAAAAGCCGGAGGCTCTACAAGTCTCCTTACCAGTTATTTGGTGGTGGTGATTATTAAAACCCCCTCTCCCAGAAACACCCTAAGGATGGCCTCCGGGAGCCTCCATCTGAATGGCCCAGGAGGAAATCTTGGCACATGGTGGTGTGCCACCAACTAAGTGATCAGCATGGGGGGACAGAAACCTCAGGGCCACTGGGGAAAGGGAGTCACAGGCCCCAAACCATTGCTCTGGAGCAAAGAAACTCAGAATGCAAAGAAGGTGGGCAGATATAAACCACAGAGTGTCAACTTAAGGATAAAGGGCTCACACTTCACTGGTCTCCACCCACGCAGTTTAGTTATTTCTAGTCCACTCAGAAAACCATCCTCTCATAGGGCCAGTCTTTACTTCATGGTCAAAGAGGACATTCATTCATGATCTAGAAGAGAGCAGTGTTTCTCAAAGAAAGGACCAGAGGTCTGCAGCAGAAGGGGCGGGACAGTGGATAAGGAAGCAGATTCCTGAGGTCCACCCTGGCCAACCAACTAAACCGGAATCTCTGGGGGGAACCCCCACCGCCTGCATTTTAGCAGGATCCCAGGAGGCGCCTTCCCCACACTAAATTTGAGAACCACAATTCTCCAGGAGATGTCCTTTAAAGGACAGAAAGCAAAGAGAGCCTTATCAGCATGTTACCTCCGGGACAGTAAATGTAAGAGAGCTGTAAACTGTGAAGCTTAAAAAACTGGTTCACTTCTGAGGCCAGAGGGCATGGCTGACAGAGCAGAAAGAGAAAAACACACACATGAAGGGTTAGTTTTCCTCTGCACAGAGGAAAGGCGCCAAAGAGAAGGCTCCTGAACAGGAATGTGTAAGTCTAGTCCCTGCCAGGGAAACACCACTAATGTCTATTATCAATCAACCCCCACTGGAAGTTTATCATCTGTATTGTTAATTTCCAATCTCCATATGACTGAACATCTTACATCTGTACCACAGTACCTAAGACATAAATGTGTAATTTTACAATCTGTGTCCAACAACTAAAAACAGAAGAAGCCCTATTTCCTACTAAGGGAGTAAGATGGAAATGTGAAGCAAATAGCATAAAACCACTGGGTTTAAAATAGCTAAATACCACTCAGGTGTGTGTGTGGAGGGGGTTGGTTAGTGCCAGGGCTGCAGCTAACTAGCTATGGGACTCAGTTTCTTACTCGGTCATACAAGGAGCAAGACAGGCTGATCTGAGGGTCTCGTCAGTACTGACTCAGGGATAATGACCCTTGGAACAAAAACACTGATGACCTCCTCCACCTCACAGAGAGACTGATGACAATGCTCTAATGACACCCAGGGCTGGACAGAACAAGCTCCCCGAGGCCAGAGGCAACACCTGATTGGCGCTGGATGCCCATCAGGGCCTTGCCCAACCAAGGTTGTTAAGTGAATGGCCAGTGGCTGCATCAGATTTCCAAATGCAGGCCCCTTTTCTGCAAGCACAGTCTCCCCTGGACATCAGAGAGCTGGAAAGGGAAATGAAAACTGGGCTCACTGCCTAGAGATAATTCCTATAACCCAGGAGCAACACCTCTGATAGCACTGGCCTGTCCGCCTCCAGTCTACCTCTAGGCCTGACACCCCGACAGGTTCTCGCCTGAGGGCAGACTGCTCAAGGAACGTCTGCTCTTCCCAGGAGGGCTGACCTTGGAAAGGGCCAGTTGCTGTTTAGTCCCTAAATTGTGTCTGATTCTTTCACAACCCCACAGACTGTAGCCTGCCAGGCTTCTCTGCCCATGAGATTCCCCAGGCAAGAATACTGCAGTGGGTTGCCATTCTCTTCTCCAGGGGATCTTCCCAACCCAGGGATTGAACCCGCATCTCCCGCATTGGGAGGCAGATTCTTTACCACTGAGCCACCAGGGAAGGAGGCCAAAGGATCTCAGCTCCTGACTATTCCCTTCTCCTCCAGATTCCAGTTCTCCCACACAATCAATCAAAAAAAAAGTTAAGCAATGGCCTGGCATACAAACTCATGAAAAGATGCTGATTCCCATTCAACTGGGAATACTTCTCACTCGCCCAAAATGAACGAAATCTTTGAACAGCTATACAATTACACCAAAACCTAGCCAACTCTTCAGCCCATTTCTCCAGGGATCATCCCGATGTTCAGTCATACAGACCTCCCCAATTCGGCAATGCCAGGGAAATCATGGTACGAACCACAGATTTCTGTCCCCGGGTGATATCCAAATCTGTACTTTACCTTCAGGCTTCCCTGCCCCCCTCTTCATTTACTATGGAAAGATTCCAGACCTCCCTCACAATCAAAAAACTTGCAGACACTTGATGTTTACTCCCAGCGATTAATACTACAGACAAATACGGTTTCTCTCCAAAGTTTTTTTTTCAAAGCTATCAGGTGCTAATCTATTTTTAAAGTCTCAGCACTGTAGTTTCTTAAACAGAAAATTTTCACTGCTCTATCTGCACAGAAAGCATGATGTTTATGACATGGTGGATGCTCAAAAATATTTTCTAAAGGGAGAAAAGGACATTGCAAACCTCCTTCTGACCACGCAACACGAGCACACCACACTCCCACCCCAAAAGGAAATAAGGGTCTGAAGTGTTCATTCAATCCAACCAATATACACAGGGCATCTAATCTGTGGCTGACACTCCGCTAAGTATTAAGGCTGATGTGACCAAGAAGTATAAGTTCTCAGGAAACCTACACTCTAGCAGGACATAGCATCAGATGCTCAAAAACCAAAACAGGACAAGACTCATTTTAGGGAGGAATGCCATCCTGAATCTGTCCATTCGGGGTTTCCTATGCTGCTTGGTGAGCTATTATTTACTGGATGATCATGAAACCCACAGCCTCTCCAGAGACTGCCTTAGCCTCCTGACTCTTGGGGCTTCCCTCACACATACAAGCGCCCAGCGTGTTCACTTCACCAAGTTCTCTAAGTACAGTATTTAGCAGAACATTAGTCAGAAGCGTCACTACTTCCTAATTCACCATATTGTAATATTCACTCTGTGAAAGTGAGCAAAATCCACCAAGGACTTGCCCGGCCAGGATGTAGGTAAACACCCACTCAAATGTCATTAAGACCCTACTACAGCAACCTCCAACCTTGTGGCACCAGGGACCAGATTCTTTGGTGGAAGACAACTTTTCCCTGCACTGGGGTGGTGGCGGGGGTGTGGATGGTTCAGGCAGTGATGCGAGTGATGGAGCGGTGGGAAGCAGCAGATGCAGTTTCACTCACCCGCCGCTCACCTCCTCTGTGCGGCCTGCTTCCTAAGAGGCTGCAGACCAGTACTGGTTCACAGACCGGGGGCTGGGGACCCCTGCCCTACCATATACATCTCTAAAAGAACTGAAAATTCCTAGTCAAAACCCCTTCCGCTCCCACAACTGGAGAGTCATTTCTACAATAATAGGGTTCTTTTCTTCCTTTGGACAGAGGGTTATTACCTATATTTTGTTCTATGGGAAGGCTGATGGGTGAAGGCAGCTGAACAAGGAGACCGTCTGCCCCTCAAAAGCCTCAGTGAGATGGGAGCGCTGGTGCTCACCAGCTCTCAACCTGAATGCATGTGGCCCCTCCCTCCATGTCTCAAGCAACAGGTCCCTCCACAAGGGAAGGAAATGGGCAACATGCATGCCTGTGAGCAGAGCAAGTGGGACAGGAGAGAAGGCAAGGAAGGCGGCCGTGAGGAATGCTGCAGGAAAGGCAGCCCAGTGCAGCCAGGGAGCCCTGAGCCAGCAGCCCCGGCTCATTTCTGAGCTTAAGTGCTGCTTTAAGAGGCAACGGACTACCAGATCTTCAACTCTGCATTTATCTTCTTTAAAACCTGTCTGCCAGTGCGTAACATATTAATATTTCAACTCTTAATACACAAGACATCTTCCAACATAATTAGACGAAAATACTGGACATGATCCAACCATCAGTTTGGGAGGGAAAAAAAAGAAAAACATAACTATTTGTCAAGCCCGGCTGAAAAGTCTTTGCGTATTCCTACAGCGAGGGCCACAAGGCCCTCCCCGCCACCCAGCTGCCATTGGGCATTCCTTGAATCCCCTACACACTCAGACGCGCCCGAGGGTCTCTGCTCCTGCCGTTCCTCTCCTTAGAACACTCTGCTGCTCTCTCCACTCCTCCAGTTAACATCAATGTGCCTTTTATACCTCAGCTCAAAAGTCACTTCCTCAAGAAGTCTTCCCTCCTCCCTTCAAACTAGATCCAGAGCCCCTGTTACACAGGCATCCCATCTCTTTACTTTTAAACTTCACAGAACTGGTTGGTGTTGCTTTATTTTAATTAAAGCCTGTCTCTGGGCAACCCAGAAAACTCTTCAAGGACAGGAACTATGCTCACCTTGTTCAATCTATACCCACAGTGCCTAAGCATAGCGCGTGAGAGTGAGTGAACAAATGAATGAGAAGTGCCCGGCCAGGCCTTCCTAAAACACCAGTGTCAGTGCACTATGGCTGAGGATCATATCTAGCCTAATTCATGTCTTTATACAGTTATAAGCCAAGAACGGTTTTTACATTTTCAAATAGTTAAAAAAAAAAATCAAAAGAACGGCATTTTATGATGTGAAAATTACATGACATTCATATCTCATAGTCCATAAACAAAAATGATGGGAACACATCTACGCTCATTCTACAGCTGTTTCTGTACTAGAACATCAGAGCAGAGTAGTCCCAGAGTCGGCACTGGTGCAAGACCTCAAATATTTACCACGTAATCACTCACTCACTGCCACAACAATGCCCCCAGAGTCTAAGCTGCAGGCATGAAATACGAGAGACATGAAAATTAAGGACTGATGGTAATCGCCCTTCTGGATCCCTGATGCCTGTTATATTCACTGAGCATTCCCTGAATGGCAGCCACCTCCATGACACGTGGTGAGAATGTCATTTGAGACATCTGAGAATTCTGGCTGATCACTTCTAAAGGGTTGGAGCTCACACCAAAACCAAGGCTTACTGGGTAACCACCTTCTACTCATTCATTCAACAAATGTCTACCTGGGCACCTACTTTATACAGGCGCTGTTCTGGGAGGCGAGGATACAAACAGCGGCCCTTGGGGGTCCTCCTGAGCAGGAAATAGTGGGGCAGCTACACTACAGTGAGGCCTGTATGACAGGCAGTGGGAGACAGAAAGACTCTGTGATTCCACACCCACGAAACTGTACCTACTTTTAAGGAACATACTCGTTGGGAAGCCACGACAAACCCATGAAAAGTTACGTCTTGATAAAAGATTTAACTAACACTTCAAGACCCCTGAGCAGACGCCCCAGGGACAAACAGCTTAGCAGAACCGTTTAGTCAAGAATGCCGGTACACCCCATCTATTTTGTACCGCACACACTATGATTACCCGAGCTAACAAATGTTTGTCATTAAACTGAGAGCAGTTTCAACACCAGAGAATGTGCGTCCTTCCCACAAAAGTGGGTTAAGAATAGGCATGCATGATTGTTCGGTTACGTGTGGCTCAAAAACCAACACACATGTCCATTTGTGCACCACATGCCTTCAAGAAACAGAGCAGGGGGAGTGGGGTGAATCTGCTGACAGTCTGATGATGCTCCTCACTCTGGGGACTGCAGAAGTCGGGCAGGGCAGGGCCATTCAAGCTTTCCTCCCAGTCAGTCACGTGCTCTCCTTCTCTGCGGGACAGCTCACTCCAGAATTGTCTCCTGTGTCTCAGATCCCAGCAAAGCTCAGTGAGGAGCCTCTAGTACCTCTACACACACACACACAGCACCACAAGAAGCATCAGTTTCTATCTGACTGTTGTAGCAGTTTCCAAATGTCCAATAACAAGTACCATACATCCTGGTAAAGAATCAGTAGGTACAATGTTGCTGGTGCTTTCATTCTGTATGAAAAGGACAGAAATTTAATACATTACAAGAAAAACCATGACTTCTAATCCCAAGCCATTGAAATAGAAGTTAAAAAAAAAAAAAAAGACTTGTCAAAACAGATAAGAGAATTAGATATCTGGCATTTTGGACACTCACTGTTCCTAGAGCCTACTATCCAAGAAGGTCTCAGTCTATCTTCATGATCTCAGACAAATCACATTCCCTCTCTGGCCTCCATTCCCTCATCGGTAAAATAAGGCATGGACCACATCTCTGAGTTTAGGAACAGAAAAGTTTACTAAGAAATTCCAATATCAGCTTTCATTAAGACTCAAGCAGTAAAACATTTTGGAAAAGTTCAACAAAACCACAGCTCTTCCAGAGTAGGCAGAAAGTCACTTTAAAATAAGAACCATATGATAATACAATGAGCAAACTGATTTTTTTTCTTTTTAACCCATCAAAAGAAATGGTATCTATAAAATTATATATATTAGCTAAGCCTTGAGTAGGGATTAATCCTCACTAACCTACAACCCCCTTAGAAATCAAGGTCTGCACTACAGCTGAGCAGCCCTAAACCGAAGCATTAAAGTTCATGGGAATCAGTTCTTGGATGTGAAAGGTGAAAAGAAAGATAAATTGCTAGTTTCCACTTTTACCACCATAAAATTTTTACTCCCACAGCTCAGAAGGAATCACCGTACCCTAAAATTCATCTTTCTTAAAAGACACTCCTTACTCTGAAACCCTGCAGTCTGACTGCTCTCTTCTTTTGAAGAGCCTAGTCTGTGTTTCCATTTCCACTGGTTTTACAAAGCAGACCCTTGGCCTCAGACACGCTCTCTTATTCTATGACTAATTCAGCTTTACATACCAAAATGTTCCATAGTCAGTAACCTACGTGAAGATCCATTTCATTTTAAAAAAAAGGGAGAGAGAGAAATATTCTGAACATAGAAAAAGAAAAATAGAACAATAAAACAAACACCACCTGGTGCCAGAAATAAAACACTGCTTAGCAGTGGATGCCCCCGGGCACCCATTTCCACTCACACTCCCCTCTCTTCCCAAGTGGGAACCACCATCCTGAATGCAGGGCTCATCACCCCAACAGAGCTCTCCCATTCCCACACAGCATACGCATCTACATGATCTCAATTTTTCCATGAATCATACCTCTGTATGCGATCTGTAACTTTGTTTTTCCTTCTCTATTTTATGTTTATGGGAGTCATCCATGTTGACACTTACGGCTCTCATTCCTATATGTTTGCTGCTGCATAATATTCCACTATACGACCATACTACATAATGGCCCAAAACACTACTTGTTTCTCATGGATGCCATGTACTGCCTACTCTGTGCCAGCCATTTTCCAGAATTCTCAAAAGTAACCAGTGAGGACGGCAAGATTCCCATTAGGCTGAAGAAGAAACTGGGACAGAGAGGTTGTATAATTTGCTCAACGCCTGTGAGCGGCAAATTCAAGCCATAAGTTTAAGTCCACCCAACTCTAAAGCCACACTCTTGATACTGCATTTTGTAGCCCCACTTATGTAGATACCTCCACCATTCAAAAAATTGTGATGAAAATATCTGATAGAGGGCTCCAAAGTCATCTGAGAAAATCTGAAACAGGATGCTCTATTTTCTGTTTTGACAAACAATTCTACAGGAAATTCAGCTGTACAAAGGGACAGTCCATGATAGTGAGGACAAGTCTCTCTTTGGCAAAAAGTCCCTGTGTACTTGCTGTGTACTCCCAAGTTTACACAAATGCTTCTAAGTAAACCCCAGTTGAACTACAACTCTGCTTGGCTTCCTCTGGAGAACCAGGCTGTCTGCACCCCCTTCAAGAAGGGACGGAAGAATCTAAAAGGATACAAGCACACAAGTCGTCAGACTCTGCTTGCAACAGCAAGAATTCAGTTGACAGAACTCTGAAAACCGACCTCAGGGAGCAGCTCCAATTGCTGCTGGCTTCGGAGATCCCGGGAACGGCCCTGTGCTTACAACGCCAAGGGCGCTAGGCTCAGCCCACTCTGCTCTCTACTTGGCCAGCTTTGCAGAGAGTTTTCATACATCCCAGCCCAGCCCTGCTGCTCTGGAGAAACCCAGCTTGTAATACGGAAGAGGACAGAGACAGAGAGGAGTGAGGGTGGAGGCTCACAGGAACCAGGCAAGGAGGGAGGCTGGGAGAGAGACCAGACTCCAGGGCAAGGCCCAGACACTCAGGTGCTGGAAGCAGGAGGGCCCCTAGGAGATGATGGGAGCCCCCCAAGAACGAGGGGGGAGGAGGGGCTTCT
>NW_011494753.1:5389973-5390842 GCF_000754665.1 Bison bison bison
CCTGATGCAAGTTCCATGCTTCAACACAGGAAGCTTCAAATGGGCAAGGCAGGACTGGTTGAAGGAACCCTTTCCCTCCTCTCCCAGCCAAAGCAGGGAGAAGCAAACAGGCTCTGCTACTGACTGACTGAACTTAGCAGCAGTGTCCCTGCCCACTCTGGAGGGGACTGCAGTGGATTCTCTCTAAAAGCCCTGCCATCTCTGACTGTCTCTGTCTATAACCTTGGATGTCATCACATTTACCAGTGGTTAGCGTATATTTCATGTAATCCCAACTCCCCCAAGAAGTAGATACTACTACTATCCCCATTTTACAGATGAGGCAGCTGAAGAGAGTAATAATTTGGTCACGGACAGGAAGCCTACAGTCATGAATGCCTAGGAGGGTTACACAGGACATCCACAGGAGAGGGCTGAGGAGGGGAGGGGAGGTGGACAGAGAAGGACCCGAGGGAGGGCGCAGAGGGTGATAAAGGGCCAAGGGCTGAGGAGCGCCCAGCCATTCTGGTCTAAACTCAGGTGAAGAGCTTGAGATGGGGACACGGGGACAGAGTCTGAGAAAGAAACGGGGAAAGGCTGGCAGACGGGCTTTAGAAAAGGGAGGGTGGACGGAGAAAGTCAGATGGGCAGAGGAGCTGGGCTGAGCTGGGTGCCAGGGGGCAGTCCCAAGGCTAAGTAGGGGGAACCGAAGAAGGGAGTGCGCGCGCGTCCCCAGGAGGCAGGTGCTGGGCTGCAGGGGCGCGGTCCCACCTTGAGCACCGTGACGGCTCCCGCGCTGTGCACCTGGAAGTGAGCGGGCGGCTCCGCGCCGGGCTCGGCCGCCTCGTCGGGGCCCGAGTAGCTGAAGCAGGCGTCTGCGATGTCCAGGT
>NW_011494753.1:5391376-5395063 GCF_000754665.1 Bison bison bison
GCCTGCCCTCTGTGCCTTCGTGTGACCTGGGCTCAAAACCCCGCGTTGCCAAGCTGAAACATTGTTCTGTTTCTTTATGGGAGTGTGAACTTGCAGTTCTCAAAAATCCATCAGTGTCCCCTTGAAATTGTTCATTTCTCTCTATATAAATTATAACCTCAGTGCAAAACTTTGTTTTTAAATTTCTGCCCTGCCAGATTCATAGGCTAGTATTGCACAACCGAGAGAGCTTATTGCTTGGCGCCGAGTGGGTGCTCAGTAAATGTTTATAGAATTGGTGAATGAAACCCAAAACTTTTCCCACCTCTCCAGACCTCAGTGGGTTCACGTTCTGAATTCAACAAATATGTACTGAGCCCTTTCTATGTGCCAAGTACAGTTCCAGATGCTGGAGGACAAGATAGTGAACAAGCTGCAAAATCATTCCCCTGCCCTCATGGAGATAATAGTCTAGTAAGGGAGAGAGAGGATACCCACATAAAAAGGCATATAAAAGTATACTGTGTTGTCTACATGCCAGTGATGTAACTTAAAAAAGGATTACCACTTAAATAGCCCTTATTGTTACCAGTGTTTTATATATTATATATATATAATATATAAATATATTTAATTAATTAAAAATATATAAATATATATAATTATATATATATATATGTTTTATATATTAGCACAGTAACTTCAAGAGGCAAGTGCCTTTGTTTCACAATAATGTAAGAGGAGGGCAGGAGGGTCAGGCTGCGTTTCAGAGGATCAGGGAGGCCCCACTGAGGAGGTGACCTGGAGCAGAGACCTAGATTCCTAGTTAGGGAATGAGTCATGCAAGTTTGTGAGGGAAATGTGAATACTAAAGCTCACTTTACTTAATGAAAAAAGGAAGGTCATAGCAATATTTGTGAAAGGGCCAGATCAAAACAATATCTCACCTTCTTCGGTTTGCATGTTTTTACATAGGTGGAAAACAAACTTTCTGAGATGGATGGGCCCTGAATAAGACTGCTTACTTGGAGGTAGGTTGGAAGAGTGAGCTCACACAGCCAGCCAACCAGCTGTGGGCTCTGTTAGCTGGCCCTGTGTTACCCCACCTCTCCCCAGGCCCCTCAAGGATCTGCCTGGGTGGCCGTGGCAAGGGCGCCTCCATCTTAGCACCCTTTGGATCTCTTTGA
Source organism: Bison bison bison (assembly GCF_000754665.1). Classification (NCBI taxonomy): domain Eukaryota; kingdom Metazoa; phylum Chordata; class Mammalia; order Artiodactyla; family Bovidae; genus Bison; species Bison bison. The sequence goes on from NW_011494753.1 coordinate 5,392,543, forward strand.
GTGCAATACCGCATCAAGTTAAAGACTGGACTGTGAATCCAGACTGATGGAATCTGTCTCCTAGCTCTGCTACTAACCAGTGGTGTGACTTTGGTTAAGTTATGTTACCTCTCTGAACCTCAGTCTCGTCGTCTATAAAATGGGGATAGTAGGAGTTGTTACTTCCATTGTTCTTATAAAGATTACGAGATCATGTGAAAGTGCTTAACATGGCACCTAGCACAGTAAGCACTCAGCATATCGATTATTACTGTCGTACAGTTAGCACTGATATCCTCTGAAATCAGCAGATTCTGAGAGGGGGATCTCGCATCCCCAATACATAGGAGGCCAGAGAATGCACTGCAGGAGTGGGATGGGCCACCCTCGAGAGTAAAGAAACCGTGTTTCATTTGTGCCTTGCCGTGATCAAGAGGGACTGTGATTAGTTGAGTTGTGGGTTAGGAAGCCAGAGTAGGGTGTGACCAAGAAGTCCTATGGAAAGGGGAAGAGCTGGGAGAACTGGGTCTGTACAGCTACAGTACACAGCTACACAGGAGGTATACAGGAGGCCACAGGGCAGGAGCAGGTACAGCCCCCTCCATCCTCCACTCTGGCAGTGAGTTGGCCAAAAAGTAAGGATGGCAATAGCCTGCTGTCACAGAGGACAGACTAAGCCCGTGGGGTATCTGGTGGAGGCAGATATCTGCTAGGCGCGAGGAAGGCGCCCTTCACAGGTAGCAGGAGTGAGCCCCCTCACCCTGGGGCGTGGGTCCAGCCTGGCTGGCCAGGTCTCTGCAGCCCCTGGCAGAGCTGGAATCTGTGCTCCTCAGTGGGCAAGCTGGCCTCAAGCCTGACCCTCCTGCACTTGAACTTCCACTCTCCCTGTCATTTTAACACACTTGCAGGCCCTCTTTCTCATGAAGGCCATACCCCACATCATATCAAACATATTACAGTGCCCCACATTCCATAGTAAACATAGTCATAATATTTGCTCTAAAAATGTTTGAAGGAGTTTCTAGAATTATGCTCTGGAGAGTATCTATAAGGAATCCTTTTTAATATACATTTGGCTACTACATCTTGGCAGATATCATGTCTGTGTGGGAATCCTGGCCAAGTGAGAAAAATCCAACATATAAATTGTTTTCAAAGGGAGGAATGTTTTTATGACATTTTAATGAAGTAGACATAATGTTACACTTTTCAGACATGTAATGAAATGTTTATTAATTTTGACTTTCCTCTTTTCCTGAGGTTTACAGCTGGTACCTTTTTTCTAGTCTACAGACATTTCCTAGGTCCCTTGAAAGTTGGCAGATCCAGGTGCTGGTACTTGTACTGGTACTGGTTTCGTCGCTAAGTCGTGTCTGACTCTTGTGACTCCATGAACTGTAGCCTGCCAGGCTTCTGTTTCCATGGGATTCTCCAGGCAAGAATACTGGAGTGGGTTGCCATTTCCTTCTCCAGGGGATCTTTCCCACCCAGGAATCGAACCTGAGTCTCCCGCATTGCGAGCAGAATCTTTACTCACTGAGCTACAAGGGAATCCCTGTGGTGCTGAGCCTACACTATCTAAAAACTCTATAAACTCTCCTGGCCCTTGCCAGGGCCAGAATATGGCCCTCTCTGAAGAGGCGCAGTTGCAAGCAGAGACCCCAGTGAGACAGGCAAAATGTGGAGGCCTCAAAACTGGGGGCAACATCTCAGCAGGGACCTCTGGAGGGCCCCACATCTCTGCAGAGCCAAGCAGAAGTGGCCCAAGCATTCCAAGGCTCCCGCACCAACCCCGACACCCTCTGGACTCTCCAGACTTCTCCCAGGCCCCTTGCCCTGCCAGTTCTCTCTGGGTCACCCTGGGATGCTGGTTATTTCATGAACAAACCCTGCATTGTCTCACCCCACCCCCCTGTTTTCCTAAAACTAAAAGCTGAAGGGCCTATATGGAGGACCTTCATCTCATCTCTCTTAGCAGCTCTCTCCAAATTCATTTTGGACAATTTTATATTTTATGTAAAATGCTAAACAAATGCAGCTTCATTTCCCCCCCTTTTCTAGCCAGATCATCCCCTCAAGGTCCTCCCACATGGTCATCCTGGGGCTGCCCCTGGTGGTTCCTAATTGCTTGGCACTCTTCCTCAATAGCTTCTTGACATTTTGCAGTTTCCAGTCTTGTAGATTAAAGGTCAGTGTCCTATGGTCGGGGCTTCCCTGGTGGCTCAAGCAGTAAAGAATCCACCTGTGATACAGGAACCACAGGAGACTCTGGTTTGATCCTTGGGTCGGGAAGATCCCCTGGAGGAGGACATTGCAACCCACTCCAGTATTCTTGCCTGGAGAATCCCATGGGCAAAGGAGTCTGGCAGGCTACAGTCCATGGGGTTGCAAAGAGTCGGATACCACTGAAGCAACTTAGCATGCACACATGGTCAGACACCAGCTTTACACAGCCTGTGTGCTTGCCTGGTGTCCAGTACAGGCAAGCTTGGTGCCAGAAGGTCTGTCCTGCCCGTCCATGTGAGCCCCTGCCCCTCGAGCC
>NW_011494753.1:5395163-5416558 GCF_000754665.1 Bison bison bison
CCCTCGCCCCTGGAGCCTCTCAGGAACCCAGTGACCAGAAGGAAGTGGGCAACCCAGGAGGAAGTGGCTGCTGTTTACTGAAAAGAGGAAATTTGGGCAATGAACTTGCTCCCACATGGCCAGCCTCTGGGCAAACCCCGGGGGAACACAGAGCTAGTGACTCATCCTAGTCAAGTTTCCCTAGCAGGGAACAGGGTGAAAGGCCTCTAAGAAGCACCCAGCCACCCACCGCCTTTTTAATTCCCAGACCCCAGGGTATGGAATTGGCTAAGACCCAAACCTGCCACAGAAGCAGCCCGCAGTCCTGTGGGGAGCCCAGAGAGAAAGTAGACCTTACTACCTGATATGCTGTGTGTCCTTTGGCATGTCTGTGCCCTCTATGGGCTACAATTTCCCATCTGTTCCACGAGGGACTGGATGGCAAAGTGATCTGTAAGGGCCCTGCCCACCTGCTCTGAAATGTATCAGTGGCATAAGGCACAGCTGTGAGGGCCTTTGGTCATTCTCCCTACAGCTCCCCAGACCAGCAGAGACTCTGTTTTGTTTTTTGAGCCTTCATGCTCAAAGGCCTCTTGATTCTTCTAGCTATTACAACAGACCTGACCCTTGCTTTTAGGACTCTGTCTTATCCTGCAAGCTTGGCCGCCCGCTCTGGTTAGTGCAAGCCTGACCACTTCGCCTCTCCCCTGGCCCTGCTGGAGAAGCTGTCCTGACACAAAGGGCACACATGGAGGCCTTCTGTGCCTGAGGCAGAGAGGACCGGCAGAGATGGCTCCACTGCTTGGGGCTGGGGGACACAGTGCAACTTTGGTGGGGCTTTGTTCAACCCAGAGCACATCTGGAGGAAGTTGGCCTCGATGGGGAGGAAATTGGAGTTCATGGGTCAAGGCTGGGGTACTGCAGCTGTGAATGGGCTGAGCACCAGAGGGTGTGAGAAGGAACAGGGAGAGGCAGACCATCTTCAGAGTGGGGCTGAATTGACCACTGGGAGACGCCACCGCCACCACCCATTGAGAGTGCTGGCTGAGTGCTTTCATACAGCTCAGCGCCACGCCACCTGCCCTGATAGAGGGTCAGTGGAGAAATGGATGAGGCGCTGGAAGCAGTGGCAGTGGGGGAGGGGGCTCCCAAATAAAGGAGGGGCTGTATGACATTGGGTGGATCTCCCAGCCACCCTGTGCCTCAGTTTCCTCATCTGTAGAACGGGACGTAATGACCACTTGACCTCCTAGAGCTGTTACAAGGCTTAAACGAGATAAATGCAAAAGTGTTTGGCACAGTCCCTGACATGTGGTAAGGCCTCAGAATGGTAGCTGATTCATTCAACAAACATCCCCAGCCCCTGCTCTTTGCTTCTGCCTGGTTTTGAGTGATGCTGAAACTCCGAAAAGGAGTGTGGGGGAGCTTCACAGAGAAGAGCCCCACCCAGGGACCCTGTCAGCCTGGATTTGCTATCTCCAGCTTCCAGGAAGCCTCGTTTCCCTACCAAATTGGCAGGCAAATCTAACACACCTGTGGTTCTCTTTCCTAGAGGGAAGGCATCTGGGATGCCTGCCAAGCTCCCAGTCCCAAGGACAAGGGAGCCAAGATTCAGATAGGTAGAGGCCTGGATGCACTGGAGGGTGGGGTGGAAGGCTTGCAGGGGCTGGGTGCCAGGCAGCGGAGGTCCACATAGGCATTACAGAGCCATACTGCCCAGGAAGCAGGGGAGGGCTGGATCCCCAGGAAGACAGTGGGGCTATAGCTACAGAGGTCCTGTCCTTTCCGGTCACTGTCCTGCTTCTGGGCCTGGCACTGCGCCCAGGACACTGTAAGCCTTTCTGCTTTCCCCACTCTTTCCCAAGGGCCCTCTTGCCATCCCCTTCCCAGGACCCCCTATCCCTCAGCCAAACTTGAGCTCAGATTCTTCCTCCCTGCTTACACAAGCCCTGGGACTTCAGCCCTCACTGTGAGGCCCAGTCTGGGAGGTAAGGGCATTTTAACTAAAATCTTGAAGAGTTGCTGTTCTAATGGTAGAAGTACAGACATCATCTTGGTTGGGCAAAGGGGTCTCCAAAGGAGTTTAAAAGGTGCTTGTGCAGGGGGTCCAGTGGGTAAGACTCTGCGCTCCCAACGCCCAGGGCCCAGCTTCATTCTTGGTTGAGGAACTGCATCCTACCTGCTGCAGTGAAGATTCCATGAGCCGCAACTAAGACCCAGCACAGCCAAAATAAATAAATAATTTAAAAAAAAAGGTGCTTGTGCAAGCAAAGCAATAAGGGGACACGACCTTGGAGCAGGGGTCCCCAACACCCCCAGGTGGTGCCTGTTAGAAACCCGAGCTGCACAACAGGAGGTGAGCAGCTGGCAAGCCAGAGCAGCTTCATCTGCCTCTCCCATCGCTCCATTACCACCTGAACCATCCCCCTCAACTCCGACCGTGGAAAAACTGTCTTCCACAGAACCATGCCCTGGTGCCAGAAAGGTTGGGGACCGCTGCCTTGGAGGGAAGGCCACTGTCTTGGAAGGAAGGTCCCAGAAGGCAATCAAGATGTGATACTGGGCAGTAAGGAGACCTGGAAGGAGCTGATTTGGTGAGAAAAGGAGAGCGTTTTCAGATTGGTTTTGTATTTTGGAGCTTGAATATATTAACAAAATATTAATCAATTTTGATTTAGTGCATTTTTTAGGTACTTACAGAGTTTGAGTAGCAAGGAAAGGAGCCCCAGGTAGGGGAAGGGTCAAGAGCAAAGGCATAGAAGGTGGATGCAGCATATATGAGGAAGTGGGGTAGGACCCCCAGCTTCTGGTCTCGGCCCTGCCAGTGACTTACTCTTTGTCTCGAGCAGCCCGTTTTCAGCCCTGAGTCTCTGTTTCCATCTTTACAGTGGGCACAAGTGGAGACAGTAATGCTATCTCATCTACCTGTTATAAAAGGGAAAGGTAATCACATATGTGTATTTGAAATGTTTGGCACACCATAGGGGCTCAACATCGTTATGGAGCTCCTATGGGCCCCCATTTCCCAGCAGTGAGGGGCAGCCCCGGATGTCCAAACTGGCAGGTGTGCCATGACCCATGGCAATCCCCTGGCCTCCAAGAAACTGTAGAACAAGCTTTACAACATATGGTCCTCGGCTCCTGATCTCCTCAACAGGTTCCTGTATACCTGTCTCTTCTTTAGTTCTCATGAGCAAATGGCATGTAATTCTGTAGCTTTTCATTTTTGCACAGGACTCAGAACTACTCACCGGTGAAGTCAGATAATATATAGAGAAACTAATTTACGTCTTGTTCTTGCTGCCAAAACTGAGAGGTACTGCTGATGGGGGAGACCCTCTGATCTGAGGGGTGGGTTTACTTTCCTCTGGGATTGTCAGGAGCCCACAGGCCCAGAGCAAGGATACTCTATGGAGTGGGACCTGCCAGTGTAGGAGACACAAGAGATGTGGGTTTGATCCTGGGTCAGGAAGATCTTCTGGAGTAAGAAATGGCAACTCACTCCAGTATTCTTGTCCGGAGTCCATGGACAGAAGAACCTGGCAGCTACAGTCCATGGGCCTGCAAAGAGTTGAACATGACTGAGTGCACCTGCAAAGGTCCAGGGCACTTTGGAGTCTGCATCTCACTACATAGCACATAAATAAATATATACAAATATATATATAAATATAATGGCATAGTCACATTTTAAATTATATACAATATAATATTAACATTTTATAGTATATATATATAAATATAGTCACAGTCACATTTTAAATTGTATACACTATAATATTAACATTTTATATTATATATCATTAATATTAATATGACATGTATATATGACATAATATTCTATATCTTATGTATACAACATATATAATTTTTTTTACTTTGAACTCTTTGGGAAATGATTACTTTTATAATTTTGCTTTGGAATGATTTGGCTTTGAGAATTCATTTAATTGACAATTGGTAACAATCTGTTGGCAGTTTTCCTGCACACTTGGGGATTCTTCTGAGATTAAGACAATCTGACCTCCAAACCATTTTCAGATGTGGTGAAACTTTTATGAATACTGAATGAAGTTGACGCAACGACACATTGTATAGACATTTGCTTATACGTTTGTTGTGATTTTGCAGCTTTCTTCTTTTGGATTTGGGAGCAAATACTGGTAGGGTTTTTTGATGTTATTGTTTTTCAGGCCTCAGACATTTTAACCAGCCCTTGTAAAGTTCTCAGTACCTGGCCATTGTCCTGTAAATATTACTAAAACAGAACTGCCTGTTTGGTGGGATGATTGTACCGCCCTCCTACCCCAAGAGCCATGCTCTACAGATGAGAAGATGAGCTTTCTCAGTGACATCAAAGGGGCAAAAAAAGTCAAAGTAACATTGGTGACTTCTCTGGAGCAACATCGGCCCCCTCCCAGTTTTTCTTGCTAGCTGGGGGCCCCCAAATGACTGAGCTTGGATATATTATCTATTTGTCTATTCATTCACTCAGTATTTCTTGAGTGTAAATGACTACAACTCCAAAAGAAGACAATTTGGCAACATCTGTCAAAATGGCAAATGCAAATACCCTTTTGATTGAGCCATCTCTTCTGAGAATGTGTTCCATGGATGTACTCACCCTTGTGCTTAATCAAATCTGTATAAGGTTATCCACTGCTGCATTGTGGGAAATATACAAACACTGGAAGCAACCCAAGGGATCGTCACTAGGGGACTGGTTACAAAAATGATGGTGCAGCCATGTTGCTGTAACACGAAGAATGGCATCCCTCTGTGTATTCTTATGAGAGGAACTCAGATGTATTACTAGAGAGCTTTACAAAACAAAGTGCAGGACACTGCATAGGATTCTACCCTTATATAACAAAGGGAGGAAAATAAGAATATACATATTTACTTGAATATGCATAAAGAAACCCAGAAAGAACATGCAAGAAATGAATAAGAGTGGGTTTTTGTGGGAATGAGGTGGCACTGGGTGGATGGGGTTTTAATGCCTGGAGAAAGAAGATTGTTAGGGATATCTTTTTTATCCTTTTTATTATTTATTTGTCTGTTTTTATTTCTGGCTGCGCTGGGTCTTTGTTGCTGCATGTAGGCTTTCTCTAGCTGCAGTGAGTGGCGCTACTCTCTAATGGCAGTGTGTCGGCTTCTCTTTGTGGTGGCTTCTCTTGTTGCAGAGCACGGTCTCTAAAGCGCGGGGCCTTAGTGGCTGTGATACGTGGGCTTCGTTACCCCTCAGCACGTGGAATCTTCCTAGACCAGCGATGGAACCCGTGTCCCCTGCATTGGCAGGCGGACTCCCACCCACTGGACCACCAGGGGAGTACTACACTTTTCATTTTTAAAAACCATGTGGATGTATTACACATTTGGATGATAATTTAAAATATACCTATGGAGCATCTAACTATGCCAAACATGGTTCTAGGCACAGAGCACAGTGGAGAATAAGGCAGACAGTCTGAGAAAAAAAGAAATAGGGTTGTTCATTCTGCACTCCCTACTATTGTGGAACAAATTCTAGTGGAATAACCAACTAAGGGGCACAAGAATGCAGTGTTCATAAACTAAAGCAAACCTATGACTAAAATGTACTGAAAAGCCCCCTTTGGCATTCTGCATGGAGGCTGGCTGCCAGCAGCACTTGGCCGTGTGCTGGGTTCCCACAGCACAGGCTCAGCGAAGGAGGAGTGGAAGCGGCAGTGCTGGGGTGCGCCATACTCAGCCTCGGTCAAAGGACTGGAAAAACGCCGCCTCTGAGCACCTTTCTGGAGAAGTCTGAGGGCTTTCTGCCTGAGAAGGCACAGCGGACTGAGCACCCTTGGGACAGAGTAATTTACTGGATAATCAGTTACCATCTATTTGTCCTACAGCAGAAGCACGGCCTTGATGGAGAACCCAGGAGAAGGAAGTTTTGATGAGACAGACAGAGAATTCTGGGGACTTCCCAGTGGGGAGATGACTTGGAGCTGGGGCTGATGATTATTGCTTGTGCCCCGTGCCTCCCGGCCTCTCCTCTGCGTTGGATCAGCTCACTGGATCCCCAAACCCTGCTAGGTGCGTACTTTTTATGAGTACTTTTTATCCCTTTCATTTTTACTGATGAGAAACTGAGACACACGGAGATTAAGTACCTCCCTCAAAGTCACCAAGCCAGCAAATGGGGGAACCAGGATTGTAAGTGGCTTAGTCTGGCTGCAAAAGCCTGAATCTTCTCAGTTCCTCTTCCTACACCTCTGGGCACCCAGGGATGGAGAAGCAGGGCGGGCGTTCTGGAGTCTTCTCTCCGTCCCAGGGCCCAGCTCCCAGCAGGTGACACGGCCATGAACGGAACAGTGGGTTATGGAGTGCCTTCAAGGAAAACCAACCCCTCAGTCTCTCACAGAGCTCACTGGATGCCCCCAAACCTGGCCTCACCTCCTCCTCACCCCCATTTCCTCTGAGTGTAAAAATAGACTCCCCTTTATTTGCCTGCCTTTGGAATCTTCATATCTGGCCCGCAGCCATCCTGGGCTCCCCCTTCCCCTACACAAAACCTTTGTCGCCTTATGCAAATAGCCAAGTTCTGCTCATAAAAGTACCCCACCTAAGAGGGAGCTGGAGAGATAACACCTCATGGAAAATTACAGAAACACATTTCTTTGTATTTGAATACTTCCAGGACTTTGTGTTGGCAGCAAATCAACTCTGGGTCTAACCCCAGTTTCCTTGGCCTTTTTTGGACGGTGGATCTCTCTGGTATCTGATGAAGTTCATGAACTTTTTCTCAGAATAATATTTTTAAATGCATGAAATAAAATACATAGAATCACAATGGAAATCAATCATATTGATATAAAGTTATTCAAAAATCTGTGATGTAGTAATACAGTGTGCTTCTCTTTTAGCATGTTAAAGAACAAGATCCGGCTTTGGGCTTAGTTATTTTGAAGTAATGGTGAACAAAATCAATATCTGAAGATGTCTGCCACAGCTGTAACGTGATATGAGAATATCTGTAATTTCCATTGGTGACCAAGTCACAAGTTCTATGAACACTAATAAGGTTTGTTCTCCGCACTCGTCACGGAAGGAAATGCTGAATTTCAGTTAGAGATTGGGGAAGATAAAGATGTAATCCACCCTGTTCCTCCCCCACCTCAACTTAGGAAATTCCAGTCTTTGCCAGTTTGGGCCTGTGATTTCCACTGTGACCCCAGTGTATCCCTGGCTTACAGCTGTGACCGGAAGATAGTTTCACAAGTACATGAATCCCTCCAGGATCCCTTGGCTGGAGTTGACTCCTCTCTGTCAAGGCTGGAAATTGTTTATAAAAGTGGTGTTCCCAGTAGCTGACCCTGGGGATCCTTGCTGTGTGCCTATGGGCCTATCCCATGTGAAGAGCATGACCTGCAATAGCTCACTCCATCGACAGGTGAGGCAAGTAGATGCCTTGCAGCCCTATTCACAGATGTGAGAAATGAGCCTCAGAGACGGGGAATAAGCTGTTCAGGTGGAGGTTGCAGGTGTGTGGCATGCCCTGGCCTTTCCTCTAAGTTGTATGTATTACATACTTGCCATCGATCACTTTATCTTGATTTGAGGTGACCGTGATGAAATTGTAATAATAATAGTAATAATGAAAATAATTACCAATGGGAGGGCCCACTGTATTTTAGAGTCATTACATTATCATCAGAGCTGATCCTAATAGCTTGTGTTCCAAACTCTGTTCTAAGGACATAACTCATCTTACCTTCCAAACAACAGGTCATGTTCTTGTCCCTGTTTCAAAGATGACGACACTGAAGGCCAGAAAAATTAAGTCATTTCCTCAAGGTCCCATAGCTGGTCAGCTGGGATTGGAACCAAGGAAATATGACTGCAGCATCCTCATTTTTTAGTAAGTGAGCTGTTTTGTTGAAGTAGAACATATACATAGAAAAATGCATAGGTCATGAGCCCAGACCTCAACGAATTTTCACAGAGTGAATACATTTACCTAACACACCACCCAGATCAGGAAATAAAACATGATCACCACCTGGCAGCCCCTCATCCCTTGCTTATCATATACTCCCCAAGGCAAACATTATCCTAACTTCTATTGTTATTGGTCAGTTCTACCAGTTTTGGGGTTTATACATACATTCCCTCATTCTTAAGCAAAGTGAAAGTGAAAGAAGAGAGTGAAAAAGCTGGCTTAAAACTCAATATTCAGAAAACGAAGATCATGGCATCTGGCCCCATCACTTCATAGCAAATGGATGGGGAAACAATGGAAACAGTGAAAGTGTTTATTTTCTTGGGCTCCAAAATCACTGCAGATGGTGGCTGCAGCCATGAAATTAAAAGACATTTGCTCCTTGGGAGAAAAGCTATGACAAACCTAGACAGCATATCAAAAAGCAGAGACATTACTTTGCCAACAAAGGTCCACCTAGAGAAAGCTGTGGTTTTTCCAGTAGTCATGTATGGATGTGAGAGTTGGACTATAAAGAAAGCTGAGCACCAAAGAATTGATGCTTTTGAACTGTGGTGTTGGAGAAGATGCTTGAGAGTCCCTTGGACTGCAAGGAGATCCAACCACTCCGTCCTAAAGGAAATCAGTCCTGAATATTCATTGGAAGGACTGATGCTAAAGCTGAAGCGCCAATACTTTGGCCACCTGATGCGAAGAACTGACTCATTTGAAAACACCCTGATGATGGGAAAGATTGAAGGCAGGAGAAGAAGGGGACGACAGAGGATGAGACGGCTGGATGGCATCACCGACTCGATGGACATGAGTTTGAGCAAGCTCCAGGAGCTGGTGATGGACAGGGAAGCCTGGTGTGCTACAGTCCATGGGTCGCAAAGAGTTGGACACGACTGAGTGACTGAACTTATTCTTAACCATTGTGCTATCTCCTTTAGTTGTCATAATGGCCCTAGAATCTAGAAGGTAGCTTTTTAAAAATCATTCCCATTCTACACATGAAAAAACTGAGCTATGTGCAGCCACTTAGTAACTGCCTTCAGGCCGCGGCCAGTGTAATGATTCTAACCCAGGTCCTTGGGGCTGGCTCGCTGCAACATCCCCTGCCTCCCCGTCACCCAAGCCTGGATTTCTGCTATGAAACTCGGAAGCACATTAAAAGTTCAGGGATGTTTGCATGAACAAATATCCTGGGCCCTACCTGGTTCACTGCTTCCTCTCAAAGGCCTTATGGCAGCCCTGCTAGGGGATCAGAGGGCAGAGGCCCACTTCATAGTCTTTGCACTTGCTTCTCTCTCTTCTGGGAGCAGCATCTCTTCCCCAGCCACCAGCCTGGCCTCCTCCTTTGCTGCTCCAGTGGCATATTCTGGACAAGGCTTCCCCCAACCCTGACCCCCCATCTAAATAACACACCCATTCATCTTCTTCCTCTCTTTCCTGGAGTGCTTATTACACTTGGTGCCATATTCTACATATGTATTTGTCTATTGCCTGTATCCTTCCACTAGAATGTATGTGCCACAAGGCAAAATGCTCTTTGGAGTACTGCTTTATTCCCAGGACCCACGAGTATGTGGCACACAGTAGACAGTAAAGCTTGAGTGGAAGGAGAAATTCACCAGCACGGAACTTCACCAAAATGCAAGTGGCCTCCATGGAGGAAGGACAAGTAGAATTTAAATTCCCCACTTTGCTAACAGTGGCAGTGCCTGGCCCTTAGCCAGAGTCTGGTCTTTAGCCGAGACAAAGACCGGAGGTTGGGGGAAGGGGCCAAACCCAGTGCTGCGCCTCATCTGCTAGCCAGGAAGTCAGAGATACCCCCCCACCCCAGGCCTCTCTAGCTGCTAATGTGACCCTCCCCCAGCGTCCCCAGCCAGCCAAGGTGCCCCGCCTCAGAGCATCAGAGAGGGGAACCAGCCCACACATTGTCAGAGGTGACAATGGGGCTCCTGTGTACCATGGGCGGTTGGAGAGGGCATGGACTCAGGCAAATGAGGCGTCAGTCCATGGGACGCACACAGATATAGAGGCGTGCGGGTGGTCTGGGCTCGGCTTCCACCTCAGTGCTCGCCAGAATGGAGGCCCACCTTAGGCAGCTCAGCCTGGGCAGGGGACCCAAGGGGGCTGGGGACAGACAGGCCCTGGCTGAGCTGCAAGAGCTGGCCCTGAGCTGGTTCATGGAGACGCAAGCCCCCCTCATTCTGCAGAATGGAGTCCTGCCCCCCTGGTTTCACGGATTCATCACCCGCAAGTAAGGCTGCCCCTGTCCACACACCCAGCATGGCCGATAGCCCCTCAGGGCCGAAAAAATGGTCTGGGACCAGATTGGTCCCTGCCTTCTCCATGGGGGAGGCAGGGACCCCAGGAGGTGGTGGGTGGGGAAGCAGACTTAGGGGCACCAAGTTCTCTGACAGCTGCTTCTGTGGGCAAGGTGGGTGAAGGCATTGGCCCCCCACTATGAGTCTGCTGGGGCTGCCAGGTTGCCAGAAAAACAGAGGCAGGGGGGTGGGGGCGGCAGGCCGGATCAGAATGCATTCAGACCATCTCTGAATATCTTGATGAATTACTAAGGGTGCTGTTTCATTTATCATCCAAACCAGAACACTATTAGTAAGTGGAGAATTTACTAGGAGACCTGTTTTAAGTGGGAACTGTTCCAGGCAACCCTGGATATACAGTTACTCTAGGAATAGACGCCAAAATGTGGGGTCTGGCTTTCTGATTGGGATGGGTCTCCAAGCTGCCAAAGCCCTTGCTGAAGGAATAACAAATGCGGCCAGCCTTTGGGTCCTCCCGGCCCAGCACTTAGCATTGAACCAGGGCCAGCTTCACCGGCATCAACTCGCGTTGTAACACGGGGCCCTTTGCTCAGAAGGGCCCTACTCTTGGCTGAATACACTGCAGTCCCCATGTTGAAATTCTTACTTTTTTACTGACAGGCTCCAGGTTTTCATTTAGTACCGAACTCTGCAAAATTTGTAGTTGACCCTGCATAGAGCAGGCACTCAGTGTTTGGTGAATAAGTGGGTGAGGAACTATTTGGTCTATGTACTGCCAAATCAGAAGACAGCTGGAATTTTCCACCATGCCTCCAGAATACTTGGCATTATTTAGCAGTATCCATAGCTGCCTGGGGTTGAAGGGGATGTGCAAGGGAGGAAGATGAGAACCTAAGAGTTGCTATCATGGTCAGCCTCCAGATATAATAGCACCTTCTCCCTGCAGAAACTCTTGTGCAGTACACATCCTGCACAAGTGTGCAGCAATTGTACACATTGCTGTACACAGCAATCCTGAGGCAAGGATCCACAAAACTGGAAATCTCCAGCTATATGGAATCCCTCTTGCTATAGGGCCATTCAGGTGGAGGGCGGTGGCTATTGTGCCCACTGGTGAGGCTGTAAGTGGAGCAATGTACGTGACTTCAGGACTCCAACCCAGCGCCAGACTGAGTCTTGAATTTGCTTGACTGAGCCCAGACAGGCCACAGAACCAGCCGAAATACTGAGGGAGTTCTCTATAAAGGTCTGGAGGTCTCTGCTCTGGGTCTGGGGCATGGCCAGCAGGGACTCTGAGGCGGGTCTGACTTAGGCTACCCCTGCTGCTGTTGGGGGTGCCCAGCCCTGACTAATGGCATGTCCTCTGCCCAGGCAGACAGAGCAGCTGCTCAGGGACAAAGCTCTTGGCTCCTTCCTCATCCGCCTCAGTGACCGGGCCACCGGCTACATCTTGTCCTACAGGTAAGAGAGGAAGCCCTCTGCAAAGGGCAGGCAGGCAGGTTCTGGCTCCCACAAGCCAGCCTTGCAGATAAGCTCCGAGTCTCCACCAGCCCACACTGCTGGGATTTCCCCAGGCCCTCACTCCCTGACTCCCTCACCCATCCACCATGTCCATCAGGCATGCTGAGCAGCGCTGGCCATACACTAGGAGAAGCCTCTGCCTTCAAGGGGGTGAGTTAGAGGGGCAGGCAGGGGAAAACCTCCTCCTGATGGAAGACTGGGGAAGGTTCACAGAGGTGAACTTTGAGTCCAGGATAGAAGGAAGAAAGCAACTTGCTGGGCAGGAAAGGAGGTGTGATTGGGGTTTAGGAAGGCATTTCCAGTAGATTAAACTGCATGTGCAAAAGAAGAGAGACAAGGCAGACTAAGGTGTTGGGGAGTTGCTGGGTGCAGAAGGATGCATGGTCCCAGTGGAGCAGTGCCTGGAGAGGAGGGCAGGGGGCAGCTCAGGATAGCCTTGGATGCTGGGCTATGTCCGTAGACAATGACGGGTCATCGGGTCAGACTTAGGTTTTGCAAGGAACCTGCAGGCAGCCTATGGAAGGAGGACTCAAGACAGATACTGGGGGCAGTGGGAACCACGAGGGGTGAGGTCTGGGCTCGATGATGAAATCTAGACTAGTGTAAGGCAGTGGTCCTAGAGACGAGGAGACAAGATAGGCAGGATGAAGTCAGAGGTGGTGATATCAGAGCCTGACCCAAGAGTAGTTTGCGAGGGGGAAGGCAGAAAAAGAAAGAAGTTCCCCCCACCACCAACCCCCAGTTAGGGAGGGAGGCAGGCTGGGGCTCTAGGGAAACTCTCAAAGGTCTCAGATTCAGATTCAAAATTATCATCTGTTCTGACTGTCTCAGTTCAAATCCTGACCTTGAGCAAGTTGCTTTGCCTCTCTGCACCCATGTTTCCTCATCTGTAAAATGGTAATATTGCAGTATTTACTGCATAGAATTGTTGAATGGGTTTGATGAGTTTAGACCTTTAAAAGTGCTGGTACTCCAGAACATAGTAAATAAATAAATGTTACTCATTACTAAAATAGTTATTGTTATTCTGAGTCCCTGATACAGTTCTCAGCATTTTGAAATATACAAACTCAGCAGTTTTCAATGTCTTTTCAGCATCAGGGCTTTTTTTTATTATTATTATTGTTCAAACATGATCTTGGGTGGAATGCCAACTCATTAAAGAGATAAAAGTGGGGTTCCTTGCAGATACACAAATAGACCAACACGAATCCAGAAACAGCCCCCCACATTTGCTTTACCTGATTTGCAACAAATGTCCACATTTGGTTTACCTGATTTGCTACAAATGTCCACTGTAGTTCAGGGGTGAGGGATGGGGATGGGCTGGTCTTTTTAATAAGTGGTGTGGAAGTAATTGGATATCCAAATGGAAAAAAAATGACCCCCACCTCACATCATATACAAAATTTAAATAATTCTAGATGGATCATGAACTCAAGTGAGAACAGCAAAACAATACACTTATAAAGGAAAACATGGGAAACGTTTTTCATGATCTCATGGTAGGCAAAGATTTCTTTAACAAGACCCCAAAGTACTGACAGAGAAGCTTAACAATTGAGTTTCTTAAAATTGAGAACTCTTATTAATCAAAAGATACCATTCTGTGAATAAAAGGACAAGCCACAGTGCCGGAGAGGTTTTGTATTGTAATACATACACCTAATAAAGGATTCATATCAAGAATATATGAAGAAGTCCTGCAAATCAGTAAGGCAAAGACAACACAGGCAAAATAGAGGCACTTCAAAAAGAGGGTCCAAAGAGGACGGTTCAGCAGCTTTAGTGATCAGAGAAATAGAAACTAAAACCACAATGAAGTGCTGGTTACAGTAGAAAGAGGCTACGAAACAGTTTGTGAAGACACGGAGCAACTGCAACTCTCATACTTGGCAATGATTTTAGAAGACAATTGGCATACTACTAAAGCTAAGCAAAAGTGTATCCTGGACCCACCAACTCTCTGTCCTCGGATATTCTCAACACTAGTGAATACACGTATTCAGCAAAAAGCCATGTACAAGAATGTTCAGAGTAACTTCATTTATAATAGCCCAGGTGCAGAAATAACCTAAATGTCCATCAGCAGAATGGATACATTGTGGATATTTAAATTAAACGGAATACTACCTATCAGTGGGGGAAAAAAGAAGCTAATTCTACATGGACATGAAAAAAAAATATGATTCTATTTATGTGAATTTCCATAATGAGTAAAACTGATCTGTGACAATGGGGGTCAGGGTGATGGCTACTCTGGAAGGGGCCATACGGGAGTCTTCTGGGGAGCTGGAAATATTGTCCATTTTCCTCTAGGTGGTGGTTACATGGGAAATACATTGAGTGGCACAATTAGGACGTGTGCCTTCACTGTGTTTACCCTTATTGTTTAGTTACTAAGTTGTGTCTGCCTCTTTGTGAGCCCATGAACATTTTGGGGACCCCATGCAACCGCGCCAGGCTCCTCTGTCCATGGGATTTCCCAGGCAAGAATACTGGAGTAGGTTGCCGTTTCCTCCTCTGGGGGATCTTCCCCACCCAGGGATTGAACCTGCAGTCTCCTGCATTGGAAGGCAGATTCTTTATCACTGAGCCACCAGGGAAGCCCAATACTCTTCCATAAAAAAGGAAAATGAAGAGAGTGGGACTTTACAGGCTGGGGGAGATGGGAGCTGGAATTCCATCTTTTCCATGTGGCTGGAATTCAGGTGAGGGGAGTGAGGCCAAGGTGTGCAAGTGTGGGGTCGGACCTCATCTTTAAGACAGAGGTTTTACTCATCATGGATATTTTGGTATTAATTTTGACTTTCTAAAATATTGCGTTATCAGTTGTCCTGATTACTGAATTTGTGTCATCCCTTTACATCTTGCATCCGAGCCCCAAGCTGAGTGCCTCACTTCCCCTGTCCTTTCTTCCCTGACTGATGCTGCAGGGAAAGGGGTGGGGGGATGGAGGGGGAGGTGGGGTGGAACGCCACCTGCAAGGCTGGGCTTGTTGGATGTCAAGTCCTACTTTCCAGAGGGGCACGTCAAGGCCCCAGAGGACAGCGTGGCCCCGGGTCAGCTCTGGCCCTGGGCCAAGGCAGAGCTGCTGTTGTCCTTGTGTTGCAGGGGCAGTGACCGCTGCCGGCATTTTGTCATCAACCAGCTCCGAAACCGGCGCTACCTCATCTCAGGGGACACCCAGAGCCATGGCACCCTGGCAGAACTCGTGCACCATTACCAGGAGGTGCAGTTAGAGCCCTTCGGGGAGACCCTGTCTGCTGCCTGCCCCCGGGTAGGTACCCCTCTTCCTGGGGGGGTGGGGGATGGGGCAGAGTGCCCAGGCCGGGGGTGTCCACCACTGGACCATATGCCTTTCTTTGCCTTTTCTATTTCCTGCCACCCACGGGCACTCAGTGCGGAGTCCTGGGAGAAGGAGACAGCGTTCTAGCTGAGGTCTGGGACCTGGTGGGGATGTTTCTGGCTCTGGCCAGCAGTCTCTGGCAGGAGGCTAGAGGCCAGCCAGGGGTGTATGACGACATACTTGCTGTGTCTCCACCACCCCCAGATGGAGGACAATGATCTCTATGACGCTATCACTGTGGGCCTCCACCAAACTGATCCTAGCCTGGAATACCCACCAGAGGAGGCCAGCAGCCCCCCTGCCTCTCCAAAGCACCAGGTCTCCTCCCTCCACAAAAGGAGGAGCCTGGATGCAAGTCCCCGGAATCTCTCCGAGGAAGAAAGCATGGAGGTGAGAAGGATTCTGGGCCACTGAGGGTCAGGGTTGCTAGACCAGGAATGTGGGTGCCACGCCCACAGTCAGGCCTGGAGCGGCCACCGCAGCCAGCCCCTCAGGCTGAGGAGGCTGACTGCCAGGCCCTCTGGGAGAGAAGTGGCGCAGTTTGGAGTTACCCAGTGGTTCACCCATGCCTGCCTCTGCTAGCTGGATTTGGTTCAAACCTTGGCTTGGCCTTTCTGGCTGAGTGACTTTGGTCAAGTCACATAAGCTCTCTAAGCCTCAGTTTACCAATCCTGAGATTCCACTGAGGCTTGAATGAGGGAACGGATGTACAATGTCTGAAAGAATCCCTTTGTAAACTATAGAGTGGAGTGCCTGTGAGTCAGTACTTTATTGTCCCTAGCATCTTTGCAGGAGGGACTCATAGAGACTTCTTTTTTTAATGTATATCAGATCACAGAATATCAAGGGCTTCTCCTCTTGTTTAAAATCTGAAAGCTTCACCAGGGTTCACAAGAGCCTTTTCAGGTGCCCTTGCTCCCTCTCCTCCTTCTTCACTTTTCTGGATCTTCCTTAAACACACCAGCCTTGTTCCCACCTCAGGGCCTTTGCACTTGCTGACCCACTGCCTGGAATCCTCTTCCCACCAGATACCCACATGGCTGCTACTCTCGCTGCATGCCATTCTCTGCTTAAATGCCCTCTCCGCAGAAAGGGCCGCCTAAGCTATGGAAAATATCCCCTCTCCCACCTGCCATTGTCCCGATCCCTTTCCTCAGCTTTGTTCTTCTTCACAGTACTGATCCTGAGCTGACAGTATATTATCTTGTGATACACTATAATATGGGGTTGCTTCCCAGGTGGCACACTGGTAAAGAATCCACCTGCCGATGCAGGAGACGCAAGAGATGCCGGTTTGATCCCTGGGACAGGAAGATCCTCTGGAGAAGGATATGGCAGCCCACTCCAGTATTCTTGCTGGAAAAACCTGATAGGCAGAGGAGCCTGGTGGACTACAGTCCATAGGGTTGCAGAGAGTCGGACACAACTGAGTGACTGAGCATGCATGCTATTATATCATGTATTACATCAACCACATTAAACAAAAACAGAGTAGTATGTTGCCCATCTCCAGGTTAGAATGTAAATTCCCAAGAGGTGGTCTTGCTCATTATGGAGCCCTTGACACCTGGGACAGTGTCTACACAGTTCTTACTAAATATTTGTTGAATAAATACACAATTGATGGACTTGAGCGTGGCCTATTCTGAAGGTGAAGGGAGTAGTGAGTGGGTGAATGCAGGGGTCTCTCTGAGGGGCAGAGGGGAGAGGAGCAGAACAGAATGATCTCCGGTGGGAGATAGAGCTCACGACCTCTGACCTTGAATGCCAATGTAAGGACCATACTCAGGAGTCCTAGAATATGAAGCTGGCAGGGACCCCAAATGTCCACCAACCCCTGCACGTAATGGTCAGGTAAATGAGTCCAAGGCCAGGGGCCTTAGCTTCTCTGAGAAAGCTTCATTTTAGCTGAGGGCAGCCTGGTGGCAGGGTAACCTTTCAGAAGCTCTGTTCCTCTCTCTAGGCTCCTGTCAAGGTGCCCCCGCTCCCAGAAAGGAGAGGTTCCCTTCTGAGCAGCTCTTTTGGAGGCTCCAACGACATCATCTATGCAGACCTGAGAAAGATGAACCAGGCCCGGCTAGGCCTGGGCACAGATATATCTGGCTGGCAGGGGCCAGTTCCAGGTGGCAGCCAGGCCTGTTCTCCAGGCAAGGAGGCCCAGAGAAGACTGTCAGACGGAAGCCAGAACAAGCCTGATGGCCCAGGACCTGCCCTCTCTGGCGTGAGCCCAGACCAGGGCCCTAGGGTGTCTCCCATTTCTTGGGGCCTCCTCCTGCCGTCCAGCTCGGAGGCCTCGGGATCCTCAGGGGCTACCTGGAGCCAGGGGTCTCCAAAACTGAGCCGTGGGGCCCAGCCCTGCTTCCAGAGCAGTTGTGCAGACACCTACGAGTCCATCTGGACAGAAGACGTCCCCGAGGACACCAGGGATGTGCCACGCCGAGAAGATGGCAGTGCCCATGAGCAGATTGCAGTCTGCTGGGGGAGCCCGGCCAGGACCCCCTATCCTGGGATGGGCCCTACATACAGCAAGCTTTCGGGGTTCACAGACAGTGGTTATGAGAGGATCTCGGAGGTCCCGGAGCTCCCAGAGCCCAGACACACCTATGAACAAATCCCAGGAGCAAGCAGCCAGGAGCAAGGAGGCTGGACAGACACACAAATCCAAGCAGCCAGGAGCAAGGAGGCCGGACGGACACACAAGGTGGGCTCCAGAGTGGGGCGGGGTGGCTACCAACCAGCAGAGAGCTACTGGTGAAGGAGGGAACCTGTGGCCCTCAAACACGGGTGGGTCAGGTCAGCACCACACCCAGAACTTCCCAGCTCCGACTTCTGCTTGGAGAAGGTGGGAGAGGAAGAGGTTAGATTTGGATATAAGCAAAGAGAGAAAGAAAGGCAAAACTGGGAACTTTCAGGCCCTTCTGAAGTCTTTCTCTGGGGCAGGACTCCTGCCACTGCAGGGGTCTCAGAGCCTCAGAGAGGTGGACAAGGACCCTGGCTCCAGGTTTGACTTGCCTTGTCCCTTTTCATGACTCAGGCACTCCCTACCCATGTGGCTTTGGGCAAAATAGTTTCCCATGCAACTAAGATCACCAGATTCAGCAAGATAAAATACAACACACCCAGTTAATCTGAATTTCAGATAAACAATGAGTAATGTTTTTTTAGCATAGTTACCAGTACTGCTATTATTCCTTATTTATCTGAAGTTCAAACTTAGCTGGGCATCCTGTACTCTTATTTAGCATCTACCCAGTATCTGGCTGCATTTCCTCATCTGTAAAATGGGCTGGTCCTGTGCTGTGTCCAGGGGTGGCTGCCCAGGAGATGATACTAGCCATCCCCATGTGCTCAGGATACAGCCCAGAGACAGCTGTCAAAGGATAACTGTTATTCCTGGGGGTTTCTAAGAAAGGAGAAAGGGGGAAGCAAAGACCAGGAGGATGGAGGGAGGGGGTCAGAGTTCCCAGGGAGGCAGAGGAGCCCTGCTGAGGGTTCACCCCAGTGTGCTTGCCTGTACCTGGAGCCCATGAGCCAGGTGACCCCCTCCCCGAGGTGGCAGCCTCAGATCTCCAGCATATGCAGACCTCCTCTCCCGGCCTGAACAGTAAGACCCTGAGCTCGCAGATGAAAGGCCTTCACCAGAAGCTCTGCCAGCTCCCCCCTCGCGGCAGGGTTGTACCCACACACCCCAGGACAGGGAACTCCCCTGGTTCAAGCCTCTGAGATCCTGACTCCCAGGACCACAGATCCTGCCTGTGGACAGTCCTTCTAAGAACTACATAAGCTACATCCCCCATCTGCTCCTCCTCCAGCTGCAAAGTCCTTCTGGGTACTGAAGGCACCACATACACCCCACCCCCCCATCCTACCTAGGGCGTGGCTGAGGCAGAGAGGGCTGGGGTGGGGACCCCCGGAGACCCAGTGAGGGAAGGGGGGCGAGAGAGAAGTCCTTCATCCAAACCAGAGGGCTGGAGTTTCTGGCACTGTGAGGGGCTGTGGAGCAACTAGCCATCTGCATTCCAACCTGGTCTTTCTCTGGCCTTGGCCTCAGCTCCCAGTCCCTGTAGAGGGACCCTCTGAGCCTGGGTCTCCCTGCCCTGTCCCGGGACCCAGGCACCAGCATCCTGTCCTTCCTT
The DNA here is from genome assembly GCF_000754665.1 of Bison bison bison. Classification (NCBI taxonomy): domain Eukaryota; kingdom Metazoa; phylum Chordata; class Mammalia; order Artiodactyla; family Bovidae; genus Bison; species Bison bison. The sequence goes on from NW_011494753.1 coordinate 5,414,394, forward strand.
GCAGCCTGACAAGCTCCGGAGGATCTTCTTCACAGACAAGAAGCACAAACCCTGAGGAGGTCTGGCTTCCAGCAGCCCACCAGCGGGTTTCCTGGGCCTGGGGCCACACCAGAGGTTATTGGGAAGCTCTCAGCTTGCTTGAAGGCACCCCTTGGACCCTCAAACCCAACCAGCCTGCTCTGAAACCAGGCTCCAAGACAGCCTAGGTGCCCACCAGCGACAGGGTGGGAGGGGACCTTCCAGTCTCCTGCTGCTCAGGACTGAGTCCCACTCCCCACCCCAGGGCCTCCCACCCATCCAGAGGAAGTCACAGCCTGAGAGGAGGGGGGACCAGCCAAAGGCAGGGGTGAGCACCCCCTGCTTCCAAGATGAGCAGGCTGGGGGGGTCCTGGACGATTGATGGAGCTGGCCTCCCACCACTGAACACTTACTGAGCATGGGACAGGCCCTGTGGCATTGCTGGCATTTTCTTAGCTGAGTGATGTCATACAGTTGCTCCAGAGACCAAAACCAGTCCCCCTCACTGTGGCCCTAGCAGAGAGCATAGGGTGGGAAGTAGCAGTAGAGTGCCACCTCAGAGGGGATGGTTCTGACCCTGGGGCAGCTGAGCTCCTGGGGGCCATCCCCTCTGCCCCTCTCCACCCCCACCTTTATGCAGGCCTCATAATGCAAGCTAAGCAGACCCTGATCTGACCCTTTTGCTGCAGATGAGTGGGCGGGGTGGGGGGCAGGGAGGGACAGAGACCCAGAGAGGAGCAGCAACCTGCCTGAGGCTGCACAGTCAGTCAGCCTGGGCACTGCTGGGCAGTTTCTGGAGTCAGCCAGTGGGTGCTTGCTGGCCTCCCTATATGACCAGGTCACCCTCATCTATGCTCTGCCTCCAGCCAGTGATGGCCTTTAGGGGTGGCTCTCAGACCCCTCCTAACGCAGGCCCAAACCTGGCTGGCTGCCTGGGCTCAGCCTGGGCACTGCTGGGCGGTTTCTGGAGCCAGCCAGTGGGCGCCCACCGGCCATCCCTATATAACTGGTCACCATGGACCTAGGCCCATGCCTGATACAAATGTTCACCGGAATGGTTCTCACTATGAGGGACGTGGAGATGATTTTTCACCCAACATCGGCTCTTCGCGGAGCTCCCTAGGATCTGGGGCACAGATATGTCTCCTCCCAAGGACACAAGTACTGAAATAAAGTTGGTGCCGAAGCTGGGAAGGCAGCACTTAACCTCAAGAGGTGAGGTGCTCATGGGGAGATTTCAAGGAGAAAAGGGATCAACAAACCTTTCCTAACCTCGGCAGACACAGAGAACATGAAAGTGTTTTACTATCAGGAGTTCACAAATCTGTGGACAGCACACACCACTGAGGATTCCATGTCGTTGGGGAGGGCGGATGGGGTGGTGCTCCGGACCGGGACAGGGGCCGAGTCCTTGCACCCATGGTTCCCACAGCTTCACACTGGGAAGGGCTGGGGAGAAGAAACAGGCGGGCCCGGGGTGCAGCCCAGCTGTGGGCTCTAGAGAAAGATTGCATAGCTTGTTAAACCTTGTCCTCTGTTTTTCCATTTGCCCTGGGCAAGCCGGGTGCCTGCCCAGCACTTGGACAAGTCCGTACCCCAGCCCTGTTAGGGGTTCCTCCTTCCCCCTCCCACTGGGGCCATTTCTGATGGGAGTAGGGAAGGTGGGGGAACAGAGGGAGGGCCTGGGGAGGGCCCACAGGGGGACTAGGAAGGGCCGTGCTCCTCACATCCCCCCTTCCCTGGTTAAGGTTTTTTTCTTTTTTTTTTGCTGAAAGGGCCAAAGAAGTGTTCGTGGGTGTAAACCCCAGAGGCCACGGCTCCGCTCCTGGGGAGCTTGGAGGTCACACTCGTGCGGGGACCAGGCCGGATGGTCGGCTTCTGGTCACTGTCCTCAGATCCGGATGTGGAAAGTGCTGGAAAGAAGGAAAGACCAAGAGGGGGTGAGCAGCTCTGGGCTGGGTGGGTAAAGGTCCTTGCAGAAAGCCAACCAGGCCCCATGTCCAACCCTGGACAGTCCCTCCAGGAGGACGCAGAGTTCATGAATAATCCACGTGAAGGCCTGGAGGGCCAGCCGTGCCTTCGTGTCCAACCCCACCCAACCAAAGGGCCCCCAGGTCTTACCCTTCCCCCGAGAGTCTGGCCCTGCT
>NW_011494753.1:5416658-5416809 GCF_000754665.1 Bison bison bison
TGGGGACAGCGGGCTCACCAGGCACACGCTGAGGGCAGCCGGGCCTGGAGCCTGGCCTGCCTCCTGGGCCGCACGGGGCCTGCGGCACCACCGCTCTAGGAGCATCGAGGGCCCTTAGCCTCGTGGGGTCTTCCAGCTGCGGCCCCTATTA
>NW_011494753.1:5416909-5425078 GCF_000754665.1 Bison bison bison
TAAGGCCCACCCCACCCAAGCCAGCCCCTTGGAGCCGCACCTGAGGAAGTCCGGGGCCTTGGCAATCATGTCCTCAAAGTCTGCAAAGCCCAGCTTGCCGTCACCGTCGAGATCGGCCTCCTCGATGACCTTGTCACACACCAGTACCACTTCGTCCTCGTCCAGCTCCGACTTGGTGAGCCGGGCCAGCGTCAGCTGCAGGTCCTCCTTGCAGATGAAGTTGTCTGTGTTGAAGTCTGCAGGGAGCGGGTGGGTTTATCTCCACTCTCACACCAGACACCTCCCCATGCACCCTCTGGGGACGCTGGATCCTGGTCTTCAGCCGACCGGGACCAAGGGGGACTCACCCACAAGGCACCTCTGGACACCACGTTCAACAAACCCACATTCACCATCTGCACAAACCCCCAGCATGACGGCAAGCACAGACTTAGCCTGAGACACTTGGAATGTCCAAATCTGAGGCTTCCTGGGAACATGAGACCCAGGCCAAATGGCCCTCCTAGCTTTGCCCCACAGTGGACTTCGTGTTCTCTCTAGAGCTAAAGAAACCAAGGCCCAGACAGGCCAAGTGACTGAATCAAGGTCAGACGTCTGCTTGGAGGGGAAGCTGGGATGCTGACCAGGGCCTGGTTGATGCTAAGACCCACATTTTCTAAACTGCACCATGTTGCCTCTGGCCTCTAGCCAGACAAGGAGGTCAGGAGACTCAGAAGGCCCTCAGAGAAAAGCCCCACGCCTGGCTTCAAAGAGCAGGGAACAATTTGATTCTAATCCTTGGCAAAAGGCACTACTGCTACCCACAGCCCAGCAACATGTCCAGAGGACCGAGCCACGCAGGCTCATAGAGGGAACGTGAACACCCTTCTGACTGCTTTGCAACCCAACTATCAACTCTTTCTTCACCTGTGCTGTTTCTTCTACCTGGAGGGCACTTCCCATGTATCTGTGTAGCAGACTCCATCAAGTTTTAGCTCAAACGCCTCCTCCTGGTTGGTTGGCGGCCGAGGCCGGGGTAGGGGGCAGCGCTTCCTAGACATAAGGGCTCCTCTTGCCAGCTGGCCAAACCCTACCATCAGTGCTAGTGATGAAGAGCACAATGCTCATGTAAGCACTTCAGGCTCCATCTCATTTAATTTTCACCACAAGCCTTTTCAGTGGGTACAATTGGAACCCCCATGATACAGATGAAGAAACAGGCTCGGAAAGGACAAATCACTTGAGGTCACATCCCCGCTCAGTGTTGGACCCCAGAGCCCAAGCTCTTGTCTGGGCACCCTCCATGGCACATCCCCACACTGGCCTATGAAGGGGCCCTGGGGCAGGCACAAGAAAGGATACTTCTCTGCCCTCTGGTGGTGCCTCTCTGTAGGGTTGGCAAGAAGGGGAACCCCCTGCCCATTCTATATGAGGAAACTAAGGTCAAGGGAGGGGGTGATCCTTGCTAGAGGTCAGGCCCCAGGTCCCCCCAGCACCAAACCCCAGGTCCCAGTTGCCTTTCTCCATTCCACACTCCCATCCAGGGCAGTTGGGGAGCCCTGGTTCTCCCTTCACCTGTTCCCATGTCTGCCTGGCTGTGTGCCCTGCACTTCCCCTCTCTGGCAGACGATAGCCTTTCCCAGGAGCAATGTCCTGGGGTCCAGCATTAAGGGGACGATGGGTGGAATCTGTTAAGTTTTTTCCTTGAAGCTTGTGGGTGTAGTTTGTGGAGAGTAGACAAGGTGGATACCATGCCTCTGCTGTGCAAATACAATGTGGGTGCAGAGATGTATGTAGACGAAAGTTCCCTGAAATAAACAGGAAAACTAGAAAATGAAAAAACAGCCCAGTGGACCCCACTGCCTTGGGATCTCCTGGCTGATCAAAGATGCGGGGGACAGGAGGTTTGTCCGTGGGTTCTCTTTTCCAGGACGGGTTCCAACCCCTCCTTGGGCCTCAGAGTTCCCATCTGAGCACTGTCTGAGGGTTTGACCCCAGTCCCAGTCCTCTGGAGCAGAAACCAAGGGCTTCGTGGGTGCTTGGCGCCCTCTGGTGGCCACTAGGACAATGGGTCCTGGGCTGAGCTGGGCTGGGGTGAAATGAGGTCACCCTATCTCTTTCAGCAGTTGCTGGAGTCAGGGTCTGAGGACCAAGGAGCCTACCTCTCAGCCCAGCCTCACCACTTGCAGAGGCCTCCTCTCCAGAACCCTAGCCTCTGCCAGTCTAGCTCTTCCAATTCACACCTCCAGGATGCTAAGAGATCTTTCGAGAACACAGGGCTGCCTGGCCTCACCTGAAGCCCCACAGTGACCCCCAAGCTCCTTGGCTGGCTCCTCAGAAGGCCAGTCACAATGACCTCTCCAGACTTCCACTGTGCTCATCCCACCACGGTCGTCTCCCCGTCAGCTCCCCAAGCCCTGTGCTGTGTGCTTCCCTGAGCTCTTCATAGGCTGCTCCCTCTCCTGGGTGTGCCTGCCCGCACTCTCCTGTGAACGAACTCCAGGCCCTGCTGAGAGGTCGGCACGCGTGAACTCACCTCAGGCTAACTGCCCACTCTCCCTCCTCTGATCTCAGGACCCTACGGGTATCGCTCGTGTACGAGTTGTCCCCTCTGGCCACCGCACTGGACAAGCACTCTTCAAAGTGTTCTTGGTGCCCCAGTGTCCCCAGGGTGGGAACCAGCAACAACCAGCTGGCCTATGGAACCCCACCACACACAGCGTCACAGCCCCTGCTCCAGGCCCGGGTTACCGTAGATCTTGAAGGCGTAGCTGGCCTTGAGCTCGCGGGGAGCTGACTCACAGAGCACAGAAAACATGTCAACAAAGTCATTGAAGGTGAGGTTCCCCTCACCATCTTCAGAGAAAGCTTCCACGATCCTTTCCTTGAAGGGATTCTCCTGAAGAAAACAACCACAGCAGTCACCATGGGTGCAGGTTCACTGGCAGGACCCTGGAGCCCATCTGTTATGCCTCTGTGACCTAACCCCTCTGGGCCTCAGTTTCCCCATCTGTAAAATGGGAATAATAATCACACCTACTTAATTGGGTTGCGAGAGGGTTAAATGAGTTAAAAATAAGGTGTTGGTACAAGGTCCGGCACATCATGAGAAATGCCAGGCTGGATGAGTTTACAGGCTGGAATCAAGACAGGCGGAAGAAACAAAAACAACCTCAGATAGGCAGATGATACCGCTATAATGGCACAAAGCAAAGAGGAACTAAAGGGCCTCTTGATGAGGGTGAAGGAGGAGAGTGAAAGGCTAAATATGAAAAAAACTAAGATATGGCATCTGGCCCCAATGCTGCATGGCAAATAGAAGGGGGAAAGGTGGAATCAGTGACAGATTTCCTCTTCTTGGGTTTCAAAATAACTGCAGATGGTGACTGCAGCCATGAAATCAGAAGACAGCTGCTTCTTGGCAGGAAAGCAATGACAAAGCTAGACAGGGTGTTGAAAAGCAGAGACATCACTCTGCCAACAAAGGTCTGGATAGTCAAGGCTATGGTCTTCCCAGTTGTACCGTTGTGAGAGCTGGACCGTAATGAAGGCAAAATGCCAAAGAACTGATGCCTTTGAACTGTGGTGCTGGAGAAGACTCCTGAAAGTCCCTTGGAAAGCAAGGAGATAAACGCAGTCAATCAAGGGAGATCAATCCTGAATATTCACTGGAAGGACTGGTGCTGAAGCTCCAGTATTTCGGTCATCTGATGCAAACAGATGACTCATTAGAAACATCCCTGATGCTGGGAAAGATTGAGGGCAGAAAGAGAAGAGGGTGTCAGAGGATGAGATGGCTGGACAGCATCACCGATGCAATGAACATGAACTTGGGCAAACTCTGGGAGATGGTGAGGGACAGGGAGGCCTGGCGTGCTGCAGTCCATGGCATCACAGTGAGTCACACATGACTGGGCAACTGAACAACAGCAGCAACAAGGCCCAGCACTAGTGAGAGCTCTACAGGTGTCACGTTCTGTTATATTGTTTGGATGAGCAGGGGGAGCTCAGCAGAGCCCAGTGTGCCCACTGGAGGCATCGCCTCTTCCAGCAGGAGCAGGGCTTAGTCCCATTACCCAGGGAGTACATGGAGGCTCCTGCCTTGACATGCAAGAGAAGACAATGTTCCCGAATCCAGACTCATACTGATCACAGCACAAAAGGCCAGTGTATCAACAGACAAGTTGCTGGGGCAAGGGCTAGCAACTGTATTCATAAAAGCAGCAAACTGAGAAGATGGTGGACTTGTATCCCAAAGAACCATCTTGCCCGAGTTAGAATTCAGGCTCCTTCTACACTAAAGCGGGAGTAAAGTGAAACATTTCCTGGTTCCCATCAGCCTCCAGAGTGAGTGAAATGAAGTTGCTCAGTCGTGTCCGACTCTCTGCAACCCTGTGGACTGTAGCCCACCAGGCTCCTTCGTCCATGGGATTTTCCAAGCAAGAGTACTGGAGTGGGTTGCCATTTCCTTCTCCAGGGGATCTTCCCAACCCAGGGATCAAATCCAGGTCTCCCGCATTGTAGGCAGACGCTTTACCGTCTAAGCCACCAGGGAAGTCCTGAGAGGAGGCGTTAATTCCTTCCTCCCTGCAGTCATTCACAGGTGGGCCTGGTCAGGATGTTACCTGTGAGCTAAACACAGATATTTTAGCTTAACGCTCACTACCTGGGAGGCAGGGTTCCCAGAGATGGGCCATTATGTGTGATTTAAGCTTAGAGGCAATATCCCTTTAGTGACTAATTTGGAAGAGACTATAAAGGTTGTTCCCTACTACTACAGCTCTCAGCTCGGACCAAGATCATGGGAGGCAGCAGTGGGGCTCCGGGGGTTGGAGAATCACTGGGATTCTCAGAGAATCACAGAGAATCACTCAGATCCCAGGCCAGCAGTCACCCAACTCCTATGAATTTTCCTAGGCCAGCCCACAGGGAGGTGAGAAATTATACCAGCAACTCCCTCCTCTGATCCCAGCTCACTCAGGGCCCATCTCTCCTGGAGTCCTCTACCCGCAGCTGGGCCAGCACTGGGCCACTCCACTCTGTGCCCAGTCCAGCAGAGGGGACTAGAGACAACCCCATGGTTCCTCCCAAGTGCCTCCTACCCTCAAATGATCCTCTGAGCCTGGGCTCAAGCCCCCGCTCTAGACCAGGCTGGCTGCTTGTCCAGGGCTGAGCCTGTGACCTACTATCCCTCAGGACTTAAGTCATAGCCCGATACAGCCCCCAAGTGGATGCCATGTGGACCCCAACTGCATACCCTGACCCCAGAGTCACACATATGAGACCTGGAGAGGGTCTATTTGCAAAGACCCACAGCAACATGCTCTAAAAACCCAAATGCTTTCTTACTATCAAAGTGCACTTTCTGTGTATTATATTAATAAGTAAGGGACTTGGGAAATGAAACTCTTAGGTCAAGTATATAAATGGTTTGAGGACCAGCAGCATCAGCCTCACCTGGAAGCTTGTTAGAAAAACAGATCCTTGGGCCCCACCCAGACCTACTGAACCTGGACTGGGATTCTGACAAGATCTCGAGGTGATTCCTGTGCACATTAAAAGTCTGAGAGGGGATGCAATGGATGACTGTGCTGTGAGAGGCTACAGCCATGCAAGGAGGCGGCTGGAAGAAAGTTACCTTCAAAAGCAGACACACACAAGGTGTGCCAAGGACAGCAGCTGGGCCGCCTAACAAAGGGGTGAGCAGGTGAGTGCAGGCTAACCGCCTGCGGCCCAGGGGCAGCACCAGTCACAGCACCCGATGGAGTCCCACACACGGGACTCATGTCCTCAGAGTGCAGATGAGGAAACTGAGGCACGGCGGGGGGGTCAACTTGGGTCTAGGTGGCTCCGCTGCCCCGCCATCCGGAGCGGCACACTCCCCCAGCCCCCCTGCCCAGCCTCCTCTGGCTCTTCCCGCGCTCTGCCTGGCAGCAGCGGCTGCTCCTGTACCCGGGGCTCCGGCATCTGGATGATGAGGCTCATGGGCACGTGGACAATGGGGCTCTTCCTGTAGTCCATCGGGACGAGGTTGGGGGCCAGCTCATAGAACCGTGCATGGAGCCTGCAGGGGAAGCACAGAGAAGGGGCTGGAGGGGACGCAGGCCCGGGAGCCCTCAGAGGCCCAGTGCTGCCCTGCCTGCCCCCTACCTCCCATGCTGGAGACCCACTTTGGCCAGGAGCCTGGGGAGACCATCTCCTCTTCCCATGGGGTATGGCATCTGTGGGGAAGGCAAGTTCTGCCCAGATCCTGTGCTGATACCCGGATAGGGTCCTGGCGTTCCCACCACCACTGCTGCTGCCAATGCCCAGCCCCCTCCCTCAAGGGCCTGCAGTCCTACCTTATTTTTCCCTCTTTAGACTCTCATAAGAGCCTATGTGCCAGGCATGTCACCGCTTTTATTCTCCTATGACTGTGTGGACAGATACACTGTGACCACAGTTGACAGCTCAGCAAACTGAGGCCTGAAGAGGTTAAGGGTAACTGGTCTACCACCACACTAGAAGTCTCAGCGACTACGGAACCCAGGACCAGAAGTCCAGAGCAGAAGCTCTTAACGCCCCCTCCCCACACCATTTCCACTGCTCCCCACTCCTGACCTGCTGAAGACCTGGCCCAGGTTGCTACTGCCCCCAAGCTAGGCCCTGAGGGTTGCTGGGTCTCTGCAAGAGCTTCCAGAAACCCTCTCATCCCGGGAAGCCCCTGAGCCTGGGCCACTCACAGCCTCTCTCCAGCTGGGAGCTATTGGGATGGAGCCCACTGCCCTGGGCCTGGCCCTCCCCACTGATGGGTCGGGTCCCCAGCTCCCTCCCATCCTCCCTCCTGGCTGAGGACTCCCTGGAACACAAGCCTGCCTCCATGTTGCGTGGACCCTCAGTTTGCTGCCAGACGAGGGGATAAGTGTCAGGGGTGTTGACTGGGGGGCCGTGGTAGGTAACCTGCCCAAGGTGAGGCCAGGATTGCAGGGGCCTGGATTGAAGGGGCCCATATCTCCTGGGGCCCATCTGCCCCGCTACCCCCAAAGCCAGAGCAACGTTGGTCTTCTTCTAAGCGGCCTGACCCAGTGACACACTCGTAGGCCCATCCTTAGCAGGCCCTTCAGCATCCACCCAGTCCCCCGTCAGGTTCCACCCAACTCTTGTGGCCCCGCTCCCCAGCCCTCTCCATCAGAGCCCTCTCCATCAGGGCAGCTAACTGATTGCCCAGCACACACACACGATGTCAGCCACCATTCAGCAAGTGCTCACTCCGTGCCCAGCTCTAGGCTAATCCTGTGTGCACTGCTCTACAGTAAGTCCCCAACACACGAACCTTCAAGTTGCGAACTTTTAAAGACACAAACGTGTGTTCCCAGGTCCAATCACCTACGTTAGTTCACGAGACTGCTGTGTATTGTCACACGTGTGTGTCCCCTACAAGCGGTTGTGCGTTTGCGTCCTTTACTGTACAGCGCCGTATAGAGTACACGAGTGCAGAATCTGTGTCAAGCGAGGTCTGCAAGAGGATGGACCTCACTAAACTCCTTGCTCTGCGACAATACTCATTCTGATACTAACGAAGGCCTGACAGAAGGGAGGCCCAAAGGAAGGATAGAGAGAGACAAAAGGAAGAAGTAACTGAAGAATGGGAGAGATTCATGATGCAGGAGATGGCCAGGGGATTTTCTTTATCTGAGGAGGCACTGTTGGTTTTTGAGGCACAGGACCTGTGTAGAACAGTCCACGAAGGTTGTAGCAGCCATTCAGAATGTAGCCCAGTGCTACTGAGTCACCTATGATGAGAAAAAAAGAGAAATGGCAGCCCACTCCAGTATTCTTGCCTGGAAATCCCATGGACAGAGGAGTCTGGTGGGCTACAGTCCATGGGGTTGCAAAGAATTGGTTATGACTGAGCAGGAAGGCAGGCAGCCACACATTACCGGATTGTTTTTTTCAAGAGGATAGATAGAATTGAATTGAGCCAGGAACCAGAACCTGTGCTATCCATGTCAGGCGTGAGTGAAATTGCAGCTTGCCCTCCATCTCCTATCCTTCACCTCTACCATCTCCTACCTCCTTTCCCTCCTCCTGTTGCCTGTTCACTTGATTCCAGCCCCTATATGCCAGCTGTTGTACTGTACTATTGTACTTTTCAAGGTACTGTACTGTAAGATTTAAAGTGTTTGATTTATTTGTTTGTTTATGTATTAT
>NW_011494753.1:5425178-5438601 GCF_000754665.1 Bison bison bison
TTTTAAAGACACAAACGTGTGTTCCCAGGTCCAATCACCTACGTTAGTTCACGAGACTGCTGTGTATTGTCACACGTGTGTGTCCCCTACAAGCGGTTGTGCGTTTGCGTCCTTTACTGTACAGCGCCGTATAGAGTACACGAGTGCAGAATCTGTGTCAAGCGAGGTCTGCAAGAGGATGGACCTCACTAAACTCCTTGCTCTGCGACAATACTCATTCTGATACTAACGAAGGCCTGACAGAAGGGAGGCCCAAAGGAAGGATAGAGAGAGACAAAAGGAAGAAGTAACTGAAGAACTGGAGAGATTCATGACTCAGGAAATGGCAAGGGGATTTTCTTTATTTGAGGAGGCACTGTTGGCTGCTGAGGCACAGGACCCGATGCAGAACAGTCCAGCAAGGTTGCGGCGGCTGTTCAGAAAGCAATCCGGTGCTTCTGTGTCATGAGAAAAAAAGAGCTACTACTCAGACATCACTGGATTGTTTTCCAAGAGGGTAGATAGAACTGAATCAGCTAGGAACAAGGCATCTGTGCCATCAACGTCAGGCATGAGTGAAGCTGCAGGTTGCCCTCCATGTCCTATTGCTGATGACCCTTCAGCTCTGCCATCTCCCACCTCCTCTCTCTCCTCCAGTCAGTGACTCTTCTTACCTGTTTGCTTGATGCCAGCCCCTGCATGCCAGCTATTGTACCATGCTACTGTACTTTTCAAGGTGCTGTAAGATTAAAAATGTCTTATTTTCTGTATGTATTATTTGTGTGAAAAGTATTATAAAGTTACTACAGTACAGTACTACATAGCCAATTGCTGGCTGGGTACCTTCTTTGCTCTCACTTTTGGCATTGAGGAAAAATCTGCCCTATTTTATACTGTCCCCAAACATGGAACCAGGGCTCTGTATCACCATTTATGTGTCTAGTTTCATATGCTTTCAAGAGGACCATCACATTTCCCATTTGACCCGGGCATTTGGGATGTGTTGTTGGGGTGTTTCTGGGGGTTGGCTTACACCTCCAGAATTACGTGGGGTGGCTGCAGCAGGAGTGTGAAGTCAGACTGAGGCTGGAGCCCTGCCTAATCCTCTCATTAGCTGCGCGGCCTTGGGCAAGCAGGTTAACCCCCTGGAGAACAGACTTCCGAATCACTAAGACGGGGATTGTGCTACCCTCCTCACGCCTGGGAGGATTAAAAAGGATGGCATTAGTAAAACCACCTTGCCTCAACAGATAGCTATTAGCACACTGCCTGCCATGTCAGGGGCTACCTGGAAAGGGGGGATTTGGGAGAAGGTCTCCAGGTACTGGTGGAGTTGAGGAGGTGTCTTCTGGGGTGCAAAGGCTGCCCTGGGACATGGATCTGTTCTGATTCCATGACTGGAATACTGGATTTTTTTTTTTTTTTTTTTAAGAAAATTCAAGGAGAATTTGTAAAGGTGAATCACTGTGGGAGAAACTTCAAAACTGTCTCAGAACTGCATTCCTATCACCCACCCTCCCAATAAAGGGCACTACTGAATTCAAGATGTATGTATCAGTCCCCTCCTAAGTCCCAGGAGTAGAAATGATACCTATGCTTGATATCTCTGCTACTTGAACTGGTCCAGAGCGTGAGGCACAAAAGCAAAGGCCTCCCAGTTTGTTTTAAGAAGTTAATAATGCTGTATGACCCTTACACATACAGATGCAACAGTCTTATAAAATAACATTAGTAAATCAGGTCCAACAGCATGTGAAAGAATAATACATTGGGACCAAGCAGGACCTATTCCAGGAATGCCAGGCAGGGTCAATGTTTAGAAATCTGTGACTACAAATTGCATTAGTAGGCAGCAAACAAATATTTCAATCAACTTCATGGCTGCATTTATGATGAGACAACTGTATGGACACAGAAAAATATCTGAAGAGCATATACCACATGTTTACATGGATGGTCCCCGTGGGGCAGGAGCAAAGTGATAAGAAGGAGGCCAACTTTCACTTACCACTTCACATACTTGTGAACTGCTTCAATTTTTTAGAGTATTAATAAAAAGTATTTTAAGGTACATATTAATTTTCATCAATAAAAAAATTAAAATCCTTGGGACTTCCCTGCTAGTCCAATAGGTAGGACTCAGTGCTTTTAGTGCTGAGGGCCCAGGTTCAATCCCTGGTCAGGGAACCAAGATCCCACAAGCCACGTGGCATAACCGAAAAAAAAACTTTAAAAATCCTTAGTCAAACATAAACAAAAGGATACTCTCTATCTCAAATCAACACCCAACATTAAACTTAAATGACAAAGTAAACATTCCCATGTAAGTGGGGTTCCTAACCATCACCACTGGGGCCTCCCTGGTGGCTCAGCAGTAAAGAATCTACCTGCAATGCAGGAGACACAGGTTCAATCCTTGGGTCAGGAAGACCTCCTGGAGAAGGAAATGGCGACCCACTCCAGTATCCTTGCCTGGGAAATCCGATACAGTAGCCTGGCGGGCTACAGTCCATGGGGTCGTGAAAGAGTCAGATGTGACTTAGTAACTAAACACCACCACCAGCATCACCATGATTATATAACATTTCCCCCATGCGTGCCAGTCAATGTAATTAGTCAGCAAAATAAAATAGTGTGCTTAAACTTTAGAGAGGAGGAGGCAAATTATTATTTGCTGGAAAACCAAGAATAACCAGTTTAAAAACTATGTGAATGAGAAAGAGCTCAATAGCTCTTCTATGCAATAGTTTTATCAGTATTCACCTATTCAAAAATACTATATAAAAAAGATCTGATTCACAATACAATCCCCCAAAAAACTCAAAACAACTACACATAAAATAATATGAAATGCGTACAAAGAAAACCATGGAACTTTACCAAAGGATGTAAAATCGTTAAGGAGTTAGGTAACATTCCTGATTGGAAAGGCTTATTACTATAAGGATGGCAATCTTCTCTTCATATTCCTATAAAATGAATACAGTCTTAATTGAAATCTGCAAAATATTTGAGAACTTGTCAGCCTGATTCAAAAGTCTGTTCAGAAGAATAAATGTAGAAGAGTTGTGGGGAGACCTTGAAAAAAGAGTAATTGGGCAGATATTTGCCCCATTGGATGTGAAAACTGCTTAAAGCTACAATAAATAAAACCGTATGGAACAGACACTGGTATAGAAGAGGCAACCCAAATACAGTATAAATGAGATTAGTCCATGACAAACAGCATTTGAAATTACTGAGGAGAAGATGAATTCTTCTCAAAGTCACAGATGGGTTGGTGGTCCACACTCATGACTAGCTTTCATGTAATGTTTTAAAATTTAGTTGATAACACTTACAAATTAAACTTACATGACAAACCTTGATTCCCTGATCACACTGTGGCTTGATTTCCCCAAGGTCACAACCAGCTGGGGCTTAGGAAGAGCTTTTCTGCAGATCCTGGTCCTAAAACATTCCCAGCAGGGTACACAGGTTCATTTCATTGCAGTGCATGTTGGCCCAGGCAGGCAACAAAGTTTGAGACCCTTGGGATATTCAGTAAATGATTTGGGGACAGAAGACAAGAAAGACATAACAGCGAGTGTGATTGAGGAAGCAGGGAAATGGGGACTCAGGCGTGGCTGCTAGAGAGCGATTAGAAATAAAAATCAAAAGCCTGAAAAACGTCCACATCTTTTGATCCAGAAATCTCTTAGAAATGTACCCTAAGGAAATAATCCCAGCAGTGTGGGTTACACGTCAAGGTGTCCCAAGAATGTTCCCTATGGTGCTAATTGTAACAGTGAAACTTTGCAAACCTGTATGTCCAACTAAATGAACTGAAGAGGTGGTGAGATCATTTTTTAAATCTTATCTATCTTCACAAGTCGCCTAAAAGGAAAAGAAATTTAAAGCAGATTACAGAACAACCTGATCAAAATTTCCAATAAACACACACACAAAGGGAAACTACCTGCACACTATGTACCTAAAGGTCAAATACATCAAAACGCTAATAGCTGCTGTTCCTGGGCGGCAGGACTGCAGATAATCTTTTGTTCTCTCATGATCGGCTTTATTTTCTAATTTTCTACCATCATCTCATAGCACAGGTGAAGTAAAAATTAAAAGTAATTAAAATAAATTATGCAGAGTTTTTAAATTGTTGAGAAAATACAACAGAAGATGAAGTAACCCATAGGCAAGCACCCCAGGTGCCAGCTGGGTCTCCGTGCTCAGGAGCACAGGCTAACGAGGCTGGGGGAGCCCCCAAGGCAAAGAAGGTGGCTGAAGGTGGGGCTGCCCAGTCAGGCTCAGCATCGGGGTGGAACAGCTGTGCCCCGGGGAGCAACTGGATCCACTCTGGAGTCAGGGGGTGTTGTGTATGTGAGTAGGGAGGAGTGGGGGAGGTGAGAATTCCCCAATGGGTATCTGAGACTCGGTATCACTGACCCGAGGCTGCCAGAGAGCTTGGTCCCGAGCTGCAAAGAACCTACCGCTCACGTTTCCTCCTCACCATCTGGTCGCTACTCAGGGTGCAGCTCACCCAGAAACCCATCCAGGTGGGGGTGGGGATACAGCCCTGGCAGGCCCCTGAAGCCCTGGCAGCAGGACGCCTGTGATCTGGTCCCCACTGTGTGGCACCTGCTGTGTCTCAGTTGCCACCTCTGCGGCGTGGGGATGAGAGTGCCCCCGGCCCTGTTTTTCCATGGGCCCCAGTGGCTGGGGGGCAGGGCGACAGCGTAGTTCAGCGTAACACAGGCTGCTTGGAGGGCCCTGGGCCCGGGGCCTGGCTCTGCCGCTGGCCTGGCTTGGTGTTGCCGGCCAGGGCCTCTCCGCGCCCTCTCTGGGCTCGGGCCCTCAGTCGTCCCACCTGGACCTGAGATGTGAACAGCGTGGACAGGGCGCGCCTGGCAGGGGTGGTCAGTCACACCGGCTCTTGCCGGGGCTGAGAGAGAGGCTGAAGAAAAGTCAGGGGACTGAAACTGGAATTGAGCCATCGTGGCCACGCCTGGACAAGTAATCCCACACGCTGCCTGGCCTTACCGCCCTTCCTGAGGGTGGACGGGTAGGCAACAAAACTCTAAGCAGCCTGTGTTATGCTGAACGACGCTGTCACCCCTGCCTTCCCTTCCACTGGGGCCCATGGAAAAACAGGGCCGGGGGCACTCTCATCCCCATGCCGCAGAGGTGGCAACTGAGACACAGCAGGTGCCACACAGTGGGGACCAGATCACAGGGGTCCTGCTCCCAGGGCTTCACCCCTCCTCCACCCCACTCGACCAAACTTTGCAGAAAAAGCACCAGGTCTGGTCCCCCAAGAGTGCTAACACAGAAGTGAGGCCGGAAGGAATCAGAACGAGCAGACAGCGGGGGACTCAGCGAGGGTGTCCAGCTACCAGAAAGGGTCCTTTCCCCACTTTGTGGATCCCGGGCCTGGGTTGAACTACAGAGGCTGGTATAGAAGGATGCAGAGCTGGGTGGGCCAGGGCTGTAGGGAGCCAGGAGACCCCCTACCCCTGCTCAGACCACCTACCTGCCTGGGACTGATCATCTGCCAAGAGATCAGGGTCCCCACACAAAAGCCTATCAGGTTGAATCCAATTCCTGGCCTGGCCTGTCAACCACCCTCTTCCCCCCGGCAACCCTGCTACTCTCAGTGAGACCCCTGTGGATGGGGAAGGTAGCAGGTCTGTGCCCTTGACCCCACTACTCCTAGCCTGGAATGTTCTCCCCTTGGCCAACCCTACCTATCCTTCATCCACACATTCTTCAAGTGCTTCCTGGTGCCGTGCCCAATGCCAGGCATGAGGAGCCTGTATCCTGAATGACTGCAAGTCTAGGGGGAAATGGGACCGGAGCCATGAGCCCACAGAGCCTGCTAAGTGACTTGCAAAAGCATTTGGGGGGAAGATAGCTGGGAGCTCACAGAGCAGATGACTCTGGAGTGGGTCCTGAAGGATGTGCAGGAACACAGCAGGGCAGCCTGTGCAAAGGCCTAGGGACAAGCTTTTGTTGCCTGAACAAAAATGGTGGTGGGCCTCACAGGACAAGCAACCTGGGCCTGGCATCTACAGAGGTGGGGGTGAGGATGGTGGGAGCTCCCTGCAACAGAGGATTAATGTGGTGAGGCTTAAATGAGGATCTGTGCCAAGAACTGTCATAGGTAAGAGGTGCCACTGGAAGGGCTGGGGTGACCACTGTGTGTGACAGTTCTGAGGACCATCTGTCCAGATGGGAACCCCAACCCACACATCATTCAAGCTACAGACCAAATTCCGTTATCAAAAAACATACCCTGGCATTCCTCCTCTCAGCCATGCTATGAGGAGAGGTATCATTACCTCCATTTTACAAAAGAATCAGAGGCTCAGCAAGGCTCCACGCTGGTCTGAGGCCAGAGCTGCGAAGTGGAGCCCAGGTTTCTGTTGATGCCAAGGGCTGCAGGTTTTTCCCCTGACCCTGTCTCTCCGAGGTGGTAGGAGTGGGTGTCCTCACCTACCCAGGGTACAAGCTGGAAAAGCAGCCTGGGCAAAGGAAGGGACAAGGGACACTGGGCAGAATGGTCATGGCAATGATAGACCACATCTCCCTTGGGTAGTGTAGACAGGATCGAGCCCAGCCTGCCCACTGACCTCCAGGGAAAGCGGTCCTGAGACCATGCTGGCTTTTAGTGCCACCTAACAGTCCAGGCAGGGGGGCCCGGTAAGGCCTGTGGGACCAGGTTTCCTGGCATTCTATGAGTCCTGCCCTCCATCTGGTCCTGGAGCTCTGAAGCTGCCAACAACCTTCATCTCTCCTGTCTAGGCCCACCCCACCCCCAAAGAAAGGGACTGTCCTGGAAAGAGATTCTCAGTGGACAGCTCAAAGGCAGTGAGGGCATCCTGCCATGCCCCTGACTTCTGGACCTCCCAGGAATGGAAGGACATCAGAGCCTGAGCGTGGGGGCTCTTAGGGATCCCTGTCTAATGACAAGGACCTCCTAGTCAGATAGGTTTCAGGGGGGCAGTGAAATAGCGAGCAGCCTAGAGTCAGAGGCCAGGTCTTCAGTCCCTGGCTGGGCGACTTTAGCCAAGCTGCTCAGCCCCATCTGTAAAGTGAGGATAAAAGGATTCTCCTGTTACAAGGGCACAGTGAGGATTAAATGAAAATGTTCCTGAAACCACCCACCATGGAGCCTGGCACGCACTCGGTAGACGTTCGATTCCTGGCAGAAGGATGTGGGCCAGTTCCTGAGTTCATACAGCAGCCCACACTAGGCTGCTGATGGAGGCGGAAAAGCTTATCTCCAGCTTGGGCGGCCCCTGCACACCCCACTGCCCTGCACCCCCCACCCCCAGGGTGGCCGGCCCCACCCCTACCCCTAGAGAGGTGAACAAGAGCCACACTTACTTGAGGATGTCCTTCTTATTGAAGAAGGTGCAGTCCTGTGGAAGGAAAACACGCATACAGTCGGCTGTATGGGCCTTGGGCTCCTTCCTTCCTCGCTCAGAGCCGCACAGGCACAGCCACCAGCCCTGCTGCCCGGGCCCATTGAGGGGAGCAGTCTCGTGGGGCCACCAACCGCCTCCTGAAACTTCTGACCTGAGCCAGGGAGCTGAGTGTCCAGCATGAGGGGCTGGGAGGCACACATCGGGGAGGGCATTTGGGTGGGGGAGCCGATGGAGAGTTCCAAGGTAGATGCCATTGATTTGAGGGGCCGGGGGATACCCTGCGGGAGAGGGGAGTGGCTGGGAGACGCTCAGGAGACCAAACAGGAGTGAGGACCGACAGGGCATCGCACTGCCCAGCTGCAGGGCCAACATCCACGTGGCAGCCTCCGAGGATGGTGCCGCGAGCAGTGGGTGGTGTGTGTCCTGAGTGGCCGTGGGCAGCAGCCCCCTGCTCAGAGGCTGAGAGTTTCAGGCACACAGACTGGGGAAGCCCCAGCATCTAACTGCATCTGTAGCCACAGGAACAGATGGGGCTAGAGAAGGCAGTGGAGAGGCTGGCCTGTGGGGGAGGAGGATGGTGGGCAGGGGCGAGCTGGCAGCATCTGGACGGAGGCTGGGGTGGAGGCTTCTCCAGGTAGGCATGGGGTCCCCCAGGTAGGCATGACTCAGGGTGGGGGCAGGACTCGGTCCAGAGGTCACTCAGATTGTAAACTCTTCTTGGGGGTTCTGCCTTTGTCTGGATAACCTGACCCCCAGTCACGCCTCCGTCCACAGCTCAGCCAGCCTGGTGATGACCGCTACTATGCCAGGCCTGGTGGGAAGTATGGAGGGGAAAAGGACCTAGCACTTCATAAAACGCCCAACCATGAAGGGCTTTTGTGCTTATCCCCTGCCGTCTGGCTCCTCTGCCTTGGCCTGTTGTTGGAGCATGAGGGAGCCCAGAGCCGGGGGGCCTCCTGGGCAAGCTGACCACAGCTGGCTCTGATGAGGGGCTCATGGCCACAGCCCAGGTGTGCAGACAGCCGGGCTTGCACCGGCTAAGGCCTGGAGCCCCGGGGCAACTATACAGCACATTGAGAAGGACCCAAGGAAGCAGGCCCACAGGAGCACATCTGGGGTTTCCAGTGGCACCTGAAGGAGAGCCAAAAAGGGAGGCTTGGTGGTAATTTCCAGGCCCCACTAGTCTGTCCTGAGCCACTTGCTGTTCTGCATGAGTTACACTAAGGCCCCTCACGCTGCCTGGCCCTTTTGAGAAACACAGGAGCTTCTGCCGGGGAGGTAAGGCTTTGCTTTCAGCGATGGCTCCTCTGTAGGGTCTAGAAGAGGCTCAGGCTAGGGAAGCAGTGTCCCCTCTGCACCCTACGTGGGCAGAGAATTCCCTGCCCCACAGGCCTAAGACTCAGACAGGATGGAAACCACGTGGGCTGATATTTCAGGAGCCCCCAGAAACCTGAAGCAGGCAGCAAAGGCCGCCCAGCTGGGTCTTCCAAGTACAGACTTCTCTCAGCCCCACGGCTGCTTCTACGGCCTGAAGCTGCCCAGCGAGAAGGGTTGGGGTGCTTCCAATCAGCACGGTGGGGGTGTCAGGGATGAATGTGGAAGAGGCCGGCTTCTGCTCTCTCTTCCCCTATCTTCTTCTCTTCCCCTCCCCTCCCCTCTCTTTTCTCCTCTCTCCAATCCCCCGGGTTGGAAAGGAAGTATCTGGGTCTTGATGTGTGAGTTTTATTGGCAACAGATGGGAAAGCTTCTCACATGACCCTAGTCCCTTACTGCAACTACTTCCATCTGTCCACATCAATGGTCCTCAAGATGTGGTTCCTGGACCAGCAACATCACCATCACCTGGGGACTTAGTGGAAATTTATATTCTTGGGCTTCTCTCCAGACCTACAATCAGCAACTTTGGGAGGGTGGGGCCCAGAAATCTGCATTTAGAAAAGTTTCTTCTCATGATGCTGATGCTTGCTAAAGCGTGAGGGCCTCTGCTCTAGAGCAGAATCACTTGGGGACTGCTTAACTCCCTGCGTCCTCTCCCATCACCACCAACAGACCCCAGATCAATTATGACAGAGTCCCTGAGGGTGGATCCGGGCACCAGCAGTTTTCAAAGTCATCAGGTGACTGCAACGTGCAGCTGAGAACCACACCACAACCAGTCCGTGATTATCACGGGCTGGTCAGTAGGCGCTCTGAATGTCCAGTTTTGTTTCATTCTCATCACTAGCATGCATGGGGCGGGGAGCAAGGCATTGCCTTCCCATTCTGTAGATGGGAAAACTGAGGTTCAGCAAAGTTGAAGAGCTTGCCCTAAGTCGCACACACAGACCAAGGGCTGGGCTGGAACTCAGGCATACGTGCTTCCTGACCACTGCCCGCCGACAGGAAACAGAGCCGCAGGCCACCCAGGCCAGTCCGACACCCACCTCTCCATCTCCTGCTTCCGCTGTGTATTCCCATACGATACACGGTGCATGCGCAATACAGGCGAGGGGATGAATGACCAGACTTTTCCACATAAACCTCCCTTCCACAGCAGTTACATTAGCAATTCACTGGCTGGGGAATATCTCACTGAAGGCATCGGCCCTGCCTCATCTAACCTTTCTCCTCTTTCTGAACATTTAGACACGGCCATTTCTAGGTTTTTACCATTACCATTAAAGCTGCCATGAACCTGCTCACGGAGTAATGTTTTGCTCTTCCGTCTGTTGACTGACTTCCCTGGAACTCACCCCAGGGAGGCAGCTCATGGAGGAGGAACACAGCAGGTGCCTTAAAAGCTTCTCAAGGCTCTGAGCAGTCTGGCAGCGGAAAAGGGTTAATAGTCAGATTCAACTTCTCATCTTGCTTTGGATCCTTAGGCAAATCAGTCTCCTTTTGGAACCTCAGTGTCTGCGTCTGTAAAATGGGATACTGCCTCTCTGAAAGGGGCAGTGAGAGAAGCAAAGAAGCTAAGGTGCAGGATACAGGCCACAGTTTATGGGGCTTCCCTCCCCATTTTGGACACTCCATCCAGTGTCCCATGTCCCAAAGGCATCCCTTCAGAGCCCACAGCTCTGTCTGCTCTCATCCTGAAGACAAAACAAAAACCCTGCCCACCTCCATCTGCTCAGCTACCCAGGGGGTTAGCTCTGCAGGACCTCTTCCTTATACTCCACTGAGAACAAATGTCACTGCTTGGCCCCTGCCAGTTCACAGGGATGGGTCTTCAGGGAAGAGTTCCAGCTCAGGTTAGGGTCACAAAGGGTAGTAGTGAGGGATGGAGGGGTGTAATTCAGGTGAGCTGGGCCCTTATGACTCTGGCAGCAGAAGGCAGGGCAGGCTGGGCTTTCATAGTAGAAGTGCAAATGTTAGGACAGTTAAGGCTGGAGTTCCTCCTCCAAGCCTCTATTCACGCTGCTCTCCCAATCTGGACTGCCTTCTCCACCTTGTCCAGCTTACCCAAATCCTTTCCATGTTCCAGAGCTCAACTCAGGAGTACTTTGTCCAGGTAGCCTCCCTGCTGGTCTACCTACGCCAGTGGTCCCGAGCCAAACCACAGCCAGTCCCAGCTGGAGTGGGTTCTCCATAGGGCTCTGCCAGTGCAAGCCTGGGCACCACCCAGCCGACCACCACACAGCTCAACTAATCCCCACAAAAACCCTTGTTACGAGCACAGCAGAGCTGTTTGAGAGCTGCAGACACTGAGACCCAGAGGACAGTGGCTTACTAAAGTGTACAGAACTATAGCCCCTCCATGACTTCAAGCCAGGACCTCAGAATCGCTGGAGTTCCTTCCCTTCCTTAGAGCTATGCTTTAACAAGTATTCGTCCAAACATCCATTCATTCAATGTTCTCCACTGCCTTTTCTGTACTTGAGCGGAGGACACACAGGAAATGGGGTGGAGAGTAAACACTGATAACTGGGTATAAACCATTCTGTGGCCACAAAAAGGACTGGGGGGAAGGCATCAGGGAGCCTGTCTCAGGAGGGTGAGGCCTAGCATGGACAGAAAGATGGGTCATACCGGGCTGCTGAAGAAGCGAGGGGAGGGCACCAGGAGAACAAGGCCAGAGGTGAAGCCATGCTTGGCTAGAAGCCCTTCGGTGTGCCTGGAACTTGGGGTGCTAGGGGAGGGGTGAAGAATGAGTCTGGAGGCTGGCTGATCCCAGACTAGGCCGGGGTGAGCTCTGCTCTGCACTCTGCTTATGCTATTATCCCAAGACACTGCGGAATTCCAGGGGGAGGAGAGGGTCACACCCATGTTTTAGAAAGATCCAGCACATCCTTGACCCTGCATTTCTGCTCCAGGCATGCACAACCGAGAGATGGACAGCTCCCTAGGGCCTCCCACAGCAGTAGAGGGTTGGATAATATGTGTACAGTGCAACTCTGGGCCCAGGAATTCTTTTTTAAAGAAAAACTTGCTTTACAATGGGGATGCATGCTGTGTCTGCTGAAAGAAAATGAGAAGGAGGGAAGGGAATGGAGTAAGAACCTGAGGGATTGTGGTAGCAGCGTGTGGATGGAAATTACATCTTCAGTTCACCTGAAACTGAGAGGCTTGGCCCCTTTCCGGCTGTGGAGATGGAGGAGGGGGTCCCCAGGTGAGCCCCCAAAGAGGCTGAGTCACAGGACTTGTTCTTGACTGAAAACATGGGCCACAGCAGAGCAAAGTGTCAGACAAGCTGGAGGAGCAGTGGAGGGTCCTGGGGAAGGCAGTGGGCCCTTGGCGGTTTGAGGAGTCAGGGTAGGGGGTTGGATCTGGAAGGCAGAGAGGTGGTCTAGGGAGACACCTGAACTTTGGGGGTCAGGACTGGGGAAGAGGGCAGGAAATGCTGGGGATCAGTTGGGGAGGGATGGCTGTTACTCGGGGTCACCCCCAGCGGCCCTGGCTGGCCCTGGCCGGTTGGAGAGTCTCAGAGAGGGAGACGCAGGGCTCTCGGGTTTCACAGCTCTCACTTTTCCCACCGAGCTCAGCCTCTGGCAAAGGATCAGAACCCAGCACTGATCCTGACTCCGAAGGGTAACTCAATGCCAGGCTGGACTGAGTGGGAACCCAGGTTCCCCACCCCCATGAGGGGACTCTTCTGAGCCTGGCCTACCTGCTTGCTTAGCCCCACCTGCAGGTCTTTACCCAAGCGGTCCCCTGGGCCTGGAAGGCCTCTTCCGGCCCTGATGAGCAAAATCCTACTGATCTTTCAAGGGTCTGTGCACGTGCTGTCTTATTTCCAGACCTACCATTCTAAGCAAAGCTCCCCTTCCCTCCCTCCCACTGCCCCCTAGGGCGCTCCCCTAGAGCACACTCACCGCCTGCCTCTTTGCAGGTGATGGTCTGTTTCTGCAGACAGCGAGGGCCTTAAGGACAAAGAGTACACACAGCCCCCGGCCCCAGTGAAGGACTGAGCCTTGAATTCACAAGTCAAATTCTTGTGTGAACTTTGACTGCGCAGGGTACTGACTGAATGGCTCCTCAGCCTTTGTTTACTCTCCTATAAAACAGGGCTAATAGTCCTGCTCTCAGTGATGATCAAATGACTTGATGCATAGAGAGCATTCATTGCAGCTCTAGGTACACCGAAGGCATTCCACCAATGTGGCGCCCCCCCTCCTTCTCAGGACCTCAC
Source organism: Bison bison bison (assembly GCF_000754665.1). Classification (NCBI taxonomy): domain Eukaryota; kingdom Metazoa; phylum Chordata; class Mammalia; order Artiodactyla; family Bovidae; genus Bison; species Bison bison. The sequence continues at coordinate 5,438,184 of NW_011494753.1, forward strand.
GTGGAGCTGAGAAAGTACTGTTATTGACAACCAGCGCTTCCAGGAGCAAAAGGGGTGCCCACATCAGAGGACCCATACTTCAAGCTTGATTCTGAAATGTTCACGAAGGCAAGGGGCAGTCATGGAGACCCTGCTGGTGTTCATCTCCCCCAGTCATGCTTCACATAGGCTACAATACTGTCTAGGCCCCTCTCCTGGCAGAGCCTGGAAAGAAGCATCAGAGTTGGGCCTGGGAGGATAAGTGAGATCATCTGAAGACTGAGGAGCAGCATCCCAGAGAATGTGCAAAAAAGAAGCAGGAAAGAGCCCAGTGTGTCAGAGAAGGAGGATAGCTCTGCTGTGGCTGCAGTGCGCAGGGCAGCAAAAGAGCCTCAGCAGGCTGGCCAGGGGTCTGGGCAAGTCAGGGGGTTGTGCTCCA
>NW_011494753.1:5438701-5439516 GCF_000754665.1 Bison bison bison
CAGGAGTTTGTGCTCCATCCTGCAACCACAGAAAAGTTTGCACATAGGTGGGAGGGCACTGGGATATGATCTGGACAGCTCCCCAACTCTGGAAGCAGAGGGACCTAGGAGGGGTCTAAAGGGGTGGTTGCTGGGGCCTAAGGGAGCTCGGAGAGGTGACCATATAAGACTGGTACCTGGCTTGACTTCTTGTGCAATTATTTCCATGCTGGGGCCAGAGGGAAAGACCCCAATAGGTAACAAGACATCCCCAACCCAGAATCGTATTTGGGTACTGAGGCGCTTCACTTCCAACCCAGCTCATTTCTGCTGACAGACTCACTCTCCTCGGCGGCTTCCCGGGTTTTGAGGGGTGGGAGAGTCCTCCCTCCAGCCCATGTTTAAGGACTCCATCTCAGCGCCAATGTGGGCTCTGGGATGAGTGGTTGGGAAGGGGTCTGGGTCCAGACTGGGGCCAAGAGCAAGAAGTCTGAATGAGAGAGAGGAAAGGGGAGCAGAAAGAGACACGCCTGCGAGAATCTTCTAACTGGAAAGCTCTCTCATACCTTGAGTGGGGAAACTGAGGCTTGGAGAAGTCACCGGCCCAAGGTCACGCGTCGAGCTGAAGGCAGAGCAAGGTCTGAACCTGGTAAATCGGTTTCCGGGAGGCCTCGGCAAACGACGGGAAAAAGAAGGGAGGGAGACCAAGGGCGCCGCTTCGGGATCCGGGGGCGGCCGGACTCACCTGGTAGTTGTCCAGCTGCTCTTCCGTGAAGATGGTCTGCTTGTTCCCCATGGTGGCCGCGGCGGCGTCGCTCGCCCGCCCGGGTGCCGCC
>NW_011494753.1:5439808-5462186 GCF_000754665.1 Bison bison bison
CCCTCAGCCCCGCGTCCCCTGGACTCTGGGCGGACCCGGGAACTTCCGGCCGCCGAGAGTCCAGGGGACGCGGGGCTGAGGGTGGCGGGCCCGGACCGATCCATTTGAGGGATGCAGTGGGGGCAAGTGGGTGATCTTGGCTGCCCTGCAGCTGGGGCGCAGGGTGTCAGCGCGGAGCAGGGGAGAGCCCTGGACTGTGAGTGCGTGCAGGGCCCAGTTCTGCCAGCATCTCATAGCCTGACCTTGGGCCCAGCCCCTCCGGGGAAAAGGAGGGAGTCTATCGAGATGACCTCTAAGGTCTCTCCTGGCCTGATCTGGCCTTTGACCATGGCCTGGGCAGAGTGTCTCAGGCCTTCTGGGTCCCTTAGGAGGACAGGATTACTTGTCTTTCTTTGAGCCTTTGGATCCAAACGTGGGACTTGAGGGGGTTTAAAAGACTGTGTTAGAGGCTTATCGTGACAAAGGCCAGGGTGTCTTCCGGGGCTTTTAAAGAAATGCCATCCACCGCAGCAAATGGAGCCATCGCTGACTAGTGACCTTTTATGGGTCCAGCTCACACGTTGGTTATTTCTAATCCCAGGACAGCTGATTCTGTAGGTACTATCTCCATTTTACAGGTGAGGAAACTGAGGCTGAGAATCGTTCAGTAACTTGCCCAGGGTTCCACGGCTGGGAGGTAGCAGAACCTGAGTTGGACTCCAGCACTGGCTCAGCTCACACCTGGACTTTGATGAGAAGGCCAGGACTTCATGCTTTAAAATAGGTGGTTTGTTTCTTTAACCACTGAGAGCAGTGCAACAGAACCACTTGGGAGGCTCCACCCCCAGAGTGTCTTGATTTAGTTCTCCAGGGGTGAAGAAGGTGGGCGGGCAACCAGTTTCCAGGTGATGCTGATGCTGCTGGCCCTGGCTTTGAGTTGCTAAAGCTGAAGGTCCGGGTTCCAATGGAGCAAGGATCTAAGTTAGGCAGATGACCCCTGGTATTTCTACATTTTCCTTTTGTATCTGAGGTTCCTGGTTGGGGTTTTCTGACACTATTTTGCCACCCTCTGGTGAAAGTAGCAGCCATCAGCTAAACAGACAAGCCTCCCTGTTGATAGGGTAAGAGTCATCAGAGGCATAATCAATTGCTATCAGATGGGCAGGAAACAATTCAGAAGCCCAGGGGATGGCTGACCAGCCTTCAGAGACTGCCTCACCATCCATCATTTATATTGGACATTTATAGTGGACAGCTGTGGGAAAGAAAGCCATATCTGTGACCAGAGATTCAGAGAATGTGGAACTTTAGAGCAGAGACAGGCCTTTATAAGATTCTTTCCATCTGTAATTCCTCTTTCTCCCACATTAGCGTTGAGGAAACGGAAACCTTTTCTGAACCACACAATCACTATTAACAAGCATCTTAGATTCCCCCTTGCCCACCAAGAGGCCAGAATTCTGGGTGCTCACATCCTGCTCTGATACATTCTTTTACAGTTGTGAACATGATACTCATTTGCATGCCAAATATTCCTGGCAGAAAAGCCAGAACTTCTACAAAGAGGACTGTGTTTTCAGTTCTGGCAGTCCCTCCTCTCACAGGTGATAAATAGAAGCAAGCAACCTGAGGAGAATACTCCATTAAATCCTTTGTGATCACTATTGCCATTGCCCTAAAAGAGGCCCTCTCTTTTGAACTATTACAGCAATGATGTGAGGCGGGGCATGGCATATAATTTCCTAGTTACAGATGGGAAACCCAAGGCTCAGTAAGGCAAAGTGACTGGCCCAATGCCACTCAGCTGGGAAGGGGCAAAGCAGGACTCTCACCTCTTTCTCTGATTCCATATGGTGCTTCTGCTGCTTCCAGCTGTTGGGTGTGGTCCCTGAAAAAAACTGTGTTTAAGGGGAGGTTGGAGGGAGGGAGAAAAACTGATTATCTACTCTGCATCTAGGATAGTGTTGGATACTTTACTGAATAGGATTATCCATGAACACCTCTTAAATCTACAGAGTTTGACGTTATTATCCCATTTCACAGATGAAGAAATAATCTCAGAAAAGGTGACTTGCCCAAGGTCATGCAGCTGGTGATGGGTGGATTTAAATGTGGGTCCTGGCTGTCTTGATCGCACTGTCTAGGGGCAGGGGAACACGTGCTTACTGAAGTTTAAAGGGGGCCAAGTCCTAGGCAATTGCAGTCTTTGTAAATGATGTAACATCAGAAGGTAGCAACAAGGAGTAGTTTAGGGGTTCTTGGCACTTTGTAGAATTTGGAAGGAAAACAGGAGGGATAATTGCTACAAAATGCCCAAGGAGTAACTAGACGGGAGTTAAAGGTCTGAGTAAATACAAGAAAACATGGATTTCTTTCCTTCTTTCCAAGGTCCTTCCCCATTGACTAGCTATTCTTTATGCTGAAATGTCTTTGATCTGCAGGTTGTTAATCTATTAATAGGACTTAGAATCTAAGTAGGTCTTTATGGCAGAGATGAGGTGCTCTGGGCCCAGGGCCGGGGCAAGAATATCTCCTACAGTAAATTATCCCTCTACAGTAAATCTTCCCATGAGCCCAGTGAGTCACTCTATTCTACACTCAAATCTTTTGCTAACCTACCTCTAAAATTTTTATCAGCTTCAGGTCATCTACTAGTAACCTCTAACTATCTTGGCTCATCTGAGTCCTTTCTATCTTAGGGATAATTTAAACCTCATTCCTCCTGGAATCTTATCTTTGTTTAGAGAGCACTTACCCTGGCCTCTCCCCTGACATAGCTGCTGTTTATATTCCGTGAGCTGTTACTTGGTCGATCTCATCTCCTACGCACACAGATGCCTTGCCTGGAAAATCCCATGGATGGAGGAGCCCGGTAGGCTACAGTCCATGGGGTCGAAAAGAGTCGGACACAGCTGAGCGACTTCACTTCACATATTCTAGCAGTGAACAGCATGTCTTGTAACTTTCCTGTGTCTCCCTCATTTTACATATAGTAGATTCTTCATGAATATCTGGTGGATGAATGCATACATAGCTTGGGGTCATCTTTTTTGAAGGAGGGTTGTGTGCTTGAGAGAAGGGTGAGGAGAAGGAGAAGCATCATTGATTACTTACTCTGTGCCCAGAATTGTGTTGGATCCTTTATGTTTACTGAATAGGATTATTCCATGAACACTTCACAAGTCTGTAGAGTTTGGTATTATTATCCCATTTCACAGATGAAAAAATAATCTCAGAAAAAGTGATGTGTCCTCTCAAATATTGATTCAGGAGGACTGGCACCACATTTTTCTTTTCTTTTCTTTTTTTGGTTCTATCCCCAGGCTCTAGGACAAGGTCCTAGTACATACTGAATCAACTTTCTTTAAAAGAATACATTTTCTGGACCTGTTTACACATTGAATCAAATAGCTACCCAAATGTACCTGACTTGAAATAGATTTTCTTCCTGGAGGATTGAATGACCAAGCCCTTTCTTTTTGGGGGGTGGGGGGCAGGGGATGGCTGCACAGCATGAGGGATCTTATTTTCCCAACCAGGGATTGAACCTGTGCCCCTGCAGTGGAAGCTCGGAGTCCTAACCGCTGGACCTCCAGGGAATTCCTGCCCAAGCCCTTTCATACAGAGCAAGCTGAGTGAACCCACTTTCTCCCTTCCTGAATCACCTCTTTGGACCTGTTCTAGACCCTTGTCCAGAAGCTACTCTGGATGTTCCTGCATGGCTTAGAAGGAGACCCCCAACCTGATGGTGACTGTCTTATTGTTGAGGGAGGAGGGATCAGTCTCACCAACCAACCTATTTCTCCTGCAGGCTGCTCCATTGATCCCTTTAAGTACCTTTAAAATCCTTGGAGGCATCCTCGATTCCTCTCTTCTCCTCACACCCCATTAGCACATTAGCACAGCCTATTATGTCTAGAAGCCAGCCTGTCTACAGCCAACTCTGTGGCACTTCATCACTATCTCGTTGTCCAAGTCCCCCTCATCTCTCTCCTGGATTACTGTGGTAGGTTACATCATGACATGAGTAAGCCAGTTCATCAAAACCAGGTTCAGTGTTGCAGTGGGTTAATTATTTTTTTTAATTACTTACTACATATTTAAAAATACTTGTAGGAGATTGCATGACATTTTTAAAAACTTTTTATTTTATTTTTTTTAATTTTATTTTATTTTTAAACTTTACAATATTGTATTAGTTTTGCCAAATATCGAAATGAATCCGCCACAGGTATACCTGTGTTCCCCATCCTGAACCCTCCTCCCTCCTCCCTCCCCATACTCTCCCTCTGGGTCGTCCCAGTGCACCAGCCCCAAGCATCCCGTATTGTGCATCGAACCTGGACTGGCGACTCATTTCATACATGATGTTATATATGTTTCAATGCCGTTCTCCCAAATCTCCCCACCCTCTCCCTCTCCCACAGAGTCCATAAGACTGATCTATACATCAGTGTCTCTTTTGCTGTCTCGTACACAGGGTTATTGTTACCATCTTTCATTTTATATTGAGTATGGCCAATCAACAATGTTGTGACAATTTCAGATGGACAGAAAAGGGGGCTCAGTAATATACAAATACATGTATCCATTCTCGCCCAAACTCCCCTCCCATCCAGGCTTCCACACAACACTTAGCAGAGTTCCCTGTGCTTAAAAAGAATGAAGAAATGCCATTTGCTTCACTTTTAATTTCTAAATGGTAAATCTTGATAACCTCTATGAACAAAATCTGGAATCCTCAATTTTTAAGATGAAAAATAGTCCTGAGACCAAAATGTTTGGGAATTGTTGCATGGTTCAGCAATTTTTTTCTGTTAAGGGCCAGATGGGAAGTATTTTAGGCTTTGCAGGCCACACAGTCTCTTGTCCCTGTTCCATCTACTGACTTCTGCTGTGAAAGCAGCTATACACACACTGGGCCTGGAAGTGTTCTAGTAACACTTTACTTATGGACACTGAAATCTGACATTTCATATGATTTTCATGTCTCACGAAGTATTATTCTTTTGATTTTTGTCAACCATTTAGAAAAATGTAAAAACAATTCTTAGTTCACAGGCTGGCCAAAAATAGGTGGTGAGCTGAATTTTACCCCCGGCCCCCAGGTTATAATTTGCCAACCCCTCCCCATTCTGCTTCCCGGGTGGCTCACTGGTAAAGAACCCACCTGCCAAGGAAGTCCCCACAATAGCTCCTTTGCATGCCCATGCAAAATTTAGAATCATCTAGTCAGGGGGCTTCCCTGGTGGCTCAGTGGTAATGAATCCACTTGCCGATTCAGGAGATTCAGGTTCAATCCTTGTGTGGGGAAGATCCCCTGGAGAAGGAAATGGCAACCCACTCCAGTATTCTTGTCTGGGAAATCCCACGGACAGAGGAGCCTGGTGGCCTACAGTCCATGGGGTAGCAAGAGTCGGACACATCTGAGCGACTGTGCATGCACACACTCCCTATTCTAGCGGGTTCAAACCTGTAACAGACATATATCAGTTCAACTGGAATGTTCAGACAATATAACAACTTTCTCATGGCTTCTGTACATGACCCCTGAAGGCTACTCTCAACACAGCAGCCGACTGGTCATCACATCTTGGCCCTTCTCTGCTCTAAAGCCTCGAGTGACTTATCTCATTCAGTAGAGAAGCCAATGGCAACCCATTCCGGTGTTCTTGCCTGGAGAATCCCAGGGATGGCGGAGCCTGGTGGGCTGCCGTCTATGGGGTCGCACAGAGTCGGCCACAACTGAAGTGACTTAGCAGCAGCAGCAGCAGAAAAGCCAAAGTCCTTCTCATGGCCTGGAACACCCTACATGACCTTCTGCCCCATCCCTCTGACTCAACTCCTGCTGTCCCCCTCATCCTGCTCTAACCTGTCACTTAAAAGCTAAGCCTGCTCTTTCCTCAGGGCCTTTGTACTTTCTGTTTTCTCTGCCTGGAATGCGCCACACCCCAGCCACTTAGCTCACTCAAATACCGCTTCTCAATGAAGTCTTTATTTTCTTTTTTCATAACAGTTTTATTACTATAATTAATATACCATGCAATTCACCCATTTAAAGTATACAGTTCAGTGGGCTTTAGTATATTTACAGAACTGTGCAACCCTCACGATGGTCAGTTAGAACATTTTTCATCACCCCAAGAAGAAACCTCAGACCCATTACCAGTCACTCCTCATTTCCCCCTGGTTTCCTCAACCCTCCCCACCTGTCTATTTTCTGTCTCAATGTATTTGCTTATCCTGAACATTTCGTGGAATTAGATGGAATGGTTAAACGGAATCAGATACTATATGCTCTTTGTGACTGACTTCTTTCACTGAGTATAATGTTTTCAAGATTCATGTTTTGGAACTGCATTCCTTTTTAGGGTCAAATGATATTCTCTTGAATGGACATACCACATCAATTAAAGGACATTTGGGTGTTTCACTTCTTAGCTAATAGGAATAATGTTGCTATGAACATTCATGTACGAGTTTTTGATGGACATGTTTCCATTTCTCTTGGGTAAATACCCAAGAGGGAATTGCTGGGTCATATGGTAACTCTGTTTAACTTTTTAAGAAAGTGCTGGACTGTCTTCCAAAGTCCAGCACTTTGGAAAAATGCACCATTTTACGTTCCCACAAGCAGTGTTATCAGGGTTCCAATTTCCCACATCTTCTCCAACACCTGTTATTGCGTGTCTTTGTGATTACAACCCTCCTAGAGGGGGATGAAGTTGTCTCTCCTTGCATTTTCTTGAAGGCTAATATAAATAAAGCCTTTCTTGATCATTCTATTTTATTTTTTTTAATTATTATCATTTTAATTATTTTTTGTTTTTGACTGCACTGGTTCTTGGTTGCTGTGTGCGGGCTTTTCTTTAATTGTGGTGAGTGGGGCTACTCTCTAACTGTGATAGATGGGCTTCCAACTGCAGTGGCTTTTCCTGTTTGTGGAGCACACACTCTAGGGCCCACAGACTTCAGCAGTTGCAGCACACGGGCTCAGCAGTTGTGGCCTAAGGGCTTAGTAGCCCCATGGCATGTGGCATCTTCACAGGGCAGGGATTGAACCCATGGCCCCTGCATTAGCAGGCGGATTCTTAACCACTGGACCTCAAGGGAAGTCCTGATAAACCTACTTTAAATGTCAACCTCTCCTTGCTTCTCTAACCTGCTTCCCTGCTTTATTTTTCTAGAGCGCTTATTTCACTTGTTTATTTGTTGTCTCTCTCCTCCCCAGGGGTAAACTCCAGGAGCGCATGATTTTTGTCTGTTTTGTGTTCTGCTGTATCCTCAATGCCTGTAGAAGCTCTATCCAATGTGCAAGCCACGTATGTCATGTTAAACTTTCTATTAGCCACATTGTATTTATTTTTCTTTTTTTAATATAAATTTATTTAATTGGAGGCTAATTACTTTACAATATTGTAGTGGTTTTGCCATACATTGACATGAATCCGCCATGGGTGTACATGTGTTCCCCATCCTGAACCCCCCTCCCACCTCCCTCCCCATCCCATCCCTCTGGGTCATCCCAGTGCACCAGTCCCGAGCATCCTGTATCATGCATTGAACCTGGACTGGCGATTCGTTTCACCTGTGATATTATACATGTTTCAATTGCCATTCTCCCAAATCATCCCTCCCTCACCCTCTCCCACAGAGTCCAAAAGACTGTTCTATACATCTGTGTCTCTTTTGCTGTCGTGCATACAGGGTTATCATTACTATCTTTCTAAATTCCATATATATGTGTTATTATACTGTATTGGTGTTTTTCTTTCTGCTTACTTCACTCTGTATAATAGGCTCCAGTTTCATCCACCTCATTAGAACTCATTCAAATGTGTTCTTTTTAATGGCTGAGTAATTCTCCATTGTGTATATGTACCACAGCTTTCTTATCCATTCATCTGCTGATGGTCATCTAGGTTGTTTCCACGTCCTGGCTATTGTAAACAGTGCTGCAATGAACATTGGGGTACACGTGTCTCTTTCAATTCTGGTTTCCTCAGTGTGTATGCCTAGCAGTGGGATTGCTGGGTCATATGGCAGTTCTATTTCCAGTTTTTTAAGGAATCTCCACACTGTTCTTCATAGTTGTTAGCCATATTTTAAAAAGTGAAAAAATAAGAAAGAAACAGGTGAAGTGAATTTCAATAATAGTTCTATTTAACCAGATATATCTAAAATACTGTAATTTTAGTAATTAATATAAAAATTACTAAGGCACTATTTTACATTTTTATTCAGACTAAGCCTTTGGAATCTGGTATGCATTTCACACTTAACACTGTTCTCAGTTTGAACTTGCTACATTTCAAGTATAGCCATACATGGCCAGTGGTTTCAGCACTGAATGTGGGTCTAGAATATTCATTTCTTCACTGTATGAACAACTCCCTCTTAGTGACAGTTCACTTAGTCACTGCCCTGGGGACAGGGAAGACTTTCACAGATATATTTATGTGTGGTTTTGCATGCCAAGTGTTGACTCAAACGGTAAAGAATTTGCCTGCAATGCAGGAGATGTGGGTTTGATCCCTCAGTCAAGAAAATACCCTGAAGAAGGAAATGGCTACCCACTCCAGCATTCTTGCCTGGAGAATTCCATGGACAGAGGAGCCTGGCAGCCTACAGTCCATGGGGTCACAAAGAATCGAACACAACTGAGTGACTAACACACTTGCATGTATGTGATAAGCCTAGGCTTGGGTTTCCAATTCCTACTTATTCACTGTGACCTTGGGCAAGCAATTGTCCTTCTCTGAGCGTCAACTTCTTCACCTGTGAAATAATCTTTATGGTCCCTCCCAAACTTTCAGTATCAGAGAGGGAGGTGGGGGTGTCTGTGGGGTAAAATGATGTCCAAGTGCTTTAGGTCCCACACTGCTTGAAGTCAGGCTGCTTTCACTGTTGCTGTGAGGAAGATGTAATCACATAGAAAGATGGTTCAGGAAGACCTCTTGGAAAGCCCCAGCAAGCTGTAAAGAGGCCCTGGGATGATGGTTTATACAAAAAGAACAAAGGAATCTGTCTGGGAACCCCAACCCCTCTCAAACCCCATTACCCTAACATGAACTGTCTCCCAGAATTCTCTGTGGAGCTACCCAGCTGATGGTGCAGCCCTGAAGGATCCAATATTCATTTCTGTGTTTGGAGGACTGTTTGGAAGTCTGTGTAGGAAGACTGATTTAGTTCATTTCTGTGCATTTTTCTGATTAATCCAGGAGGATGGGGGAATTCAACAGATGTTTTGCCAATATACTAGCTTCTGCTTGTTCAAGCATATTAAAAGATTTTGTAGGGTGCCACATTAAATCACAGAATCTTCAGAACCCTTTGTGGGGTGAGACTGGGGACCAGGTTTGCCTGGGGATCTTGCCTTTATTGCCCTGGCACCTTCACTGAGAGGGGGCACTGTCCCTTATAAGCGGTCATGAGCTCTTCTGTCCCCCGTGGGGACTGTGGGAATGGGCTTTCTGGAGCCTATGCTGTTAACCTCGCAGCCCACAGGCTGGGTTTTGTAGGGGGAGGGCTGTGCTGGGAGTCATGATCTGCTTCCAGGGAAGCTTTATCACTGTTTAAATAGCTTCTCAGAACTTAACCTACAGACGGCAGATGGAGCAAAGCCAGGCCCTAGAGTAAGCAAATAGGAATAGGTCAGGTCAGTTTGGTTCGATCAGCACCTTTGGTTAGATCAGCACCTGCATTTCCAGGCCTTACTTCTGGAGAAGTAAGATACTATCCCCAAAATGGGCCTCAAGGGGACAACTCTTTTGATCAGAGTTAATTAAAAAGTAATACACTCATGAGTAAAACACATCATACATGAGATGTGTATCCTCCACAGAACAGAGTCCAAAATGCTTTCTGAGATAGATGTGGGAGGGTCTAAACCCTGCCTCTTCCTCCAGCCTCTCACCACCTGACCCTTTGGGCTCTAATCCTTGTATTTCCCACACACCTCATGGATTGTCATTCATCTAAAGGCCTTCTGCCTGGCCCCCTTTTCCTTCCCGTCTTTCTGCCTGCAAAATTGGCCTCCCTTAAGTTTTTTGAACTGTGGTGTTGGAGAAGACTCTTGAGAGTCCCGTGGACTGCAAGGAGATCCAACCAGTCCATCCTGAAGGAGATCAGTCCTGGGTGTTCATTGGAAGGACTGATGCTGAAACTCCAATACTTTGGCCACCTCAGGCAAAGAGTTGACTCATTGGAAAAGACCCTGATGCTGGGAGGCATGGGGGCAGGAGGAGAAGGGGATGACAGAGGGTAAGATGGCTGGATGGCATCACCGACTCGATGGACGTGACTTTGAGTGAACTCTGGGTGTTGGTGATGGACAGGGAGGCCTGGTGTGCTGTGATTCATTGGGTCCCAAAGAGTCGGACACGACTGAGGTACTGAACTGAACTGAAGTCTTATCTGCTTGTAACAATCTGTCTGCTTTAAACCCGCAGTTGCTGAGATATCCCAGGTTTGGCACTCTCATAGACCCTGCCATCTATATCAGAGCACGTGTTATACTGGGTTGGGATCAACTGTTTGCATATTGACCCTCTAGACCAGTGTTCCTCATGGAAGGGATACTTTCCCCAGGGAATGCTTTAAACTGCATGGGGCGTTTCAGTAGGTGCAGTGACAGGGGTCACTGGCTGGGGATGCTGGCTGTCCAGCAATACTGGGACATTCCTGCCCAGCAGAGAATGTTCCCACAGGACTTTGAGAAGTCCAACCAGCTGTTCCTGTAGGTAACACGTCTCTCGTAGTTAAGTGAGCTTGGAAATGAACTCTTTCACAAATAAACTCAGTATTTTCTTTGGCTTAGTTTTAACATATGCTGACTTTTCCAGGAATGCAACCACTGTATAAATCAAGGGGAGACCAAGACTTGCTTTGTTCAGACTTATCTTTGCTCTTTCAGACTTTGCTTTGCTCTTACTTATGATAGTAAGGACTTATCACCACTTTGGAAAATCACATCCATGATGGCAACATTACTTACAATTGAGAAAGAAGAAATTCACCCAGATGCCTGCTGACAAATCTAACTGCTTGAGGATTTTGCTTGACCGGGGGCTGTCTGGATCTGTCTGTTTGTTGTGGGACTCTAGTTGTGACGTGGGGCCTAGTTGCACCACAGCATGTGGGATTTTAGTTTCCCAACCAGGGGTGAGCCATGTCCCCTCCATTAGAAGGTGGGTTCTTAATCACTGGGCCACCAGGGAAGTCCCCGTCTTCCCTCTCTTAAGTTCAGACTTCTTTGTGCTCTGTAGGTGTAAGCACGTGACTGTTTCCTTATGTTTTCTGGTATATTTATTGTCATTGTTTAGTTGCTAAGTCAAGTCCAACTCTTTTGTGACTCCGTAGACTGTAGCTCACCAGGCTCTGTCCATGGGATTTCCCAGGCAAGAATACAGGACTGAGTTGCCGTTTACTCCAGGGGATCTTCCCAACCCAGAGATCAAACTCGCGTCTCTTGCATCTCTTCCATCTTTACCATTGTGCCACCTCCTGAGCATTTACAGACTGAAGCCCATTTTATTCTCTTGCTCCTTTTATTCCCCTTTTATATTCATTATCTTATATTGACTTTTCAACATATGTAAAAGCGGGTTATATTATCTATGAATTTAAAGAGGAGAATATTAAAATATTAATTAAAAGGGGGTGGTCCTATCTGACAGTGTTGAGAACCACACTAAAGCCCTAGAGGGCAGGGACTTCGCCTCCCCTGTGTCACTGCTTCCTCCCCTGTGCCTGGCAGGGACCTGGAATATAGTAACTGCATAGAGAATCTCTTTTGAATGATGAAGGGGTTGAGGGTAACACCTTGGCTGCGATGGGGCACACAGTGGGGAGGGCGGTTTAGGGGAGTGAGTGATGAGTTCAGTTTTCAATGTAGAAGTTTGGAGAGCCCTGGAATTTGAGGGGCAGTGGCTCTTCAGGCCTAGACTGCTGCCACTGAAGAGTAGGAAGTACAGTTAGAGTGTGAGTTCATCCCTTTGATGAGTAAACATTTCGAGTGGCTCCGTGGGGGATGGACAGATCCACAGGCACTGAGAGGCTCACAGTGTGGGTGTGTGTCCCCTCTGTGGCGATCTGTGTACCTGCCCAGACCCTCAGAGGGTGGGGGCTCCCTCGAAGTAGGGGATGGGACTCATCTCTAGTCCCCATCAGTTAGAGCAATCAGCAATGGCGCTCCTTTCTATTTCCTAGATGGGATGCCGCTCAGTTCATTCATCACTGAATAGAGTCAATTACATCTTCAAATTTCCTCTGGTGAATTTTATATTTGGGTACTATGGTTAGTGCTTGGAATTTTCAGCCCAGCTCCCCATTCTCTTGGGAAGGGAGAAAGGCTGGAAATGGAGTAAATGACCCATCATGCCTACATGATGACACCTCCAAACAAATCCCGGAGGTGTGGGGATCACAGAGTTTCCAGGTTGGTGAACGCATCCATGTACCAGAAGGGTGACACACCCCAAATCTCTTGTGCTCGGGACCCTCCCAGACCTCACCCTATATGTCTCTTCACCTGGCTGTTCAACTGTATCCTTTATCAGATCCTTTAATAAACTGGTTCCTAAACTGGTTAATTTAATAAACTGGTAGTAAGTGTTTCCTGGAGTTCTGTGAAGCTGCACCAGCAAATTAACTGAAACTGAGGAGGAGATCTTGGGAACTTCAGATTTAAAGCCCATTGATTGGAAGCACAGGTGAAAACCTGGACTGGCGACCAGCATCTGAAGCAGGATGGGAGCAGTTCTGTGGGACTGATGCCAGCTGCAGGTAGGTAGCATTAGAATTGAGTTAGATTGCAGAACACCCAGCTGGGGTCTCAGAGAATTGCTTGGTGGGGAAACCTCCCCCTACATTTTATGACCGGAAGTGTTAGAAGTGTTGTGGGTATGGCAGTAGTGTAAGAGTTAGGAGAGGCACAGGAGGGAAAGGACTGAGATATTTCCAATAGACATGGATAAATCTTAAACACATTATACTCAATTTCTAAGTGAAAGAAGCCAGTCACAAAAGGCACACAAACTGAATGATTCCATTTATATGAAATGCACAGTGTAGGTGAAGACATAGAGACAGAAAGCTGCTAGGGACTGGAATGGTAGTGGGATGAGGCGTAACTGAGGGAGCAAGTCATGTGGAAGAGCATTCCAGGCCCTGGGAACATCAAGTGCAAAGGCCCTGAGGTGGGAGGAAGTGTGGTCTGATCCAAAAACAGCAAGGAGGAAGGTGTCCCTAGAAGAGAGTGATGACAGGGACAGTGGTGGGAGATGAGAAAAGAGATCGGGTAGTGAAACCCAGCAGGACCCTGTGGGGCTCCTGGGCACAGAAGCCTTTCTATGCCTCCTGTTCCTTGTGTGTGGGGACTGGCCTATAGCCTCCATGACTTTCCCTGAGTTCCAAAGGGCAGATTTGAACAGTTACTAATCGGGGAAGGAAGGGGATGCAGAGACAAGGGAGGAGTGATCTAGAAACAGAAGTGCAGATTGGGGCAGGGTACTGGGACTGCCTCAAATGATTTGGTGTTGTTGTTGTTCAGTTGCTAAGTCATGGCCGACTCTTTGCAACCCCATGGACAGCAACGTGCCAGGCTTCCCGGTCCTTCACTATCTCCCAGAGTTTGCTCAAACTCATGTCCATTGAGTCAGTGATGCCATCCAACCATTTCATCCTCTGCCTTACTCTTCTTCTCCTGTCCTCCATCTTCCCCACCATCACTATCTTTTCTAATGAGTTGGCTCTTCCCATCAGGTGGCCAAAGTATTGGAGCTTCAGCTTAAGCATCAGTCCTTGCAGTGAATATTCAGGATTGATTTCCTTTAGGATTAACTAGTTTGATCTCCTTGCTGCCCAAGGGACTCTCAAGAGTCTTCTCCAACACCACAGTGCAACAGCATCAATTCTTCAGTGCACAGCCTTCTTTATGGTCCAACTCTCACATCTGTACATGATTACTGGAAAAATCATAGCTTTGTCAGCAAAGTGATGTCTCTGCTTTTTAATACACTGTCTAGGTTTGTCATAGCTTTTTTTCCCCCAAAGAGCAAGCGTCTTTTAATTCCATGGCTGCAGTCACCATCTGCAGTGATTTTGAAGCCCAAGAAAATAAAGTCTGTCACTATTTCCATTTTTTTCCCATTTATTTTCCATGAAGTGATGGGACTGGATGCCATAATCTTAGTTTTTTGAATGTTGAGTTTTAAGCCAGCTTTTTCACTCAAACAGGAGATGGCAAGAGTGAATATCAACATTTTAGGAATCAGTGAACTAAAATGGACAGCAGTGGGTGGATTTAATTTATATGACCATTGTATCTACTACTGTGGGCAAGAATTCCTTACAAGAAGTGGAGCAGCCCTCATAGTCAACAAGATAGTCTGAAATGCAGTGTGTGGGTGCAACCTCAAATACAACAGAATGATCTCTGTCCCTTTCCAAGGCAAACCATTCAACATCACAGTAATCCAAGTCTATGCCCCAACCCCTGAGGCCAAAGAAGATGAAGTTGAACAGTTCTATGAAGACCTACAAAAACTTCTAGAATGAACACCAAAAAAAAAAGATGTCCTTTTCATCACAAGGGACTGGAATGCAAAAGTAGGAAGTCAAGAGACACCTGGAGTAACAGGCAAGTTTGGCCTTGGAGTACAAAATGAAGCAGGGCAAAGGCTAACAGAGTTTTGCAAAGAGAATGCATTTGGCCATGGCAAATACCCTCTTCCAACAACATAAGAGATGACTCTACACATGAACATCACCAGATGGTCAATAACAAAATCCGATTGGTTATATTCTTTGCAGCCAAAGATGGAGAAGCTCTATATAGTCAGCAAAAACAAGACTGGGAACTGACTGTGGCTCAGATCATTAGCTCCTTATTGCAAAATTCAGAGTTGAATTGAAGAAAGTAGGGAAAACCACTAGGCCATTCAGGTATGACCTAAATCAAATCTCTTACAATTATACAATGGAAGTGAGAAATACATTCAAGGGATTAGACCTGATAGAGTGCCTGAAGAACTACGGACAGAGGTTTGTAACCTTGTACAGGAGGCAGTGACCAAAACCATCCCCAAGAAAAAGAAACACAACAAGGCAAAATGTTTGTCTGAGGGGGCCTTACTAAGAAAAGAAGTGAAAGGCAAAGGAGAAAAGGAAAGATATACCCATCTGAATGCAGAGTTCCAAAGAATAACAAGAAGAGATAAGAAAGCCTTCTTAAGTGAACAATGCAAAGAAATAGAGGAAAACAATAGAATGGGAAAGACTAGAGATCTCTTCAAGAAAATTAGAGATACCAAGGGACCATTTCATGCAAAAATGGGCACAATAAAGGACAGAAATGGTATGGACCTAACAGAATCCTCAAGTGATACACATAACAATATCTTTAAGCTCTTTGTGGAAAATTCTTAAAGAGATGGGAATACCAGATCACCTGACCTGCCTCCTGAGAAAACTGTATCCAGGTCAAGAAGCAACAGAACTGGACATGGAACAATGGACTGCTTCAAAATTGGGAAAGGAGTATGGCAAGGCTGTATATTGTCACCTTGCTTATTTAACTTCTATGCAACATACATCATGCAAAATGCTGGGCTGAATGAAGCTCAAATTGGAATCAAGAGTGCCGGGAGAAATATCAACAACCTCAGATATGCAGATGATACCACCCTAATGGCAGAAAGTGAAGAGGAACTAAAGAGCATCTTGATGAAGGTTAAATAGAAGAGTGAAAAAGCTGGCTTAAAACTCAACATTCAAAAAACTAAGATCATGGCATCTGGTCCTATCACTTCATGGAAAATAGATGGGGAAAAAAATAGAAACAGTAGCAGATTTTATTTTCTTGGGCTCCAAAATCACTAAAGATGGTGACTGCAGCCATGGAATTAAAATATGCTTGCTCCTTGGAAGAAAAGCTATGACAAGCCTAGACACAGTATTAAAAAGCAGAGACATTACTTTGCCCACAAAGGTCTATATAGTCAAAGCTATGGTTTTTCCAGTAGTCATATACAGACGTGATAGCTGGACCGTAAGGAAGGCTGAGGGCTAAAGAACTGATGCTTTCAAAACTGTGATGTTGGAGAATACTCTTGAGAGTCCCTTGGGCAACAAGGATATCAAACCAGTTCATCCTAAAGGAAATCAACCCTGAATATTCACTGCAAGGACTGATGCTGAAGCTGAAGCTCCAATACTTTGGCCACCTGATAGGAAGAGATGACTCATTGGAAAAGACCCTGATGCTGGAAAAGACTGAGGGCAGGAGAAGAAAGAGTGACAGAGGATGAAATGGTTGGATGGCATCATTGATTCAATGGACATGAGTTTGAGCAAACTCTGGGAGATAGTGAAGGACCGGGAAGCCTGGCATGTTGCAGTCCATGGGGTTGCAAAGAGTCAGACACAACTTAGCAACTGAAGAACAACATAGAACTAAAAATGCAAGAAATGGAAGATGTCAGCATTCTTCACACCCCAGAAGACCACCTGAGGCCAAATTAAGTTAACCAGAGAAGCTCATCAAGAGATTACCTGAGGGACTTCTCTGGTGGTCCAGTGGTTAAGACCCCATGCTTCCACTGCAGGAGGGCTCGAGTTTGATCCCTGGTTGAGGAAGGAAGTTCCCACATGCTGCAGAGCCAGTTTAAAAACATAAATTACCTGAGACCAGATTGAAGGAGTGCAATCCATGCACACTCCCTCATCTTATCAGCAAATCACCCTTGAATCACTGCTATGAAACTCCTCACCCAATCTTTCTGGTTTGGGACACACAGTTTTCAAGGGCAGGAGCCTGCTGTGTCTGCTTTTGCCTGGCAAAGCAATAAAGCTATTCTTTATTCTACTTCACCCCAAACTCATATACAAGATTCGATTTAGCATTGGTGCAAAGAGGCCAAGTTTTTGGCATCCGCAGTAAGACTAGATTGTGTAAGGCCTTATGGACCACTTAATGTCACTGGCCTTTTTTTGAGCAGTGGAGGATGTATTTGTCTTATGTTTTAACAGAATCCATAAGGCAGGAGATGGACTGTAAGAAGGCAAGAGTGGAAGCAAGGAGACCAGTTTGGAGGCTACTGTATTGACTTGGGTAAGAGGTGACTTTGATATGGACCAGGGATTCCCTGGTGGCTCAGACGATAAAGCGTCTGCCCACAACACGGTAGACTTGGGTTCGATCCCTAGGTTGGGAAGATCCCCTGGAGAAAGAAATGGCAACCCACTCCAGTACGCTGGCCTAGAAAATTCCATGGATGGAGGAGCCCAGTGGGCTACAGTCCATGGGGTCGCAAAGAGTCAGACACGACTGAGCGACTTCACTTTCTTAGGGTGGGAGCAGTGGAGGTGGGAAAATTGTATGATTCTGAATCTATCTTGAAAATAGAGCTCCCCGTCAAGTCCTGTGGTCTGAGCAACTGGGAGACTGCTGCTGGATTTTATTAAGAGAGGGAAGACTGTGGGAGGAAGTAGTTGCCTGCTAGTCTTTGCTCCCTCATAAAAAGACATTATACAGAACAGAACAAACATTTTCAATTTGATATTTTTCCTGAACGCTAAACCATAAACACTGAGATACTAAAAAGAGTCCTCATAATGACCACTTTTGAGGGCTGTGTGCTGTTCCATTCAATTCATTTACCCTAAATTACAAAACCATTTCCTTGTAATTCTCTGGACTGTTTCAGTTTACTTTTAAAATGATAGATAATCCTATAATGAATATCTCTGTGCTTTGTCTTTGTGGATTTTTCTTAGATTTCTCAAGGGATTAATTCTCAGAAGTAGATTTACTAGATGAAAGAGTAAGAACACTTAATAGCTCTTAAAGACACATTGCTAAACTGTTTTTACAAAGATTGTGGCAGTTAATAAGGCCAGCCAAAACTTAAGAGTGTGACAGTTTCACCATAAATTATATAGTAAAGGATATTAGTATTTTATTTACACTTTCTAATAAAAAGAGTAAAAGCTTCAAATTTAAAAAATTTTTTGCATGTACTTGATTATGGTTAGGTTGGACTTTTAAAAAGTTTATTTATGGGACTTTCCTGGCGGTCCAGGGGTTAAGAACCCTCCTGCCAACGTGGGTCAAACCTCGAGTTCAGTCCTTGATCAGGAAAGATTCCACGTGCCAGAGAGCAACTAAACTCATGAACCACAACTACGAGCACAGTTAGAGCTGGTGCTCTGCAACAAGAGAAGCCACTGCAATGAGAAACCCCCACTCATAGCAACTAGGGAAAGCCTGCATGTGGAAATGAAGACCCAACACAGCCAAAAATAAAAAAATTTTTAATTAAAAATTTTAAAGTTCTGCTGACCACTGCCAAGGACAGACCCTCTAGTCATCTGTTGCAATCCAAGGAGGCCTGTCCACGTGGCAGGCAATATCGAGTTTCTGCTGAGTCAGAGATCTCTGTTGTGTTCTTGTGCACTGGCGTTTGGAACTCAAGTAAAGGCCCTTTCATTTCAGGTGAAATTCCTCTTGGTAGAGTGGACCTATGCTGGTCTTTGGAGAGAGGTTAAGCCCTGAGCCTTTGGAGTGGGAGCACTGACTCCAAGACCCTAGACTACCAAAGAACTAACCCCAGGGAGTATCAAATAGTGAGAACTCACACAAAGGAAACCACTTGAATACAAGACCTGGCATCACCCAACCACCAGTAACACCTGTGCAGGACCCCTCATGTAAACAACAAACAAAACAAAAATACAAACCGAGTCATCAGCAGACAGGATTACCACCTCACTCAGCCTTTCCCATCACAGGAAAAGCAAACAAACAAACAAAAACTCAGCACAAATCTCACCTTATATGAAGCTTACACAAACAACTGGACCAATCTTAGGAGGGCAGAAACCAAAAGGAAGAAAGAATTCAACTTTGAAGCCTGGGAAAAGGAGATCTCAGACACAATAAGTTAAAAAAATAATGAAAAGGCAGAGAAATACTGCACAAATGAAGGAACAAACTAGAAACACAGAAGTCCAAATAAATGAAGAGGAAATAAGCAAACTACCTGAAAAAGAATCAGAATAATGACAGTAAAGATGATCAAAACCCTTGAAAACAAAATGGAGAAAATGCAAGAATCAATTAACAAAGACCGAGAAGAATTAAAGAATAAACATACAGAGACAAACAACACAATTACTGAAATTAAAACTACTCTAGAAGCAATCAATAGTATAATATCTGAAGCAGAAGAACAAATCAGTGAGCTGGAAGATAAAATGGTGGAAATAACTTCTGGAGAGCAGAATAAAGTAAAAAGACTAAAAGGAACTGAGGATAGTCTCAGAGACCTCTCGGACAATATTAAATGCACCAACATTCAAATTATAGGGGTCCCAGAAGAAGAAGAGAAAAAGAAAGGCTATGAGAAAATTTTTGAAGAGATTATAGTTGAAAATGAAAATTTCCCTAACGTGAAAAAGGAAATGATCAATCAAGTCCAAGAGGCACAAAGAGTCCCATACAGGATAAACCCAAGGAGAAACATGTCAAGACACATACCAATCAAACTAATAAAGACTAAACACAAAGAAAGAATATTAAAAGGGGATGGGGAACACATGTACACCCATGGCTGATTCATGTCAAAGTACAGGAAAAAACCACTACAATATTGTAAAGTAATTAACCTCCAATTAAAATAAATAAATTAAGATAAAACCAGCAGGGGAGAAGCAACAAGTAACATACAAGGGAAACACCATTCACTTAACAGCTGATCTTTCAGCAGAAACTCTGCAGGCCAGAAGGGAATGGCAGGATATATTTAAAGTATTGAAAGGGAAAAATCTACAACCAAGATTACAGTACCTGACAAGGGCCTCATTCAAAATTGATGGAGAAATAAAAAGCTTTTCAGACAAGCAAAAGTTAAGAGAATTCAATATCACGAAACCATCTTTACAACAAACGTTAAAGGGATTTATGTAGTCAAGAAATACAAGAGAAAAAAAAAGATCTACAAAATCAACCCAAACAATTAAGAAAATGGCAATAGGAACATATATATCAATAATTACTTTAAATGTAATCACTGCAGATGGTGATTGCAGCCATGAAATTAAAAGATGCTTGCTCCTAGAAAGGAAAGTTATGACTAACCTAGACAGCATATTAAAAAGCAGAGACATTACTTTGCCAAGAAAGGTCCATCTAGTCAAGGCTATGGTTTTTCCAGTAGTCATGTATGGATGTGAGAGTTGGACTGTGAAGAAGGCTGAGCACCAAAGAATTGATGCTTTTGAACTGTGGTGTTGGAGAAGACTCTCGAGAGTCCCTTGGACAGCAAGGAGATCCAACCAGTCCATCCTAAAGGAGATCAGTCCTGAGTGTTCATTGGACGGACTGATGTTGAAGCTGAAACTCCAATACTTTGGCCACCTGATGCGGAGAGCTGACTCATTTGAAAAGACCCTGATGCTGGAAAAAATTGAGGGCAGGAGGAGAAGGGGACGACAGAGGATAAGATGGTTGGATGGCATCACCAACATAATGGACATGGGTTTGGGTGGACTCTGGGAGTTGGTGATGGACAGGGAGGCCTGGAGTGCTATGGTTCATGGGGTTGCAAAGAGTCAGACATGACTGAGCAACTGAACTGAACTGAACTTTAAATGTAAATGGGTTAAGTGCTCAAACTAAAAGACACAGACTGGGTGAATGGATACAAAAACAAGACCCGTATATATACTGTCTACAAGAAACCCACTTCAGACCTAAAGACACATATAGACTGAAAGTGAGAGGATGGAAAAATATATTCCTTGCAAATGGGAAGCAAAAGAAAGCTGGGAAAAAAAAAAAAAAGAAAGCTGGAGTAGCAATCCTCATATCAAACAAAATAGACCCTAAAATAAAGAATATTACAAGAGATAAGGAAGGACACTACATAATGATCAAGGAATCAATCCAAGAGGAAGACATAACAATTATAAATATCTGTGCACCCAGCATAGGACTGCCTCAATACATAAGACAAACACTAACAGACATAAAAGGAGAAACTGACAGTAACACAATAACAGTAGGAGACTTTAACACCCCACTCACACCAATGGACAGACCATCAGAAGAGAAAATTAATGAGGAAATACAAGTCTTAAATGATACATTAGATGAGATGGATCTCATTGATATCTTCAGGACATTCCATCCAAATTCAGAAGAATACACCTTCTCAAGTGCACATGGAACATTCTCCAGGGTAGACCACATCTTGGGTCACAAATCAAACCTCAGTAAATTTAAGAAAACTGAAATCGTATTAAGTGTCTTCTCTGACCACAATGCTATGAGACTAGGTATTAATTACAAGAAAAAGCTGTAAGAAACACAAACACATGGAGATTAACAACATTTCTAAATAACCAACAAGTTACTGAAGAAATCAAAAGGGAAATCAAAAAATTTCTAGAAACAAGTGACAATGAAAACATGACAACTCAAAACCTATGGGATGCAGCTAAAGCAGTTCTAAGAGGGAGGTTTATAGCAATACAATCCTACCTCAAGAAACAAGAAAAACATCAAATAGACAGCCTAACTTTATACCTAAAACAACTGGAAACAGAAGATCAACAACAACCCCCCCACACACACACACACAAAATTAGTAGAAGAAAAGAAATCATAAAGATCCAAGCAGAAATAAATGAAAAAGGAACTAAAGAAACAATGGTAAAGATTAATAAAACTAAAAGCTGTTTCCTTGAGAAGATAAACAAAATTGACAAGCCTTTAGACAGACTCAAGGAAAAAAGAGAGAAGAATCAGATCAACAAAATTAGAGATTAAAAAGGAGAGGTTACAGTAGACAATGCAGAAATAAAAAGGATTATAAGAGACTATTACGAACAACTGCTGCTGCTAAGTCGCTTCAGTCATGTCCGACTCTGTGTGGCCCCACAGACGGGAGCCCACTAGGCTCCCCCGTCCCTGGGATTCTCCAGGCAAGAACACTGGAGTGGGTTGCCACTTCCTTCTCCAATGCATGTAAGTGAAAAGTGAAAGTGAAGTTGCTCAGTCGTGTCTGACTCTTAGCGACCCCATGGACTGCAGCCCACCAGGCTCCTCCATCCATGGGATTTTCCAGGCAAGAGTACTGGAGTGGGGTGCCATTGCCTTCTCCGATTATGAACAACTATATGCCAATAAATATCAATAACTTCAGATATGCAGATGACACCACCCTTATGGCAGAAAGTGAAGAGGAACTAAAAAGGCCTCTTGATGAAAGTGAAAGTGGAGAGTGAAAAAGTTGGCTTAAAGCTCAACATTCAGAAAAAGAAGATCATGGCATCCGGTCCCATCACTTCATGGCAAATAGATGGGGAAACAGTGGAAACAGTGTCAGACTTTATT
>NW_011494753.1:5462456-5494704 GCF_000754665.1 Bison bison bison
AAGAGGAGAAGGGGACGACAGAGGATGAGATGGCTGGATGGCATCACTGACTCAATGGAAGTGAGTCTGAGTGAACTCCGGGAGTTTGTGATGGACAGGGAGGCCTGGCGTGCTGTGACTCATGGGGTTGCAAAGAGTCGGACACGACTGAGCGACTGAACTGAACTGAACTGACTGATATGCCAATAAAATGGATAACCTGGAAGAAATGGACAGAGTTCAATCTTCTAAGACTGAACCAGGAAGAAATAGAAATTATGAACAACCCAATTAGAAACACTGAAATTGAAGCTGTGATAAAAAATCTCCCCAAAAACGAAAGCCCAGGACCAGATGGCTTCACAGGAGAATTCTATCAAACATTTAGAGAAGAGCTAATGCCTATCGTTCTAAAACCCTTTCAAAAAATTGCTGAGGAAGGAACGCTTCCAAACTCATTCTATGAGGCCACCATCACCCTAATATCGAAACCAGACAAAAGTGAAAGTGAAAGTTACTCAGTCATGTCCGACTGTTTGCAACCCCATGGACTATACAGTCCATGGAATTCTCCAAAGACAACACAAAAAAAAGAAAACTATAGGCCAATATCACTGATGTACATAGATACAAAAATCCTCAACAAAATTTTAGCAAACAGAATTCAGCAACACATCAAAAAGCTCATACACCATGATCAAGTTGGGTTTATTCTAGGAATGCAAGGATTCTTGAATATATGCAAATCAATCAATGTGACTTAATTGTCACATTATCATATATAATTGTCAATATATTAACAAACTGAAAGATAAAAACCATATGATCATCTCAATAGATGCAGAAAAAGCCTTTGACAAAATTCAGCTCCCATTTATGATTAAAACTCTTCAGAAAATGGGCATAGAAGGAACCTACCTCAACATAGTAAAGGCCATATATGATAAGCCTACAGCAAACATTATTCTCAATCATGAAAAACTGAAAGAATTCCCCCTAAGATCAGGAACAAGACAAGAGTGTCTGCTTTTGCCACTGTTATTCAACATAGTTCTGGAAGTCCTAGCTACAGCAATCAGAGAAGAAAAAGAAATAAAAGGAATCCAGATCAGAAAAGAAGTAAAGCTCTCACCGTTTGCAGATGACATGATACTATACATAGAAAGCCCTAAAGATAGTATCAGAAAATTACTAGAACAGTGAATTTAGCGAAGTTGCAGGATACAAAATCAATACACAGAAATCACTTTCATTTCTGTATACTAACAAATAAAAATCAGAAAGAGAAATTAAGGAATCAATCCCATTCACCACTGCAACAAAAAGAATTAAATATCTAGGAATAAACTTACCTAAGGAGACAAAAGAATGGTATACAGAAAATTATAAGACATTAATGAAAGAAATCAAAGATGACATAAACAGATGGAGAGATATTCCATGTTCCTGGGTAGGAAGAATCAATATTGTGAAAATGACTATATTACCAAATACAATCTACAGATTCAATGTGACCTCTATCAAATTACCAATGGCATTTTTCAAAGAATTAGAACAAAAAATTTCACAATTCATATGGAAACACAAAAGACCCCGAATAGCCAAGGCAGTCTTGAGAAGAAGAACGGAGCTGGAGGAATTAGCCTTCCTGACTTCAGATTATATTACAAAGCTATAGTCATCAAGACAGTATGGTACTGGCACAAAAGCAGAAATATATCCCAATGGAACAAGATAGAAAGCCCAGAAATAAACCCATGCACCTATGGGTACATTATTTTTGACAAAGGAGGCAAGAATATACAATGGGGAAAAGTCAGTCTCTTCAATAAATGGTGCTGGGAAAACTGGACAGCTACATGTAAAAGAATGAAATTAGAACACTTCCTAAACCATACACAAAGATAAACTCAAAATGGATTAAAGACCTAAATGTAAGACCAGAAACTATAAAACTCTTAGAGGAAAACATAGGCAGAACACTCGATGACATAAATCAAAGCAAGATCCTCTATGATCCACCTCCTAGAGTAATGGAAATAAAACAAAAGTAAACAAGTGGGACCTGATTAAACTTAAAAGCTTTTGCACAGCAAAGAAAACTATAAGCAAGGTGAAAAGACAACCCTCAGAATGGGAGAAAATAATAGCAAATGAAAACTGACAAAAGGATTAATTTCCAAAATATACAAGCCGCTCATACAACTCAATGCCAGAGAAACAAACGACCCAATCAAAAAGTGGGAAAAAGACTTAAACAGACATTTCTCCAAAGAAGACATACAGATGGCTAACAAACACATGAAAAGATGCTCAACATTGCTCATTATTAGAGAAATGCAAATCAAAACTACAATGAGCTATCACCTCACACCAGTGAGAATTGCCATCACCAAAAAGTCTACAAACAATAAATGCTGGAGAGGGTGTGGAGAAAAGGGAACATTCTTGCACTGTTGGTGGGAATGTAAATTGATACAGCCACTATGGAAGATGGTATGGAAATTCCTTAAAAAACTAGGAATAAAATCACCATATGACCCAGCAATCCGACTCCTAGGCATACACCCTGAGGAAACCAAAATTGAAAAAGACACATGTATCCCATTGTTCGTTGAAGCATTATTTACAACAGCTAGAACATGGAAGCAATCTAGATGTCCATAGACAGATGAATGGATAAAGAAGTTGTGGTACATATATACAATGGAATATTAGCCATAAAAAGGAACACATTTAAGTCAGTTATGATGAAGTGGATGAACCTAGAACCTATTATACAGAGTGAAGTGAGTCAGAAAGAGAAAGATAAATATCATATTCTAAAGCAAATATACGGAATCTAGAAAAATGGTACTGAAGAATTTATTTTCAGGGCAGCAATGGAGAAACAGACATAGAGAATACACTTATGGACATGGGGAGAGGGGAGGAGAGGGTGAGATATATGGAAAGAGTAACATGGAAACTTACATTACCATATGTAAAACAGATAGCCAATGGGAATTTGCTGTATGGCTCAGGAAACTCAAACAGAAGCTCTGTATCAATCTAGAGAGATGGAATGGGGTGGGAGATGGCAGGGAGGTTCAAAAGGGATGGGATATATGTATACCCATGGCTGATCCATGTTGAGGTTTGACAGAAAACAACAAAACTCTGTAAAGCAATTATCCTTCAATAAAAAAAATTTTTTTTTAAAGAAGAAAAGAAAAATTTTTTTTAAGTTTATTTGTGAGATTTCCCAGTGTCCAGTGGTTAAGAATCCACCCTCCAATGCAGGAAATTCGGGTTCAGTCGCTGATTGGGGAACTAAGATTCCACATGCAGTGGGGGAGGTAAGGCCCTGCCAGTTACTCAACCCATGAACCTCAACTAGAGAACCCATGCACCACAACTAGAGAACTCCTGTGCTGCAAATACTGAGCCGGTGTGCTCTGAAGCCCTTGCCACAACTAGAGAGAAGCCTGAGCACCGCAATGAAGATCCCGTGTGCTACAAGTAAGACCCGATCCTTCGGCTGCTGCTGCTGCTGCTAAGTCGCTTTAGTCATGTCCGACTCTGTGTGACCCCATAGACGGCAGCCCACCAGGCTCCCCCGTCCCTGGGATTCTCCAGGCAAGAACACTGGGGTGGGTTGCCATTTCCTTCTCCAATGCATGAAAGTGAAAAGTGAAAGTGAAGTCATTCCGTCGTGTCTGACTCTTAGCGACCCCATGGACTGGAGCCTACCAGGCTCCTCCGTTCATGGGATTTTCCAGGCAAGAATACTGGAGAGGGTTGCCATTGCCTTCTCCAAGACTCGATGCAGTCAAAGATAAATATATTAAGTAAGTAAATATTTTAAAAATAAAATGTTTGCATTTCTTTGACTGTGAACTGGTTATTCAGAACCTTTTTCCATTTATTTACTAAAGCCCTAATAGGAAAATAAACTAGGGATATTCTGTTGAAATAGATTTGTGTCCCTTTAGTAAAAATTTTTTGAAAAGCTTTTGGTATGTGAATAATCATATTCCAGTTTTACCGACTAATTTAAAAATTGCCATTTTGGCTACAAAAATTTTACTTAAAGTAAAGCACACCTGGATCGGGTAGTGTTGTTGTCACAAATAAGGGCACACCTTCCAGATCCTCCTGGAGAAGGAAATGGCAACCCACTCCAGTAATCTTCCTGGAAAATCCCACGGACAGAGGAACCTGGTAGGCTACAGTCCGTGGGATTGCAAAGAGTAGGACATGACTGAGTGACTTGACTTTCACTTCCCAGATCCTTCTCCTGAGAGGCAGTTTTCCCACTGTCTGGTCCAAACACGGCTCGCTGATGGGATCTCTGGACACTACAGAGCACAAGAGACAGGACAAGGCGGCTTTTCCAGAGGAGAGTGACCTGCATTTTGGAGAAACTCTGGAACACGTATGAAGAATAGTGCCTGGCAGTTCTGGACTCAGGGAACAGGTCCTGGCTGCGGGGGAGGTAGCTTTCTCTCTCCCTGCTGTCCTTCCAGCTGCTCCAGAGTCAGGAAGCACCTTGATGCGCGAGTTAGACTAGGAAACCTCTGAGATCTTGTCAATCCCCAGAGCCTGAGCTTCCAAGGATTTGTCACTTTTCTGCCTCAAAGTCTTGGCTGGCCCTGGTCTTTCCTCAGGGCCCCATCTCAGGCTGCTGACCTTTTCAATCTCTTCAAAGTGAAAGTGAAAGTGTTAGTTGCTCAGTCCTGTCCGGCTCTTTGAGATCCCATCTGAGCTACCAGGGAAGCCGTCAGTCTCTTCAAGGACGATTCAAATGCCATCTCCGCAGTGGAATCTTCCCTAATCAACACCCCCTCTCGCCCTCCACTGCACCCCCTCCCCAAACTGTTAGAGCACCTGGCTGAATCTCTTCTGTGTTTCTCCCTCGCTAGACTCCAAGGGCACGGCTGGGGCTGATTCATTCCCTTGTCTTCACAGTGCACCTGAGAGGGACTCCACTTAGGAAGGATCTGGTGAGGTGAATGACCCTCCTTCCCAGGGGTAGTTTAACCGTAAGGAGAACTGCCTTGGTAATTAGGAAGCATCCTAGTACAATGTCAGCATCATCACTTACTAGCTATACCTCAGTTTTCCTACGGGACTGTTGTGAGGATTAAATAGACCTTGGAGAAAATCATTTCACATTTTGTTTTTCCATCAATGAGCAGCAAGTAGTTTCAGTCTATATTCCAGAAACAAAGACATAACAGACTGTCTCTGAGCTTGAGGAGGCTCTTCAGTGGTACACAGCAGGGGAGAAAGCGATAAAGTTCCTGGAAGAGGTGGGAACCAAGTTCTACTGGCTCTAGGTACGGAGAAGGAACACATGCGTGAGTCTGAGGGGCTTCCCAAAGGAATCAACATCCGAACTGAGTCTTGACGAGTGACTGGAATGTCAACAGGTGGAAATGGCACAAAAGAGCATTCAAGCAGAGGGAACGGCATGAGCATAGTGCGGGTAAAATATGGGAAGCATTTGTGGGCTGGCCAGGAGCCCTACTTGGCGGGCAGTCCAGGACTTTGGGGCTGGACGGAGTGACAGGAAATACAGCTGAATAAAAGACGGTGGTGAGAGATGAATGGGAGAGCCAAGAGGTGTTAGGGCGGCATGGGCTGTGGTCAGAGCTGTGAGAGAAGGAGAGGACTGTGTGGAGAAAAGATTGGAAGGGGCAGGTTGTCGGGGGAGGAGGCTGCTTCGGTTGTCTGGACATGAGATGGTCAGTCCTGAAGGAGGGCAATGATGGCAGTGGGGGTGGAGTGGAGGGGCACTGTGGAGAACACCTTAGGGGGGAACTGCCAGGGCCTGATGAGAGCAAAGGCCAAGAAGAGAGTGATGAGGTCCCTGTATCCTGATGAAGCCACAGACTTAGCAGTACTTTGTTACCTCATCAAAGCCACTGGCATCACTTGTGCATCTAATTCACCACTTCCCTAGGTAGATGAGTAGCTCTTCTCTGGAAAGAACCTTTTTCAGGGTGTGGTGTGGGAAGACTTGGTCTAAATCACCCTGACACCCAACTATGGGACCTGTGATCAGCAGAGCTTCAGGACTCTGGTTGCTGAGAAGATGAGGAGGGCGGGGAATATGACGTTATTTCCTCTTCCCTCTTTCTTAGATTTGAATCAAGTCCCCTGATTTTACCTTCTCATTGCTCCTTGCGCCTTCCCTTTCTGATACTTATCACAGTTTTCATTTACATATTTCTGTCATACTTGATTGGCGTCTGTCTTTTCTACTGGACTGTAAAATTACCATTGAGAACAGTGCCTGGTAACTAGGCGGCACTCAGAAATATGTTTAGAGCTTTGAAGACAGAAAGTAGATCGGTAGTTGCTGGGACGTGGGATGGGAAGCTGGGCTGACAGCTAATAGGCACAAGGAGCATTTTCACAGGTTGGAAAACTGGATTGTGGTGATGCTTGTGCAAGTGCTTACATTTATTGAAAATTACTGCGAAATTACAGCGAGTGAATTTTATTGTATATGTTATACGTATACGTTATACCTCAATAAAGCTGTTAAAATAATAAAACATTTGTGAAACGAGTAAATGATCTATCTCCCTCCCTGAGGTTGTAAACTCCGTAAGAGAAGCTCTATCCTCTAAATCCATAAGAGTGACTGGCATCCAGTAGACGCGGAACAAACAGCCCACCTAAACACTGAAATCTATGAATGAAGCGGCAGAGGAAGGACTCTGGCCAGAGATCCCCGCCAGCAGCTTCCGGGTCGCTGCTCTGCCCGCCGCCGCGAGACGAGCACGGCGATTGGCCAGCGGAGCCGGTTGTCCAGGGCCCGGACCAGGAGGGTGCTCGGAAAATCCCCTACGCGAACTCGTGGGGTGGGGCTTCCAGGGGGCGGGGCCAAGAGGGGGCGGGCTCCAGACGCTGGCTGGGCGGCTGCGCACTACTGCCGCCGCTGTCGCCGGGGTGAGAGGAGTGGACGCGATGGCAGGGCCCGCGTGGATCTCCAAGGTGAGCTCCGGGCAGGCCCGCATGTGGCTGGCGGGCGTGCTGGGTGCTGGGCGGGGGCTGGCGCGGGCCCCGATGGGAAGACGGCGGCGCGCGACTGGCTGGGAACAGACAGGGAGCCGGTCCCGGCCGCCCGTGCGCCTGGCTCGGTGGCCCGCAGGCGGTGTGTAGGCAGCCCCGCTCCCGGAAGGTCGCGCCTGGAGCGGGGACAGCATCAAGGTCAAGGCGGGGAGCGCCGGTCCTGTTCCCGATGAGACCCCAGTGCTACCGCCGGCCGGAGCCCAGGCCTCGCGCGGAGCCGGGGAAGGTCACCGGAGTCGCCGACCAGGCTCCACCATCCCGGCTATTTCCGAAGCTGCGGCCCTGCAGCCTGCTGATCGCGCAGAGTCCGCCTCAGCACGACCCGGGCCTTCCCCCGGTCTCTACTCCGGCCCCGGCCGGGTAACCTCCCTAGCCACCGGCACGTGCGTTGGGCTTGAGAGGTTTTCTCAGGTGAGGGAATCCCGGGGTCATTTTCCTGCCAGATTTTTTTCTCCCTTGGAGCGCTTCCCAGTCTGCTGTTGTAGCTATTTCCCCTTCAAAGGACACGGGACACGTTGCACCTTGGAACCTGAGCACCCAGAGACTGGGAGAGGGAGACCAGCAACGCCTTTCCTTTACCTTATGTTGGTGAGAGTCCTGTGATCTCACCTTGACAGCTGGGATGCCTGCCAGAGCTGGAAAGGGTTGCAGACCGTCTGCAGTTCCTTGGTTCCTCAGTGGAACTAACTTTGCCTGAAAACGTAATTGCTCAAGGTCACACAGGAAATCCCTGCCAGAACTGGAAGAGGAACTCAGGTGTCTCAGGATTACCAGTTCCAAGTCCCATTTTGCCTGCTCTGTCTGTGGTCAAGGTCAGACAACAAATTATAGGCAGAGGGAAAAATGGGCCCTCAGGTCTCCTGTTGCTTTTAGAGAATGATTCCCTAAAAACCTACCATAAGCAGTTTAATTTTTTCTCTAGAAAATTTGATACTGTATTTCTCCCTTGCTTTGAGTTTAAAGTGAGGTTTGCATACATTTAATTTAGTGAAAAGTGCTCTACACCGGAATTTAGGAGACTTAGGTTTAAATCTTGGCAATGCCACCGACTGGCCATGTGACCCTGAGCAAATTACTTAATATTTGTGAGTCTTAATAAGCTATCTGTAAAATATCTATACTTGCTTCACAGAGTTGTTGAGGATTGAATAAAATAATGTGAGAGCACCTAATACATATAGAAGCAACACAAAAGTCTGAAGCTCTCCTACCTGTCAACATACTTACAGCCTTCAAGCAGACAGTTGGGCATCAGTAGCCGCATTTTATTTACTAACTGGGTTCTGCTTTGTTACCCTCTTCAGACCTGGGCTTGTGTGTAATGGTAACTTATTTCACATTCACTCCTGAAGGTAAAGCAACTTCTGTGTCATTGTCTAAAAAGAAGTCAATCCTTCAATCACTGACCTTACACCTAACACCTAATTATCTTTGATCTATACATAAGAGTTCAGAATGAGAGACTAAAACAGCTAGTAAAGTGCTAGTAAATTTGTTTTTCCCTTAGTGTGGTCTCTAAGGAAAAAACTATGCAGTAGGTATTCAGAAAGTGTTGGGTTGTGGAATCAGATGATGAGGTTCTCTGACATGGACTCCCAGTGTGACCTTTGGCAGTCATTTGACCTCTGGCAGTCATTTGACCTTTGTGGTCCAGTTTCTCCCTTTAGGGACTGGAGTAGGTGGTGCCTTGGATGCTCCCTTTAGGGACTGGAGTAGGCAGTGCCTCTGAAGTTGACGTCCCAGGATGCTGAGCTGGGTTGTGAGTTTCAGTCAAAATAAGTCCTCTATTAAGAGTTCCATTTCAGGTTCTATTTGAAAAAGATCTGTATAAGCTTATACATATATATATATATATATATATTTTTTTTTTTTTTTCTAAAGAAGGTTTATTTAGAGAAAATTAAAGGGTTTCTAAAGACCTTTCTGGCTCTAAAATTCTATAATTATAATGAGGCAGTTTCCCATTAGCAGGCTTTTATTGAGTACCTGTCATACTTTCAAGAGTGTATTTATATGTTTTTAAGTTGGAGGATGAAGGTAAAAAAGGAAATGAGGTGCTATGTGTGAAGTCACAGGTTCAGTCCATATTCTGTGAGCCTGGTCTTGGTCTCCTTACCTGAAAAGGGCTACTAATACAATCTCCCCAGGTTTTATAAAAAATAAAATGATGTAATATATGTATATAATACATATAACTATGTATGTATATTATACAAGTACAATATAAAGTAGAAGACAGTCTGTGCTTTAAAAAATCTTGTTTTACTTTAAGTTCTGGGTGATTTAGATGCAGTACTGCCTTACTTTTAAGGTCACAAAGGAGAGATGACAAATATGGAAAAGACAGGTTGTTAAGAGAAAGCTATTGCAAGTATTGAAGCTGTTTGCTGGAGTGGCTGGGAACTCATCAGATAGGGCGATACTTGAGACTGGATTCAGTTTTTCCAAAAGTATTCTGAGCACCTACTATGAACCAGGCACTTTCTAGGTACTGGAGATGGAAAAGCAGTGAACAAAACATGAAAATCTTTGCCTTGTGGATTTACATTTTAAATCAGTTAGTTTGGTTGGGTCTTTTGCCACAAAGACATGGGCCTGTTTTGAGTGAATGTTTTTTGTCTCTTTTTGAAGGGTGGGGAGAAGGACCCACGCAGATTTTATAACATAGCCTTAAAGTGGTCTCCCTTCCTTCCAATAGCCCATTCGCTGGTGGATGAACCACGCTCTAGGGCTGAGTTTTTGGCCAGTAGTTTTAGCATAGCGTATTCTTTGGGGTCATGCCCTATCTTTTATTTTATTTTCAGTCCAGAGAGATAACTAGTTGCTGGGTTAGAGGATACAACCTGTTCTCAGCTCCTTGGCCGTTAGTGTCGCTTTACTACATGCTGATATTACAGCCAAAGGTTCAGGACTTATAAGAACTGTCCCCCAAAAGGAAGACTAAGGATATAACAAATGTATCTTTGCTCATGTATCTAGCATGAAAAAAAGTTAACCTTTAAAACTTTTAATGAATTTTAGTTTTAATACCTTTGGTCTATGTAGCCAATTTCTTTTATTATATTCTGTGTATTATAATGTAATGTGACTTTGTACCAATTTTCAAGAACTGAATTATTGAAGTTCAAAATAACCTTTTAGAATTTATATTTCTGGTATGTCATAGTGTTAAGTGGAAAAAGATGTACCAATGGCAACATCTTTGGGTAGTGGAGTCGGTGGTGGTTTAGTCACTAAGTTGTGTTCGACTCTTGTGATCCCATGGACTGTAGCCTGCCAGGCTTCTCTGTCCATGGGATTCTCCAGGCAAGAGTACTGAAGTGGGTTGCCATTTCCTTCTCCAAATGGGGTTAGTAGGTCACATTTATTTATTTTTTTATATCTTTCCCCATCCCAGCAATTAACAATAATGATGGCATTACCTATATTGTCCAAAGTAGATAATTTATTTAAAATCTTCATTCTGTATGATGCATGTCAAGATGGTATTGAATAAACTTCGTTAGATTTTTATTACAAAGTATAATTTCTTAATCTTCATGGGAGAAGAATAGGCAGAGTGTGTAACTGGAGGAGCCCTGGAATAGGAGTTAGGAGACCCAGATTCTGGTCTGTTTGTGGTCTCTCTGTGGCTTTAGACAAATCCCTACTCTTTGGACCCACTGTTTCTACTGTATAATGAGTGAGTTGGGCTCTGGGATTCATAAGGACCCTGCTGGCTCTTAAAATTAGTGATAGTTTTCCTACGGTGTGTGTGACCCCCAAATTGATCCAGTGGTTAAGAATGTGGACATAAAACTGTCCAGACCATCTGAGGAAAATTCAGTGTTTGAGTTTAAAAAAAGTAGAGTTTCATTCTATTTTCAACATCTTTTGACGACTTATATTGATAAAATCGACTTTAAAAGTACATATATAGTACTTAAATTCTCAGAGCAAAGGTAAACTGAAAATTTTGGTTTTCAAATCCAAGAGAGCTTGCTACGTTGAGCTAATACATGAGAAAAATATTCCTCGGAAGTTCCTGAATTTATCTATGTGAGCTGCAGCATTGTCAGCTGTCAGAGACGGTGCCATGTCTGCCTTTTAACACTATGTGGTTAATTCTGTGCATGACATTTCTTTGTTGATATTAAATGTAGGTCTCTCGGCTGCTGGGGGCATTCCACAACCAAAAACAGGTGACCAGAGGTTTTGCTGGTGGTGTGAGTATAATTATGTCTTTTATTTTTTCCCTTTTAGAAGTTTCTCAAGAAAAGTGCTCTAATGCATTTATTATATGGCATTTAATCTCCATTTATTTAAAATTGGGGAAAAGTGGCCATACTTATACATTTAAGTTACTGATGAACATGTGTAAATCTATTAGGTCACTTGTACATTTTAAAAAAGATTGTATTATAGCTGGCTATATAAGCCTGTCACATTAATATCTTGAAGGAGGCTTGTTTAAAAATAGATAGAAATTACCCTTGAGCCTGTTACTTTATTTCACAATCTCATTTGGATAAGACAGTTTTTTTCCAAACTAGCACAAGTTGAAAGAAAATTGTTGAGAAGCTTCAAAACCTGCTTCGCATTTTTATTTTGTAAGCTTCCCTGAAAACAGTAGATTGATCACCAATTAAGAATGCCTCAAATATCTGTAAGCCCTATAGGCTTATATGTATTGATATGTTCCTTACATAGTCTTCATAGACTTTCCTGTTAACGGATCATCTGTTTCTCATTAAATCTGCTGCTTTTAGAATTCCCTGCATTAGAGTTGTGTGCTTTAAAAACTGATACCACATTTTTAGAGCATTCTAAGACTGTGGGTCAGTGACTTCCCGTATGTTTTTATTTTACCTCCTTTTTACAGAATCTGATTTGGATTCATAATTCCTATACTCCCATATAACATCTTACCCCATGAGGTATTTATAAGAGCATAGTACATTTTTTTTTTTTTTTTCCATTTACTTTCTGAAC
Organism: Bison bison bison; assembly: GCF_000754665.1. Lineage (NCBI taxonomy): Eukaryota > Metazoa > Chordata > Mammalia > Artiodactyla > Bovidae > Bison > Bison bison. Next base: position 5,474,472 of record NW_011494753.1, read on the forward strand.
TCTGGAAGTAAAGTAGATTTTTCTGGTGGCCTGATGACATTTTGTATTACATGTTGGGAGAACAGGAAGAAGAAGCCAAAGGGGTTCTTTTGGCTCTGCTTTTGCTACAAAAGATGCAGAAAGAGGCTTGTTAGCATTTCAGATGCATTCTGAAAGCTAATGAGATGATCATTGCTCTCTGCTATTACTTAATTTTCAGGTTTTCCATTAAAATTTATGTTATCCTGGTGGGAAGGCGGTTATATTTGAGAGAAATAAGAGAAACTAATTTTTAAAAAAGCATCCTTCCATTGTATAGCTAAATTCAGAAATAATTAGTCCACCTGCTTAGGGAACATCATGTGTGCTTGCTGAGTCCTGTCCAACTCTTTGTGACCCCATGGGCTGTGGCCCACCAGGCTGCTCTGTCCATGGGATTTTTCCAGGCAAGAATACTGGAGTGGGTTGCCATTTCCTTCTCCAGGGATAGTCCCAAGCCAGGGATCAAACCCCAGTCTCCTGCACTGGCAGGCAGATTGTTTACCACTGAATCACCTGGGAAGCCCCTTGGGCAGGATCACTGGAAGCTAAAAGACCAGGGAAATGAATCGGTGATTTTTTTTTTTTAATCTAAGTTTTTATTTTTTTAATTCTTAGAGAAAATTGTTTCCATCCTAGATTATTTTGTCTAGCTTAGCCAAACCAGCATAGGCAACTAGAACTGAGAAATGCCAGGGACCATTGTCTGGGCCAAACTTCTAGGTAGGGGAAAGTCCACAAATAATGACATATTTAGTTTCCAGATGGAAGCCCTCACTTAAATCCTCTCATCATTTCCCTTTACATATTTTTTTTTTCCTGTGTTTGAAATGCTGGCTTTATTCTATTTGAAGCCTTTGCACTAAATCATTGATGTTACATTATAGATCACTTTGTCATTCAATGTGTGATTCAGACATTGCAGGCATGATCACATACCATATTCTTAATGGTTCCAAATTAACTTCACTGGGCTTATTTGGATTACTGCTGTCATTAGGGGCCAGTTTTATAAAGGAACTCAGGAAAACAGACCCTCTCTTGATGTGAAGTCTGATTTTCTGCGTGTCAAAATAGACCACAGTGCTACTCTGGAGGTGTCTGAGAGTGTTTTATAAGACTGAATGAGTTGCATGAGAAATGGAAATTTCTAGCCTCCTGTTGGAGAGGAATATGCCTGCCTTCATAGGAAACCCTCTAAATTTTAGTGAGAGAACACTGTTGAAATGTTTTGCTCTCCTTGGTTTTACAGACTTGAACAAAGTGGTCTCTTCGTAGTTTGTCTGAAAAGAAATTTCACTTGGGAAGTTTACTTGGTAGTTTATTTTTGTTTTCTCTGGAGAGCATTGCTTAAGTTCTTTTTGAAACCTCTGGACTCAGCTAGGAAGTAGAGTTGTGGCATCTCTTGATTCTTGCCTCCACTTTGATGAGCTATTGGGAGGTAGGTCTGTTTTCTTAAAGGCATTTCTTATGAGTTAAGAACCCCTAAACTGGATTTCTTTTTGAACGATGTTCTTTTTTTAAACCTTCAAAAATCAGTTCTGACTGTCTCCTCTGATGATTTCTTATATTCAGGTTAAGACAGTAACTTTAATTCCAGGAGATGGAATTGGCCCAGAAATTTCTGCTGCAGTTATGAAGATTTTTGATGCTGCCAAAGTAAGTGGGCTTACATACTTTTGATAATAAATTGTACAAAAGTTTTCTTAGCCATTTGGAGTCTATGAACTCTTAGGATGAATTGTTCACATTTGTGTGAAGTTGGCGAGGTCTCTCATTAAAACTTCACAGATTCTGACTTGAAGAGTGTTGTTGCTGCCATCATTGTGAACGGTTTAAGCTACTGCATTGGCATCAGTTATGTGTAAAGGAATCCAAGTAGTACTGTAATTTTTATAGATTTTTGAACTCTGCCTTGGTTTAAGGTCTTTAAGTCCTGCCAAGGCACCTGTCTCCCTCATTCTACCTTCTTAGAAAACAGAATAGATATTTCAAAAAACTATTGATATGTAGGCGATTCTGAAATTTTTTTTTCTGGTGTGGTAATACCAAATATGAGATATTATTATCAAATAGTCTATCCTTCAATGCAGGTAGATATTTAAAAGTGGGAATTTAGGAAAGTTGGATTTTGTTTGACCTGATGCTTTATTATTGCTATTTATAGCTGCTAGGTGAAATAATATATAAAATTAAATAAGTGGTTAATTTTGATACCAACAGATAAAAGTCAAGGAATTTGATTTATTTATGCTGAATATACATTGTTTTTCTATATGCATTTCTAATTAAAACTCCTACAGAGGAAATGATGCTTATGCAAAAGCGTTCCCTGAGGGAGCTGAACTCTGCTCACTGTCTGCTGTGAGCTCCCAGTGAGCCAGGACCGTCTTGCTCTGGTTCCTCTTCCTATGGTTCCTCTTACTAGTGCATTGCCTGTTGGCTGTCAGATGTGTGTGTACACAATGAAAAGTGTGGGTGAAAAGAAAGGATAGCACTGGTTTATACCTTAAAATTCTTGCCTTTATAGGTTATATAATATTTCTTTTTTTTTTCTTAACAGCTTTATTGAGATTTAATTCATATACTGTTCAGTTCATCATGTAAAGTATGCAGTTCATTTCATTCATGGAGTTGTGTAATTATTACCACAATCTAATGTTAGAACATTTTCATCACTCAAAAAGAAACCCCATACTCATCAGCAGTCATTCCCCATGACCCTTATCTCTCCCACCCTACCCACTCCCATCACCAGCCCTAGGCAACCACTAATCTACTTTCTCTCTCTGTAGATTTGCCTATTCTGGACTCTTCATATAAATAGAATGTTAAAATTACATGGTTTTTATGATTGGCTCTTTGCACTTAGCATAATGTTTTCAAAGTTCATCCACGTATCAGTACTATGTGATACTTCCATGAATCCTATTTCTCTGCTCGTTACGATATTCTAATTATAGCCACGCTAAGAGTCATTGTGAAAAAAAGATGGGCAGGTGGCAGCTAGGAGTGATGACTGGACAAGGGTAATGTGGAGAATCCCTCTGGGCATGCTGGAGAATGACATCTCTTCTTGCATGCCAGGAACCTTCTAGACCTTTACTGTATGTGTTTTCACCAGTTGCATCCAAAGTTGAAGAAGTCTGTTTATAGCTGCAGTGTGAATGTGAGTCACATATAGTTCTTTCCAGTTCACTGTGCTCTGTGGTGTGGCATCTAGGCACCTATTCAGTGGGAGGAGCGAAACGTCACCGCCATTCAAGGTCCGGGAGGCAAGTGGATGATCCCTCCAGAAGCCAAAGAGTCCATGGATAAGAACAAGATGGGCTTGAAAGGTAGTGCTGATGTGATATGATCGTTATTATTGATTTCTGTGACAGGCGTTGTATTTATCTCTACCTGGGTTTATCTTTTGCATGATTTTTAATTTTGGCTTATACATGCTCCAGGCCATGATTCAAAACACTGGCATGTGACAGATTGGAATCAAGCACTGGGGAGGTGGTGTCATAGGATTAGCTAATGTCAGGGACATGATACAGTGCCTGGTCCTCAGGCAGTCGGTGTTCAGTGCAGTTGATATTCCAGAAAGCTTCACTGAGGAAATTTCTTCCATATCTGAATCTGAAGCAGAGGGTCAAGTTAGAGGCAGAAGACATTTTTACAGGGTGTGTAGCGTGTGCTCACTGCTGCCTGAGAGTGACCAGCTATGCGTGGGCTCATTTATGATGAAGAGGGCATCAGACTTAGAAACAGAGCCCCTGTCTGTCCTTTCAAATGATGCTGGTAAAAGTGTCCCTCATTTCATGAAGCATGCATGTTAGACGTGTCACACAGCTACTTCATGTCCAAAGAAAGGATCCTAAATATAGCTCTGATGGAATAGTGGAAAAAATGAAAATCAGAATTTCAAATACAGTTGGCCCTCCATATCCATGCATTGTGCATTCATGAATAACATGAACCAACCACGTATTGAAAATATTAAGAATTCCAGAAAGTTCCAAAAAGCAAAACTTGAATATTTCCACTGGCAACTATTAACATAGTCGTTTACATCGTGTTAGGTACTATAAGTAGTCTGCTGCTGCTGCTGCTGCTAAGTCGTTTCAGTCGTGTCTGACTCTGTGCGACCCCATAGACGGCAGCCCACTAGGCTCCGCCGTCCCTGGGATTCTCCAGGCAAGAACACTGGAGTGGGTTGTTAAAGGAGGATGTGTGTAGGTTATATGCAAATACTGTGTTATTTTATAAGGGACTTGAGCATCCATGGATTTTGGTATCTGCTAGGTCCCTTCCCCTACTTGATGCTGAGGGACAAGTGTCAACATTATGAGCTTGGGTTTATAAAGAAAAAGAAAAGACCAGAATGTATTTTGTTGTCATCTGCATATTCTTCTTTATTATAGGCCCTTTAAAAACACCAATAGCTGCTGGTCACCCATCTATGAATTTATTGCTGCGTAAAACATTTGACCTTTATGCAAATGTCCGACCATGTGTCTCAATCGAAGGCTATAAAACCCCTTACCATGATGTAAATATTGTCACCATTCGAGAGAACACGGAAGGAGAATACAGTGGAATCGAGCATGTGGTATGTTCATTTGGATACTTTTTCATTTTTAGTTAGGTTGCTTTCTGTGTACTTGGGACTGTTGTTCAAATTCCCAGGTGAAAATATTTCCCAAAGACAGTTCCCTTTCACTCATTGAGGAGTTGTGGGTATTTGTCTTGTGGCCTCAAAAGGATGCCTGGGGGAGGGAGCGTGGTGCTTCAGGGCACAGGCTTGGGAACTTGTCCTCTGTTTGAAGTTTGAATCCTCAGCTTCATGGGTGACCATCTCTGTACCTCGGTTTTCCTCATCTGTGCAGTGGAGCTTATAATACGTGGCTCACTGGGCTGGGGTGAACATGACTAACCCTGCTGACATGCCATATGCATGATGCTCGCCTTGGCAGCTGGCGCCGTGCAGGCTTGGCACAGATGGTGTTGTCTGCACACACTGGCAGTCTAGAGCCACACCCTTTCAACAAGACAGGGCTTCCTCTCTTTCAGATCGTGGATGGAGTTGTGCAGAGTATCAAGCTCATCACCGAGGCAGCGAGCAAGCGCATCGCGGAGTTTGCATTTGAATACGCACGGAACAACCACCGGAGCAACGTCACAGCCGTGCACAAAGCCAACATCATGTGAGTCCCAGTGGGCGGTGCTCCCTCCAGCTGTGTGGGTGCCAAGCAGTGGCAGGGCTTGCTTTTCCTCTCTGCAGCTTGCTCACTGCTTCCTGATAGTTCTGGAAGATGGCCTTGCAGCCAGTCAGAGGGTCGGGCATTGCTCTTGTGTCAGAGTCTCCTATTTAATGTGTTTCCTCGGGTGGGTGATGAACAAGTTTGGAAGGAGCAGGAATTCCGGTCTCGGCAGTTTAAGGGAGGGGAAGAGAAGGAAGCCAGAGAGACCAGATCCCCAGATGAGGTGGCCAGTTAGCTAGTCACGTGAATAAAAGGGCAGTCGTTCCTGTGTTAGGAGGGGAATAGAAGGAATGTTTCTGAAATGGCCACCTGTTCAGGAGCTTAAAATAGTGCTCATAGTGCTAATCTGATCCAATGTATCATTCTAGCAATTTGAATTCTCCTCATCTCTAGTGCAGTAAAGGTTAACTTGGTGTGTTATGAAGCAGGTTTCCTAACCTAAGAAAAGTGTTGAGCATGTAAAATAGTAAAACTATTTAAATAATTGAGTAAGTTAACCTTGTTAAGGCAATTTTAGCATTTCCTTATTAATAGATATTTCTTAATTCTTGCTAGGTAACACTACAAAAATATAGTCTTCTTCATTATGATCAAACTACTTTACATTTTATACCCTTCTGTGCTTCCAGAAGTATCCCAACATTTAAATTTGCATTTTACTGATTGCCCCCCAAAATTTTTTTACTGTAATTGAAATCAGACATCTTGGCTTCTGGAACTTGAGTTTCTTGAACTTTACTTCTCTGATTTGATCTTTCTCTCTCTGCAAGTCTTTGCTTTCAACAATTTTTATTTGATTAAATACAGGCGAATGTCAGATGGGCTTTTTCTGCAAAAATGCAGGGAAGTTGCAGAAAACTGTAAAGATATTAAATTTAATGAGATGTACCTTGATACAGTATGTTTGAATGTAAGTATATATTCACACTTACCTGCTATGTTTTGTGGTGTATAGTGTGTACATGTGGTGCAGTTTTTGATTACTGAATGCACAAATGCATTTTTTGTAGATGGTCCAAGACCCGTCCCAGTTTGATGTCCTTGTTATGCCAAATTTGTATGGAGACATCCTTAGGTAAGTCTGGCTGCACCCTTTTAGCCTACAGTTTATTTATAAATGTTCTAAAATAAATTGTGGCTTAAGAATTTTAATCAAGGGTTATAAAAAATAGTGTTTGTTAGAAGATATGAGTTGAATTCTGATAGTGCAGGTGGTGATAATGGTTACATGTTGGGTAGGTTATTCCTTTGTTCATTTGCCAAATTAGCTCTGGACTGTAGTTCCCTGACCATTAGTTCCCTCTTCCCACTTTACAGATATTTTATTGGTTGGTTGGTTGATTTCAGTGTTTTATCATGTATAGCTAGGAAGGTGGGTGTTCATTTTTACAAGGTTTTTTTGGGGGTAACTTTTGGCATAATTTCAGACTTACAGGAAAGTTGCAAGAACAGCACAAAGAAATCCTGTGTACTCAGCACCACATTCACCAAATGTTAACATTTTTATCAGACTGACTTTATTACTCCCTCCTTCCTCCTCCTCATTTCTCTGTCTCCACACACATACATGCTGGTGGCCAAATGGTGCTTTTGTAAACCCATCATTCCTTTTACATCTATTAGTTGGCATTCTATTGTAAGGATAAGCTTTTCCTTCTGTCTGATTTGTTTACTGACTTACCTATGTCAGTTTGGACTCTCGGCTTCTGTTTTACTTAGGGGTTCTGTCCCTCACTATCGTCACTGATATTGGTGCTTAGATTGCACAGACTTGGCCAGTGTCAGTCCCTCGGAGCCGTGTCTGTGCCCTCTTGACAAAGCCCCTTATTTGCTCTCTGGCACAGTAAGGTGCTTCAGGCTCATCCTATATGTTCCTGACTAGTCCTGAAATCAGCTGTTTCTTCAAGGAGCCCAAGGTTCTCCTAGTGGAGAATGGTATGTAAAGATAGAAGTCTGACCACTAGGTGAGCTGTTTTGTTTTTCAAAATGTCCTTTGACATGCTTTTCTGCCCGCAGTGACCTGTGTGCGGGATTGATTGGAGGTCTTGGTGTGACACCAAGCGGCAACATTGGAGCCAATGGAGTTGCAATCTTCGAGTCGGTAAGGACCCTGGTGACACCTGAAGCTGAATTCAAGTCAGAGTGACCTGAGAATCCAAGAGGGATTATCTGCATAAATATCTGTTAACTCTTGAGTTTTTCCAGTTGTCAAAAGAAAGTGAAGCTTTGTTTAGCTTTTTGTATAAGCTCAGTTGATTCATTCATTTCCCACTGATTTCTTTTGTAATCCTTATTATTTATTGTGTTTCCTTCCTCAGTTAAAATATTTTACCAGAAGTTCACTGGATAAGATTGTTTGTTCATCTTTTTACACTTAAAAAAAATTACTTTAGCTCTTCATTTTTCTGAGGCTTTATTTCTAAAACCTGTGTCTGGATAGCTGTTCCGTAGCTATTTTCCATCAGAGAGGAAAGCTGATTAAGAGCCCAGCTTCCCCGGAGGAGAGCCGTTTGCTTCTGTCCCCCTTCTGACTGCCCCACCCCGACCCCTGCAGGTTCACGGGACCGCCCCGGACATAGCGGGCAAGGACATGGCCAATCCCACAGCCCTCCTGCTCAGCGCCGTGATGATGCTGCGCCACATGGGGCTTTTTGACCACGCTGCGAAGATTGAGACGGCGTGTTTTGCTACAATTAAGGATGGAAAGGTATTGGTGATCTTGCCGTACTTGGGCTGGGTGAAATTCATTTCCTCCTTGGGTTTTGTATGTGAAGGACAGATGATGGTTCTTCTCAAGAAGGCCAAAGGATTGGACATCAAGCAGGCATTCCTAACGCAGGCTCCCTGGGTGAACTCAGGATGGGTTCACATGTTGCCTCTTCTGAAGGGAGGACCCATGCGTTTCATCAGGGGAGAGCTGAGAAGCACCGAGGCAAGGGCACCAGTGTGCAGTGGGAAGGACAGTGATGTGGGGGTCAGAGCAGGGCAGACCTGCTTATCCTGTTGCTACCCATGGGGTCTTGGCTAAGTCCAGTAATTTTTCTCAGTAGCTTTTTCCTCTTTCCAGCAAACATCTGTTGCATACATTATGAGGTATGGAGGATATAGTAAAATAAGGAATAAGATAAGGTCTCAGACCTCAAAGAGCTGGAAATCTAGCAGTAGATACAGATATAGACGTGTCTGTAATACAGTGGTGCTCTGTGTTACTTTAAATGCATCTGTGATATAAAAGTAATATAGAAGTTTAATAGATGTATTAATGGCTAATACTTGAATACTTACATGATCTTATACTCTATATATATGTGTGTGTGTGTATATAAATATATATATAAAATCTGAGCAAATTTCTACTACTCTGTGGCATAGATACTGTAGTTAAGCCCGTTTGAGAGATGAGGGCTTCCTACGTGGCGCTAGTGGTAAAGAACCCACTTGCCAATGCAGGAGACACAGGTTCGATCCCTGGGTTGGGAAGAACCCCTGGAGGAGGGCATGGCAACCCACTCCAGTATTCTTGCCTGGAAAATCCGATGGACAGAGAAGCCTGGCGGGCTGCAGTCCATGGGGTCTCAGAGAGTCAGACATGACTAAAGTGACTGAGCACATAGATGAGGAAGTTTGTCCAAGGTCTCACAGCTCCTAACTGGCAGAGTTGGGGTTCACACCTAGTCTGGCTCTTACCCAACAAGTTTCACTGTTTCCATAAGCAGTTGTGGCCCGTGGGAGGGTTGTGATCGATTATTCTGAAAGTGGGAGAATGGAGAAGATCATGGCTTTACAAGGCTGGGCCCGAAAGGCTGATCCTTAGCCTGAGATCTCTTCATTTTTTTCAAGTTATCATTTTAAAAAAGGATAAAGTACACATAATACAACATTGACCACTTTAATAATTTCTGAGGTGCACAGTCTATTGGGTGTTAAATACCCAGTATTTTCACATTGTTGTGTGACCTTCACCACCATCCATCTCCAGACTTTTTCATTTTCCTGAACTGAAACTGTCCCCATTAAACAATGATTTCCCTATTTTCTGCTGTTGCCTCAGCCTCTGGCGAGCACCATTCTACTTTCTGTCTCTAGAAATCTGACTGCTCTAGGTACCTCACGTCAGCTGAGTCACACACTTGTACTGTTCAGACTGCCTTACTTCACTTAGCACAAGGTTTGCTGCTTACTTTTAAAAAAATTCTGTACTTTGAAATTTCTGTGGCCAAAATATAAGAAACCCAAGCTTGTTTTTAACAGCCTGATATAGTCATATTGAAGGGCATGTGCTTATATATATTTTTTGTTCTGACGCTGTATTAGAGAAGCTACTCATAGAACCCAGCAGAGAGATGCCTAAATTACACAGTAGGCTCTTTAAATTGCATAGGATGTGATGAGATGAGAGAATTAAATATATTGAGTTCTGTTTGGGAGTAAAGAGCATAAGCTGGTAGAAAACAGGGGAAATGGGAGGATTTCAATCCTGAAGAGGGGAGTTGAGTTAGTAATTTAAATACTTCCCTAGTATTGGTTTCTCGGCCTCCCCCAAATAGGTCAAAATGTGTTTTTTAAAAAACAAACTTCAATTCCCCCAGAGATTTTTGCAACCTCTTGTTTAGATTTGCTGTCAATGAAATGTCCATGATCAAATGCTTCCTTAGAATCTATTGTACAGATCAAGGGAAAATTTTTGGAAAGCATCCCTCCTTCCCTTTGGGATGAGAGCATCTTCTTTTGTTTTTCAATTTTGGCTGTGCTGGGTCTTTGTTGAGGCATGCTAGTGGGGTTCTTGTGGTGCGCAGGCTTAGTTGCTCTGCAGCTCCTGGAATGTTAGTTCCCTGACCAGAGATTGAGCCCATGTCCCCTGCACTGGAAGGCAGATTCTTCACCACTGGGCCACCAGGGAAGTCCCAAGAGACTTGATCTTGTTCTCGCCGTGTTTCTGCATACACTATCCAGTTAGCTTTTCCAAGTCCGCCTAGGGTAGGTGGATGGTGGTAGAACCTGTCTCACTTTGAAATGAGGAACTAAATGAGAGAGTAGCCAGGTAACTCACTCAGCTGGTGTCTCACTGAGGACTTTAAATAAAAACGTTTTTTACTTCAGTTTAACATGTGGGTACATTTTCTGTCTTTGCTTTTTCCTTTTCTCAGAGCTTAACCAAAGATTTGGGAGGCAATTCAAAGTGCTCGGACTTCACAGAAGAAATCTGTCGCCGAGTAAAAGATTTAGATTAAGGCTTCTACGGATGGTATCTGCATCAGTCACTCCTAGTGGACGCCACGTCAGCCTGTGTTAGAATACTTCCCATTGTGTATGCATTTATGCATTTCTTGCTTGTTTCTTGACAGAGTACGTTTTTAGACCTGGCCTTTTTTCTTAAAAATCTGTGCAGAGGATGCAGGTAATGTCCCCAGGCCTGCTTTCAAAGGACTTCTTCCAAGTGCTTGTTTTATTTATTAAACGTCTATCTGGTATACATTTTTTTGTAAACTCTCAAGTGAACGGTTATCATTTGCTGTTGTTAACCATTTTATGCTTCAGTTAAAATAGTTTTTCTTTCACTGTAAATATCATGATACAGAAATACTAAGAGAAAACATCTAACTTTTTAAAGAAAAACACTGATATTCTTGGTTTACGAAAAATATAACGGAGATAAAGTAGAATGTTGGCATAATAGCATGAGAGGATATTCTTATAAAACTAAATGGGCACAAGAGAAATTTCCTGGGAAAGTTTACATCAAAAACAGTGAATATGGTATATTTCTTAGTGATATGGAAAGTAAAGACTAATTTGTACTTTACATGAATTACTGAGTATAAATAAAGACTTTGGATCGGAGAATATATAATGAGAGATGTAATTTTTGTTCAGAGGATACGGGTAATATATTGGGTATAAAGACACAAGTGGATTGTGTGTTCAGTTATTTTTGTTATCTTGAGATTTACTGTTCTTGGTAAGAGCTTTTAATGAAGTGAAGGGGTGGTCCTTCCTTTTCACTGGACATATATCAAGCATGGTGCCTAACACAGCCCTCGATCTCCTGTCCCTTGGTCCCTTGGGGGACCCTGACTCGGACCTGGGAGCAGTCCCTCTTCCGCAGCCTGTATGGCGCTGCCCAGAAGTGGACCATGCTCCCGCTGATAGGGCTAACAGGCCTCACCATATAAATTTTGACTGCAGTTGAGGAACCTGGAGTACTGGCTATTAATTTTACATTTCACTGGCTTCTCCTTCCCCAAAGCACCAAATCACCACCCTCTGCCTCAGCACCACCAGGGAAAGAGGAGCTGCAAACTCAGCCTGAATTGATTCACAAAATCGTGCCACCCTGGGGCTTGGCTCAGCTTTTGACCTTCAGGCACCTCCCCATCCTTCCTCCAGTCCTCACCTTTAGCATGATTTGTCTTTAATCTTCAGAAACTGAGTCACTGTTTTCATGAACTCTTTGGTCCAAACCAAAGGCAGCTCATGTCCTCCTTGGCCCTCGTGTAACATCTCCAACCTGCGGCTTTACCTTGTCACGGGGGGGTTTTAACCACAACCAATACTCCTGTCTGGGTCCTTTTTTGAAGCTCGAAACCAGACGAATATCTTATATGTATTTTATTCTGTTTAAACTGCTGCTGCTTCTGTTTTATTGAATTGTGCTAATCATCGGTGACCCTTCGGTTTACACAAATAAAGAATTCCCAAACGAATTGAGCTGTATGCTTTCCTCTACCCATTTAGATGCCTTGTTTCATCTTGGCTCAGCTTGCTACTAAGGATGGCTGCTCCAAGTATTCAGAGTGGGCAGAGGGGCATGGTGGTCACAGACTGGCATGCTTTCATGAGAACATTTCCCTTGACCCCCTCCCTCACCTTTGCTTATTCCAGGGCACTAAAGGTCACTCGTATACCTATCGCACACTGTCCTGTGGGCTGAATACCCACCACTCTGGACTCATCTGTTGCTCAGTTGACAAAATCAGGTGCTTGTTGACAGTTCTGTTAAGAAGTTTAATTTCAAGTTACACATTAAATACAATCAAATAGGCAGCAGCAGTTTTATTAAGCATCAGAGTCAGTGGGCGTGTGCATTGATGGAACGCCTGGTAACGGGATGATGGGAGCGGCAGCAGCCAATGAGAGTCCACAGTAGGCCAGCCAGAGCGGGGAGTCACAGCTGAGGGCTTTCCCAGTTGCACACTTCATCCAAGCTGTCATCCCTCTCCTCCCTCCCCTCAGCACCCAGTCTGCCTCCAGCTGGCCAGTGAAGTGAGCTAGCAGAGTGTTAAATCTACCTGAAAACTAAGGTCCCAAACTGTCAGCCCTTTAGTTCTGGGAAGGAGAGCTAATCCGTTGTCACCTGAACAAAAAGCACGCATGAAGCTTCTCTGGATTGTCGGCTATTATTGATGTAAGGCCTGGCAGATACCAGGACTGTGCCTAACCTGGAGAACCTAAGAGACTTGCCAGAAGTCCGCGTGCCCAGACCAAAGAGGACCTGAGGGTCAGGAAGACGCTCCAGTCTGCCATCTTAAGAAAAAACCAGGGAGGGATGACCCCTGCTTACTTTCTTTGCTCTTGGTAAAAAGAATCGATGACATCTTTGTACTTCTCCAGGACTGCGAGCCGTTTCAGTTTCATTGTGGGACCTAAGAGAAATTGGAAGAGATGAGTGAGGCCTGGGCTCTGAGATGTTTGTGAAGGTTATGTGGTAAAGCTCTAGACTCACTAAGTTCCGTAACCCTGGAACTAAGCCAGACCAACGAGTAGCCAGCCTCCAAAACGGCCCATGGTGATCCCTGCACCTGGCAGTCATACCCCTTGTGTGGCTCCTTCCCACACTGTGCCAGGGTTGGTCTAAGTGGCCAGTAGAATACAGAGGAAGTTGGGTAGTTTACATGATGTAACTAATAGGCAGATCATCCCTGCATTTCAGTGATCACTAATACAATGTTGGACATTATGCTTTGATTGCTTGTGATGGGGGCAGGGGAAAGCCCTGGCCAGGGAGGGCCTCTGCCATGGTCTTTATGAGAGGTCTTCCTCATTTCACTTTTATTGGCCTTGGTTCTCTCCTTTCAGGCAAGGCTGAAAGGGCTCTGCTTTGGGTAGCTTAGATTTCATTTTGTACTAACTCATACTTGGCTGTGTAACTGGAGACTTCAAGATCAAAGCCATTTATAGAAACTGCTTAGAGAGGACATCTGTCTGGTTGACCTTACATTCAATTTGTTAGCACCAGACAGCCAGATAAACTCAGGGTCTCTGATAGCAGCTCAGCATTACTGTAGATATTTGCCTCTGGGTTCAGCCTGACGGGTTGGAGGGAGTCTCACTGAAAAAGCCATTTCCACCTTGCCCTCTGTCATGAACACCCCAAGATGCTACAGCCAAGAGCGACTTCATCCATCTGGCTGAGGCCACCCCAGAGGTCTTTTCTGATTCTGTGGACCATTGGTCCAGAAGGGTTTCATCCCTTTACCTGTTGCATGAGCTGCCTTTACAAAAGATTATGGTGTTCTCACTCCCTGGAGCCAAGTGAAACTCTAGCCCAAACTCTAACAGGGCCTTGGTGTCTGCTTGGTGGTCCCATTGTGCTTTCAGAGGAAAACGATTTCTCAGTCAAAGCAAAGTTAAATGTCGTATGTTCAAATGAATGAGTTCCAGCACATGTACATTGAACAGGCTCTACCCAAACACAAGCCCAGGCACTGAGCAGTCAAGGTCCTCCCACAGGAAGGAGGTAGGTGTCACCTGAAGTGCCATCAGGGACCTTCGGTTTGCCAAGGCTGCTTCCTAGTGGGCACCTCCCAGGCTCTGCCATGGCCTCTGCCCACCTGCACAGCCCCTGCAATTGTGTAAAGAAAACACCTACCCAACTCTCCACCTGAAATGGAGAAGTCCTTCTCAAGAATGGCCCACTTCTGGATGTGGTAGGGTCGTGCAGCTGCATTCATGTTGACTCTCTGGATCCCTTCTTCGATGGCCTGATACACGGCCTCATCCTTCTTCCCCACAACCTCAGATACCGTGGTGGCTTTGCTGCCAACCCTCTGGCAGAACTCTACAGCTTGTTCCATCAGATTATCCGTGGGCTCAAAGGTGTCAGGGTCCAGAGTGCACTGAAAAGCCAGAGACAGATCAGAACCAAGCCTCGCTCCACAGGTCGCATGCCCGGGCCTTGGAGGAGGTCTCACTGCTGATCATCATGGATGTGGATCACTGTGAGCTGTTTCAGAGAGATGGTTCTAGAACGAATAGGATGTGCTACTCAGACTGCTTGAGCCCCTTAGGGCAGGTAGAAAGAAGGGAGGACTGAGATTTAGATGACCTCGGCCAATGAGATCATCTTTTAAAACAGGGGCCACAACTCTGGGCCTGTCTACTACCCCAGAATCAGATACCAGACAGCACTTTGTACACTGGACTGTACTAGAAAACACAGGATCACCAAGACAGCACATTACTAACTCTAAAACGGGGCAGAGGGATTCCTGTATGCCACGGCTGCCCCGTAGTACAGGAAGAACTGACAACTTATTCCAGAATACGGTTGTGCCATCCACACTGTCTTGGCCAAACGTTGCTTCTGCCTGGGGCAAGACCCACAGACCACCCACCAGCTGCTCCTTCCCCCACCCCCCAGACACACCTTCAAGGTTAGCAGCATGGACAGGAACTTCCTCTGGTCTCCAATCAGCATGGCATTGCTGATGATTGGCAGCTCCGTCTTCACGGCCTCCTCAATGGGCACAGGGGGCACGTTCTCCCCACCAGCCGTGATGATTAACTCTGAGGAGGCAAGGCCAGGCCCCCAGCATAGGCTTTAGTCCAGGGGCTCAGGACAAGTACACCCAGATTCTGCCTGGAGAGCTGACCCTCTATGGCCAGAAGGACACAGGTTCAATCACACACCTGCCTGCATGATTTCCAGAAAGGTATTCACCACTCACTGAGCTTCAGTTTCCCCTGGGAAATTGAGGTGTGGGGTTCCCACAGGGATGCTGAGGGCATTGGGCAACATAAATAAAGCACCTCTTCCTTGGAGGTGTCCCCAGCTTTCTTCCCTGGGGGAGCCAAGTTGCTCATGGGAAATTTGAAGTTTCATGCTTTATTTTAAATTTTATGTCCAATTTGTTTTCTACTTGGCATCATATCCATGTTTGGGTCCATGTTTGCATATAGAAATACAAAATATTACCCCTCACGTCTCAGTAGTTAGGACTCAGTGCTTTCACTGTTGGGGCCCAGGTTCAATCCCTGGTAGGGGAACTAAGATCCTGCAAGTCGAGCAGCATACCCCACCCTTCCCTCCAAAAATTACATCCTCCAATTTTCTGGAAAGGCTTGCCTTATTTACAGAGGGAGTTTGAATTCCAGCTTTGTCATTTATTAGCTGTGTGACCTTGGGCAAATTACTTAACCTCTCTGGTTGTCCTCATTAGTTAGGTTGGAGTAATAGTATCTTTCCCACGGGAGACAATAATAAGTAAAACAATGTCATTCATTCATTGTTTTTCATTGGCCATTCATTCATTCACCTAAAAACCTTTAACTGGCCCTACCTCTCAGCTCTGCAGCAGCCTGGCACCCACTACCTTGCTGCAGCTGGGGGTGGAGGGGCCCGGAGGCGTGGTCAGAGGGAGCAGGTTCCTCCAAGCCCTGGATCAACCCCACAGGGAGTCCTGAGGTCCCCAACTTCTCAAGTGTTCATCGATGGCAAGGCATGGGGCACTAACTAAGACCTCAATACTTACAGTGGGTACAAATAGTGGTTGCAGTATAATTGCTCCCACGTCCCGCCACAGCCTCGAACCCAGCTGGCGGCACTCACCTTTGAGACGCCCCGTGATATAGAGGAAGCCGTCGGCATCCAGGCGGCCCGTGTCTCCAGTGTGCAGCCAGCCCTCAGCGTCGATGGCCTCACACGTCTTGTCCTCCATGTTCAGGTAGCCCATGAAGATGGTGCGGCCCCACAGGCAGATCTCCCCGATGCCCTCTGCGTCCTCATTCACCAGCTTCACCTGGCAGCCTGGCACCACCTTGCCGGAACTGGGTGTAGAGAGGCCAGGAGGGATGGTCAGAGGGAGCAGTTTCCTCCAAGCCCTAGATCAGCCCCTACAGGGAGCCCTGGGGCCCCCAACCTCTCAGTGTTCATCAACAGCTAGAATGTCCCCTCCTGGGATTTTTATATTTTAATAGGGTCCTCATAGCTAAGAGGTAGGGCCAGTTAAATGTTTACAGGTGAATGAATGAATGAATGAATGGGCAAAATCTTAATGGGATAACTTCATGTGCTGTGATGGGCAGGCAGGGAGGGGAGATATTTAAGTACAACAGAGAATCCTTCAACTCACTCCCCAGAGCTGACTGCCTTCCCAGTGCACCAGAGGACTGGCCCAGTCCCCACCAGCTCCCATCACAGTTGGAGCCTGGGCCATCAACAATGCTGGGATACCCTCTAACACACCCCATGCTACTGGAGGGAGGGAACAAAGGGATGTTCCTCCCTCAGAACCCTGCTTAGGGAGCCCCTGAGCTGCAAGGCTGTTTATATCCACAGACCCATGTGACACTGTCACAGGGAACACCCCCACAAGACTCAGGCCTGGCAAAGGGACTTGGCCCAAGATAGAGCTGTTGGCACTTAGGGATCCATGGTCCAGTGGTCCGGGCCCAAGGTCCTAATCAGCAGATAGGCACCGACAGGTATCAGCAAAGATGTTCAGGCCAGCATATGTGCCCAAACCTGGGACATACCTATAGAGTCGGTAGTTGTAGGGGCTGGACATGAAGTGGGGGCCTGAGGTCTCGCTGAGGCCGTAGCCTGCATACAAGCGGATGTTGAGGCCCAGGAAGAAGTGCTGTGTCTCCGCAGTCATGGGGGCTGCCCCGTAGAAGTTCTTCTGACACTTGGCAAAGCCTAGCGCCTGGCGGACCTTGGCTAGCACCAGGTAATCTGCCAGTCGGGTTGTGAAGGGCTTCAGATCGCTGGTAGGAGAGAGAGAATGGCTTGCAGAAGACAACACATCCACACACATGCATTAAAAGGGAGGGGGTGGTCAGTGGGTACCCTGAATGGCAATTTCAGTTATCTACTCTGATTGATGATGTGGTGATGCTGAATCCATCACTAAATATTTTCAATATTGGCCCTTCCTATGAACATGCATGCACACATGGGTGTATACATGTAGTTTTGGGCAAATACATCTTGAGCAGGAAGTCAGAAAAACAGATTCAGCTGTGTATGACAACACAGATGCACAAAAGCGAACATACAATAACATGCACATGTAGACACTTGAAGTATGTATGCACAGACACGTGAACACACATGTCTGATCCCATTTGAAACCCCGGAATAGAGTCGTTTATACATATTTACTTTTCACATCCTTGCAAATGAAATGGCACAGACACGTGTACACATTGCGTGTGACACGATACAGTTTCACAGACACACTAGTGGTGGAAAGCATTTCCAAACTGGAACAGGCCAGATTTATGCTGTCGACCCTCCTACAGCACTGGGTGAGAATTTAAAAGCAATCAAAAGGCTGTGGGTGGAAGATTGGGATGTTGGGAAGGCTGGAAAAACCCCCATCACTGTGGCCTCTACTTGAGCCACCTTCTGAAGTCAGGAGTCCCCTCAGGAGACTGCCAGAAGCTGCTCCCAGGGAGGTGAATGCTACTCCAGAGGGAGCAAGTCAGTTCTTGCAGTCAGAACCCAAAGATGGGGTTACTGTCTCCTGTGGGATCTGGGAGGAGAACAGGGGTTCAAGCCCAGCCACTGATGGGGCCTCTGAGAAGGGGTCGGGATAAGCCTGGCCTCTCAGATCCTACTTTGTGTCCCGGGGTTACGAGCCAGCCCTGCTGCCTCCCCAGGCCTCTTCTTCCCTGGTCCCCTGTACCTGCTCGGGCAGGTGAGGTTCTGCTCCAAGGTCACCGACATGGCCCAGAGCAGCATCTTGCGCCGGATGAAGCCAGACTGAGCCGCCACCTCCTGGATCCGCTCCATGATCTTCTCCCACACCCGAGGCACCCCCATGTGGGACGTGGGCTCCACCTCCCGCAGCGTGTTCACCAGACTCCCCTGTTTGCCACCAGCGAGAGACAGGCTTGTGGTGGAGAGCCAGCTGGGAGCCAGGAGGCCTGTCCCCAGAGTCAGCGTGCACCCGTGCAGGCCCCCTGCACACAGGCACTCGCACAGGTGCACACCATGCAACTCACGTCCCATACCATTGGCTAGGACGCAACAGCCATCCCTTCCCCACTCCCCTTTGTTAACAGAACCCCGATGTTGCTCAGGTGCCAGGGTGGCCAGTCCTGGTAGCAGCCACTTTTCTATCAGTCTAACTCAGACATGGTCACCCCATTCCTCTAAGCAGTGACTGGGCTTCCCAGGTGGCGCTAGTGGTAAAGAAACCATCTGCTAAATCTGTTCAATCCCTGAGTTGGGAAGATCCCCTAGAGGAGGGCATGGCAACCCACTCCAGTGTTCTTGCCTGGAGAATCCCATGGACAGAGGAGCTTGGTGGGCTACAGTCCATAGGGTCACAAAGAGTCAGACATGACTAAAGCAACTTAGCACACACACACACAAGCAGTGACTAGTCGAGGAATGGACATGGGACATGATTTGGACCCATGTAGGGGGAGGAAGAAGCCTGTTAGAGGGCATCTGGGGATGTTCTCCTCAAGGTAAAAAGAAGGAGCCCAAGCACAGGTGTAGTGTATGAGACCGTGATGCAGGGCAGGGCTGTGGCCATCTGGGACCATCCTGTGATCTTACACTGAGGGTGGCCTGACCTTGCTGGTGTTGTGGACCCACAGAACCACTCTGACTCAACTTCGCTTTACGTAATATCATTGAGTTCCCTTCTTGTTTGGTCATCTGAGTTAGGCTGTGAACACACAGGGGACCGGCAGGCTCACAAATGCTCGCACAGGGCCCACAGACGCAAGCATACACATGGCCACACGTACAGGCAGAGAGGCAGACTGACCTTCAGAGCATCAGGCTCGGCAAAGCAGACCTGGGCCCCCCACTGGATGCCTGTCCACAGGTCATAGATCTGGGCGGCAATGTGGCTGAGAGGCAGGTAGCTGACCACCACCTCCTGTTGGATTTCCGCAGGTTGGATGTCACCGGCCTGGCTGCCGTACCGTGCTGTCCACGTGATCTGGAGGATGGGCAGATGGGCGCCGGGCAGTATCTTCAAGTCAGCTCTGGAAGTGCCCACACCTGGAGCCACCCTAGGGGCTTGGGGTACTTCTTTGGAGTGTTCTTTGAACACCTTCCTGGGCATCTCTGCAGGCACCCCTCTGGGCCAGGCCTTGCCCTTCCATCCCGCTCCACTTTGCTGGGCTCAGTCTGGACCACAGACTTAAGCGCTGTCGTACTTATCTCAGATCTCGGAACGGAGGGGCTGAAGGAGCCCCCTCGAGGGCTGCTGGGGCAAGGCCATTGCCCAGATCCACCCTCAGCCCACCCCCACACATCTGGGCATCCGTCCTACATTGTCCTGACTCAGCATCACACCCTTGGGGTTCCCGGTGGTGCCCGACGTGTAGACCAATGCACAGCACTGGTTAGGCTTCTGGGCCTTGATGATGACGTCCAGGGCCTCCTCAGGCACCTCATTCCCCAGCTCCATGAGCTCCTCCATCTGTACCAGGTGGGAGAGTGGGGGCAGTCCCGGTGAGCTGGGTGGGCTCGCACAGGCCCCCGCTGCCCCCCAGGCCCCCTACCCGTACCGTGTACACGCTGGGCATCCGCATGGGAGGCGCTTCTCTATATATCACTACTGCCTTCAGATGTGGTAGGTGTTTCCTGATCTGTGTGGACAGAGAAAATAAGTGGGGTTTCATTAAAAATAAAAGTCACTTCTTAAGAAGAGCCCCATCCCCAGGTGTTAGCCAGCCTAGCAGGCGTCTTGTGGCAAAGGTTGTTGGTCCCCAGCTCT
>NW_011494753.1:5494804-5498325 GCF_000754665.1 Bison bison bison
GTCCCCAGCTCTGACCTTTGACTCAGCAGGACACGTGCCACCCTTAATGCCTGATTTCCCATCATGAGAACTTTGGAGCATCAGAGGTGGAATAAACAGGCAGCAGGGAATGACTTCTCTTAAAGGAAAGCCAGACAAGCTGGGGCCTGGCTGAATGGAACAGAAGACTGTGTAACTATGGAAGAGAGAAGCAGAGAGGAAGGGGTAGGGAAATCAGAACTCAGTTATCTCACTGAGTTGAGGTGTCAGAGGTCAGAGTTCAGGAAAGCTGGGGTGCCTAGAATTTGTGAGATAGAATACCAGACAAGAGAGAACTGGCAGAGAAAGAGTTCGATGAATCTCTTTAGGTGTCTTCTTGAGTCTTTGGCGGAATACCAATCCGCACAGGCATAGGTGGAACTTCAAGAAACTGGAAGAATAGATGCTGGAGGAAGATCAATGGCTGGGGCTAGAAGACAAACAAGAGCTTGTATGGGGCCAGAGATATTTGTGTTTCCATCAGCCAGACTGAAGGGCACTTAGGAGGTATGAAATACAGACTTCAGAAGCGACAAGTGTTAGCTATGGGGCTAAATCAGCCTTAGAGGAAAGGCTATATAAACCTGCCCTGAAAGGCTTCATTAAACACAAGTTTCAAAACGAAGTTGAGAGAGAGAAAAAAACTTGAATAAATTAACATGGGTGAGAAAACTAAGAAACCTAACATACATGTAATTGGAGTCCCAGGAAACATTTTTTAATTGAAAAAAGCCTGAGAAATATCTAAATTTGATTAAAACTGTAAATCCATCAACTCAAGACTCCCAGTGAATTCCAAGCAGGGTAATCACAAAGGAAAACCATTCCAAGACACAGCATGATCCCATTGCTGAAAACCAGTGATAAAAGAAAAAATCTTAAAAGAGGTCAGAGAAATAAGATATACCATGTGGAAAGGAACAAAGATAAGAAAGTACAGACTATTTATCAGAAGTTATGCAAAGTAGAAAACATTGGGATGGAGTCTTTAAAGAGCTAAAAGGAAAAAAAAAAAAGAAACCCCATTAACCCTGAATTCTAAACCAAATGAAAATATCTTTTGAAAAATGAAGGCAAAAATGAGAAGCTGACAGAAGGCAATTGCCCTTGGACTTGTATTCCAAGAAATGTTGAAGAAAACTCTTTAGGAGGAAGGAAGACGAACCAGATGAAAGGGAGGACATGAAGGGATGAAGAGAGCCAGAAACAGCATATATGTGGGCAAACCAAAAAGAACATCTTCCCTTTCTTTAAAAAAATTTTGAATGATACATGACTATTTAAATACTACATTGTAGTGACTTCTCTGGTGGGTCCAGTGGCTAAGACTCTGCTCTCCCAGTGCAGGGGCCCAGGTTTAATCCCTGGTCAGGGAACTAGATCCTACATGCTAAAACTAAGAGTTGAGCTCCCATGCCACATTGGAGAGTGAAGATCCCAAGTGAGGCAACTAAGATCTGACATCAGTTCAGTTCAGTCGCTCAGTCGTGTCCAACTTTTTGCGACCCCATGAATTGCAGCACGCCAGGCCTCCCTGTCCATCACCAACTCCCGGAGTTCACTCAAACTCATGTCCATTGAGTCGGTGATGCCATCCAGCCATCTCATCCTCTGTCGTCCCCTTCTCCTCCTGCCCCCAATCCCTTCCAGCATCAGGGTCTATTCCAATGAGTCAAATCTTCTCATGAGGTGGCCAAAGTATTGGAGTTTCGGCTTTAGCATCAGTCCTTCCAATGAACACCCAGGACTGATCTGCTTTAGAATGGACTGGTTGGATCTCCTTGCAGTCCAAGGAACTCTCAAGAGTCTTCTCCAACACCACAGTTCAAAAGCATCAATTCTTCAGCGCTCAGCTTTCTTCACAGTCCAACTCTCACATCCATACGTGACCACTGGAAAAACCATAGCCTTGACTAGATGGACCTTTGTTGGCAAGTAATATCTCTGCTTTTGAATATGCTATCTAGGTTGGTCATAACTTTCCTTCTAAGGAGCAAGCATCTTTTAATTTCATGGCTGCAATCACCATCTGCAGTGATTTTGGAGCCCAGAAAAATAAAGTCTGACACTGTTTCCACTGTTTCCCCATCTATTTCCCATGAAATGATGGGACCAGATGCCATGATCTTCGTTTTCTGACTGTTGAGCTTTAAGCCAACTTTTTCTCTCTTCACTTTCACTTTCATCAAGGGGCTTTTTAGTTCCTCTTCATTTTCTGCCATAAGGGTGGTGTCATCTGCATATTTGAGGTTATTGATATTTCTCCCGGCAATCTTGATTCCAGCTTGTGTTTCTTCCAGCCCAGCGTTTCTCATGATGTACTCTGCATACAAGTTCAATAAGCAGGGTGACAATATACACCCTTGACATACTCCTTTTCCTATTTGGAACCAGTCTGTTGTTCCATGTCCAGTTCTAACTGTTGCTTCCTGACCTGCATATAGGTTTCTCAAGAGGCAGGTCAGGTGGTCTGGTATTCCCATCTCTTTCAGGATTTTCCACAGTTTATTGTGATCCACACAGTCAAAGGCTTTGGCATAGTCAATAAAGCAGAAATAGATATTTTTCTGGAACTCTCTTGCTTTTTCCATGATCCAGTGGATGTTGGCAATTTGATCTCTGGTTCCTCTGCCTTTTCTAAAACCAGTTTGAACATCTGGAAGTTCATGGTTCATGTATTGCGGAAGCCTGGCTTGGAGAATTTCGAGCATTACTTTACTAGCATGTGAGATGAGTGCAATTGTGCGGTAGTTTGAGCATTCTTTGGCATTGCCTTTCTTTGGCATTGGAATGAAAACTGACCTTTTCCAGTCCTGTGGCCACTGCTGAGTTTTCCAAATTTGCTGACATATTGAGGTGCAGCACTTTCACAGCATCATCTTTCAGGATTTGAAATAGCTCAACTGGAATGCCATCACCTCCACTAGCTTAGTTCATAGTGATGCTTTCTAAGGCCCACTTGACTTCACATTCCAGGATGTCTGGCTCTAGGTGAGTGATCACAGCATCATGATTATCTGGGTCGTGAAGATCTTTTTTGTACAGTTCTTCTGTGTATTCTTGCCATCTCTTCTTAGTATCTTTGGCTTCTGTTAGGTCCATACCTAACAGAAGGTCCTTTATCGAGCCCATCTTTGCATGAAATATTCCCTTGGTATCTCTAATTTTCTTGAAGAGATCTCTAGTCTTTCCCATTCTGTTGTTTTCCTCTATTTCTTTGCATTGATCACTGAGGAAGGCTTTCTTATCTCTCCTTGCTATTCTTTGGAACTCTGCATTCAGATGCTTATATCTCTCCTTTTCTCCTTTGCTTTTCACTTCTCTTCCTTTCACAGCTATTTGTAAGGCCTCCTCAGACAACTATTTTGCCTTTTTACATTTCTTTTTCTTGAGGATGGTCTTGATCCCTGTCTCCTGTACAATGTCACGAACCTCTGTCCATAGTTCATCAGGCACTCTGTCTATCAGATCTAGTCCCTTAAATGTATTTCTCACTTCCACTG
>NW_011494753.1:5498425-5499950 GCF_000754665.1 Bison bison bison
TTTGATTTGGCAATAAGGAGTTCATGAGCTGAGGCACAGTCAGCTCCTGGTCTTGTTTTTGCTGACTGTATAGAGCTTCTCCATCTTTGGCTGCAAAGAATATAATCAATCTGATTTCAGTGTTGACCATCTGGTGATGTCCATGTGTAGAGTCTTCTCTTGTGTTGTTGGAAGAGGGTGTTGCTATGACCAGTGCGTTCTCTTGGCAAAACTCTATTAGCCTTTTCCCTGCTTCATTCCATATTCCAAGGCCAAATTTGCCTGTTACTCCAGGTGTTTCTTGACTTCCTACTTTTGCGTTCCAGTCCCCTATAATGAAAAGGACATCTTTTTGGGTGTTAGTTCTAAAAGGTCTTGTAGGTCTTCATAGAACAGTTCAACTTCAGCTTTTTCAGTGTTACTGGTTGGGGCATAGCCTTGGATTACTGTGATATTAAATGGTTTGCCTTGGAAATGAACAGAGATCATTCTGTCATTTTTGAGATTGCATCCAAGTACTGCATTTCAGACTTTTTTATTGACCATGATGGCTACTCCATTTCTTCTAAGGGATTCCTGCCCACAGTAGTAGATATAATGGTCATCTGAGTTAAATTCACCCATTCCAGTCCCTTTCAGTTCGCTGATTCCTAGAATGTCGACATTCACTCTTGCCATCTCTTGTTTGACCACTTCCAATTTGCCTTGATTCATGGACCTGACATTCCAGGTTCCTATGCAATATTGCTCTTTACATCATCAGACCTTGTGTCTATCACCAGTCACATCCACAACTGGGCATTCTTTTTGCTTTGGCTCCATCCCTTCATTCTTTCTGGAGTTATTTCTCCACTGATCTCCAGTAGCATATTGGGCCCCTACCGATCCAGGGAGTTCCCTTTCAGTATCCTATCATTTTGCCTTTTCATACTGTCCATGGGGTTCTCAAGGCAAGAATACTGAAGTGGTTTGCCATTCCCTTCTCCAGTGGACCACATTCTTTCAGACCTCTCCACCATGACCCGCCCGTCTTGGGTGGCCCCACACGGCATGGCTTAGTTTCATTGAGTTAGACAAGGCTGTGGTCCGTGTGATCTGACAAGATCTGACACAGCCAAATAAATAACTAAGCAAGTAAATAAAATACTACATTGCAGGGCTTATAACTTACGTAGAACTTAAGCAGGAATGACAATCGCACAAAGTATGGAAAGGGGATGCAAGTACACAGTTGTAAGATTCATATGTTACATGCAAAGTAGTACAATATTACATGCTGATCGTATTTGAAAGTAGACTGTGATGAGTTAAAGATGCATATTGTCAGCCCTAGAGCAAACACTAGAGGGAGAGCTAAGAAGCCAGTAGATAGAATGGAATGAAAGTGAAAGTGTCAGTCGCTCAGTCATGTCCCACTCTTTATGACCCCATAGACTGTAGCCCACCAGTCCATGGAATTCCTCTGTCCATGGAATTTTTCTGAAAAGAATGCTGGAGTGGGTTGCCATTCCCATCTCCAGGGGATCTTCCCGACCCAGGGATGGAA
>NW_011494753.1:5500050-5500755 GCF_000754665.1 Bison bison bison
GTGTCAGACTCTTTGTGACCCCATGGACTGCAGCACGCCAGGCCTCCCTGTCCATCACCAACTCCCAGAGTTTATTCAAACTCATGTCCATTGAGTTGGTGATGCCATCTAACCATCTCATCCTCTGTCATCCCCTTCTCCTCCTGCCCTCAATTTTTCCCAGCATCAGGGTCTCTTCAAATGAGTCAGCTCTTCGCATCAGGTGGCCAAAGTATTTGAGTTTCAGCTTCAACATCAGTCCTTCCAGCAAATATTCAGGATTGATTTCCTTTAGGATGGACTGGTTGGCTCTCCTTGCTGTCCAAGGAGCTCTCAAGAGTCTTCTCCAACACCACAGTTCAAAAGCATCAGTTCTTCGGTGCTCAGTTTTCTTCATAGTCCAGCTCTCACATCCATACGTGACTAGATGGACCTTTGCTGGCAAAGTAATGTCTCTGCTTTTTAGTATGCTGTCTAGGTTGGTCATAACTTTTCTTTCAAGGAGCAAGTGTCTTTTGACTTCATGGCTGCAGTCACCATCTGCAGTGATTTTGGAGCCCCCCAAAATAAAGTCTCTCACTGTGTCCACTGTTTCCCCATTTTTTGCCATGAAGTGATGTGACCAGATGCCATGATGTTAGTTTTCTGAATGCTGAATTTTAAGCCAACTTTTTCACTCTCCTCTTTCACTTTCATCAAGAGGCTCTTCAGTTCTTCACTTTCTGC
>NW_011494753.1:5501008-5513456 GCF_000754665.1 Bison bison bison
GTTCCATGTCCAGTTCTAACTGTTGTTTCTTGACCTGCATACAGATTTCTCAGGAGGCAGGTCAGTGGTCTGGTATTCCCATCTCTTTCAGAATTTTCCACATTTTGTTGTGATCCACACAGTCAAAGGCTTTGGCATAGTCAATAAAGCAGAAGTAGATGTTTTTCTGGAACTCTCTTGCTTTTTTGATGATCCAGTGGATGTTAGCAACTTGATCTCTGGTTCCTCTGCCTTTTCTAAATCCAACTTAAACATCTGGAAGTTCATGGTTCACGTACTGTTGAAGCCTGGCTTGGAGAATTTTGAGCCACCAGGGAAACCCATAGAATGGAATACTCAAAAATAAAACAAAACAAAAAATTGCATTCAAAAGAAATCACGAGAGAGGAGAAAAGGATCAAGGGATGGATGGGATCAAAGAACAAATAGGAAAGAACCAAGTGGTAGTTTTATAGACAATTTTGTCAGACTAGATAAAAAGTATGACTCAACTATACGCTGTCTAAAGAGACTTGCTTTAAATATAAGGACATATGTGGGTTAAAAGAGAAACAATGCAAAAATACATACCATGCAAACATTGATCAGAAGAGATCTGCAGTGGCTATATTAATATAAGACAAAGTAGCTTTGGAAGAATGGTTCTCAGAGGGACATTTCTTAATGATAAAGGGGTTAAGTCATCCAGATGACATAACAACATAACTATGTGCATACATGACAGAGTTTCAAAGTACACAAAGCAAAACCAGATTTAAAAGGATGAATAAATAATCCACAATAATTGAGATTTCAACCCTCAGTATTTGTTACCAGTAGAACAAACAGATAGAAAATTAACAGGGATATAGATGAGTTAACATATCAATCAATTGACATTATTAATATTTATAGGACATTCTACCCAACAAACTGAAGAATGCACATTCATTCAAATATGCATGGAACAGTCACCGACATAGGCCAGTTTTTTATCTACCACATCTACTTTGTACAAACAGGATGTTTCAAGTAGCAAAGAGCCCCAGGTGATGAGAGAAAGTTCTTTCTTTGGAAAAGAATCCTAGCTGATCAATTAGAAAACCAGTGTTTTCCCATGGCTCATGTATTCAATAATAATTAATTCAGGCAAAGTTCATCAGTGGAGAGTGATGGGGAATGCTGCAGTGGATGAGCAGGTGGCCACCCGAATCCAGGGAATGAAGCTCAGCGCCAGTCTAAGCGGTACCACCTGACATCACACGCCTCCTGAAGCTGTGCGATGGGAAGCACACAGCACCACCCACGGAGTGTTTTTGCCAATTAGCATCTAATCTGAAGGGCATCGAGGCTTGCGGTCTAAAGGAAGCGTGGAGGTTACAGGGATAAGCTACACAACAGCTCAGGACCCCTGACCTGGTTTCTGCAGCATGTCTATGACAGAGGCTCTCACACTTGAGCCTGTGTCAGAATCACCGGGAGGTGTGGGCCCCACACCCTGTTTTTTAGAATCCGTAGGTCTGGGTGGGTTCTGAAACTAAGTTCCCAGGTGATATGACTGGTCCTGGACCACACTGGTCTATGGTACCGGACAAAAGGTGGGGGCTCTGTTTTGAATTAAAAGACTCCTAAGAGACACCACCAAATGCAACACATGGGCCTGGTTTAGATCTCGATTCAAACGAATTGCCTGGAAAAACACATTGTCAGTATTAGATGATAGGAAAGAATTCTTTGACTAGTGTAAATAAAGGCGATAAAGTTGCTGTGATGAAGAAACTGTCTTATATTTTATAAATATTGAGCTATTTAGGGGGTGAAATGCTGTGATGTCAGACATTTGCCTTCAAATACTTCATACTGATGGGTGTGATGAAAAAACATTGATGATTATTAAATCTGGATGATCACTCTATGAGGGTCCACTATACTTTTCTCTCTATTTATGTTTGTCTGGAGAGTTTCAGAACACAGATTTTAGTCTGGCCAGTCCAGGGCTCCAGGTCCCACCATCCCAGGAGGCTGGAGACCACTTCTCCTGCCCTCAGGAGCAGGGGGGCACCGAGGTCCAGGTAACAGCTCCAGAACCAGAGCCAAGTCAACCCGGAGGAAGCCTCTCTGAGATGCCAGGAGCCACGGAGGGCCTTGCAGGCTGTTGGGTACAGCTGGGGCACAGAGGTGTCCTCAGGCCACTGAATGCCAGTGTGGTGTACATAACAGGGTCAATCAAGAAGGGGCCTTAAATGGATCAGGAGGCATCAGTGTGCCAGAAAGGTGCCAGCTGCCCCAAGAGGCACTTTTGGGCTCCTACTGTGCCCTACAGTCTCTAGAAGACACTGCAGCACTTGCTCTGGCTTGGCCCAAGCCCCACCCTGTGGCAGCCCGTACGCCCGTTCCCCACCAAGACTCAGACTTGGGTGCTCATGTGTCAGTGCCCTGAACCACCCAAGGGCACTCAACACTTCCCTGAAGGGAAAACCATGGAAGGCCATGGGCTGGCTGTGGGGGATGAAGGGTATGTTCCTTGAGCTTCCTGGGTCTCAGTTTTCAGACCTGACAAATGGGTCAGCGGCCATCGCCCTGCTGTGCTGATGTGTGCTTGTCCTGAGGAGGGTTGCTGCTGAGGATGATGGGTGACTTTGGCAGGGAAGGTGGAGGTCTGTGAGGGTGCCTAGCCTGACCCCCGTGGCTGCTGCCCCCTTTCCCCCAAACCTTCAGGATCTTTTCCAGCTGTTTCTGTGTGTCGACCACGATGATATTGGCGCGGCAGTCATAGGCGATATACTGACAGGCCTCAGGGGAGCTGGTCGTGTAGATGCCGGTGATGATGCCACTGTCAGAGACCCGGGAAGATGTGTGTCTGGGCGGGTAGAGCAGCCCACCCCCTCAGCCCCGACCCCTGCCCAACACACCCACAGCCCCTGGCCCCAGAGAGCTCCCATGGCCGGCCAGGCAGCTCAGCACAGCTGCCCTGGGCAGAAGGGGACAAAAGCGGGTCTGGAGAGGGCCCCAGGGAAGAGATGAGATGTTGGGGAGGGGGTGGGGGGCCCCTAAAAAGAGTAATGACCCTCTCTTCACTCTTTGCCCCCCTCCAACCCACTGGGAACTCTGCCCCTCCCTCAGCCACTCACCCTCCGAAGACTGCGCCCACTGCTGAGAAGAACCACTCCGGGGAGTTGAAGGCGAGGATGGCCACGCTGTGGGCCCGCTCCAGGCCGAGCTCCAGATCAAAGGTAGACAGTCCGGGTCAACCAGCAGGAAAGGGGCCTCTCATTCTCACCAAACCCCCCTTCCAGACAGCAGGGGACTCTGCCGGCCCACCTCAGGGACCACCTCCCAGGGTCAGAGTGTGCCCTGGGGGACCAGCCACTCAACAGCCCTTGCTGCCCCTCCCAGGCCTTCCCGGGGAGCCCACCCCTCAGCTCAGTGCACCAGGCTTCCCAGCCCCCTCGAGCAGGCCGACAAATGAGAAGCTTGTGACACATCCTGGCACGTAGTAAGGGTCCAATGAACGTAAACCCTCAGCCCCAGGCCAGAGTGGACCATTAGCTCAATGAACAGGACGGTTTTACAGTGATCTTGTCTAAGGGCTTGTCCAGTGGGGTATCGGAAGGAGGTCTGTGAAGGCCAGAACTGAGGTCATGCCTTGGGCGGCTTCCTCACCTTCAGGAAGCCCTTGGCAGCTTTGCGGGCCAGCAGGTAGTACTGGGTGTAGGAGATGTGTTCCCACGTGCCCTGCCTCTTGAAGCCCATAGCACTGAGGTCCCCATACTTGTCCAGAGTCGTGGAGAACATCTGATGAACAGTGCGGGGAGTCTGCGAGCAGATGGGGTCTATGCGTAGGCGGACGCGCCCGTCGGCCCGAGTCGTCCATAGCGCCTCCTCTGCAGGGTCAGGGAGACCACAGCTTGCATTGTGCCAGCCAGGGCTTGTCCCCAGGGGACTCTTGCTCCTTCCCTGGGCAGAGCTCCCAGGCCTCTGGTTCCCACAATGCCTTGAGCACTGAGCCACAAGGGCTGGCAGACTCGTGAGGAGGCTGCCTGGAGGGGGATGCCTGACGGCCCTGAAGGATGGGCAAGGCTCTAGGGAGGCAGCAATGAAGAGGGAGGGCAGAAGGAGGCCTTGGGGACCCTAGACATTTTTCTGCTAGGGTCCATCATGCCAGCTGGAATTTGCCCCTGGAGGCTGGGTAGTCAGCAGTGGATGTGGGGGTTGCCCAGAAGAGCAGGACTCTCGGATCCTCTGGGGTTTCTACCCTTCCTCTGTCTCCTGAGAAGTGGTTGGGGACAGACCCAAATGGCAGAAGATCAAAACATCAAAAATAGCAACACTTCCAGGGGCCTAGAGGAGACTGGAAACTAGCCGGCTCTGATCACTAGCCTGCAAAATTTCCCAGTCCCACGAGATAATCTAACCATCTCTTTGCTCATCCCTGCCAGGTCCAGGCCCCATGTGAAACCCTCACGTGGGGATCTCATCTCATCTGCACAACATGGGTCTGGTAGCCCCCTTTTACAGATGGGGCAGCTGCAGCTCAGCGAGGCTCAGTCATTTCCCCCATGTCACACAGTGGGAAAGGCATGCCTGACACTGTCCCGGGCACCACCTACCCATTAAGTTTACTGAGTGCGATAGATGAAACAGAGCTTTACCATCTCGTCCGTGAGATGTGGGGTGAGCTATTTGACCTCTGAGTCTGTTTTCTCAGGGGAAAGCTGAGGGTTTAGTTCTCAGGGATGTTATGAGGGTCAAAAGAATGAAAGAGCTTCAGCATGTAGTTGGTGCCCAATAAATGCACACCTTGTTCTTCCTCCCTTTTTCCGGATCATTTGCAAAGGGGTTGGGTGGTCTAGACACTTGTCCATGGGGCTGCCTTCTGGGGCCAGAGCAGTCATTCTACGGTGAGTCACGGGTGAGGGAGTGGGGACCACAGGGGCTACTGCGCCACCTGCTGGCCAACCCGCTCTGAGAAGGAGAGGTCCCACTTCCTTGGACATCCATCTGGAGCCAAGACCAACAGTGAGCTGTATGACAGACGGTTCTGAGGCAGCCAGCAGATGGACCTTGTCTCTTCCTTCAATACTCTAGGGTTTCATGTGAACCCTGGAGTTGGCAGAAAGAGGTGGAGGCCCTGGGGCTGGGACAGAAGAGCCCACCCTTCCTCCCATGGAGGCCAGGGACGGGGAACAGGGGACATACATGCGTGCTTAGTTGCTCCATCGCGTCTGAATCTTGGGGACCCTTTGGGCTGTAGCCCGCCAGGCTCCTTTGTCCATGGAATTCTCCAGGAAAGAATACTGGAGTGGGTTGCCATTTCCTCCTCCAGGCAACCTTCCCGACCCAGGGATTGAACCCACGTCTCCTGTGTCTCCTGCATTGCAGATGGATTCTTTACCCACTGAGCCATCAGAGAAGCCATTAAAAGGGGACATGCTGCTAAGTCACATCAATCGTGTCCGACTCTGTGCGACCCCATGGACTGCAGCCCACCAGGCTCCCCCGTCCCTGGGATTCTCCAGGCAAGAACACTGGAGTGGGTTGCCATTTCCTTCTCCAATGCAGCGAAGTGAAAAGTGAAAGTGAAGTCCCTCAGTCGTGTCCGACTTTTAGCGACCCCATGGACTGCAGCCTACCAGGCTCCTCCATCCATGGAATTTTCCAGGCAAGAGTACTGGAGTGGGGTTCCATTGCCTTCTCCAAAAAGGGGACATATCCAGGCCCAAATAGGAAAACAGAATGTCTGGGGCAGGGGCATGGCTGCTTGGAAATGCAGGCTAGGGCAGAGAGACGGTCACCCAGTGCCAGGCAGTGTGTACTGTTGAAGGCCAAGACCAGGCTGGCTGGCATCCATGGCTGCCTTCTCTGCAGAGGCCCATCAGCAGCCGCTGCTGGACCCCCACGCCCCCTAGTGGAGGTTTGAGTCAGCGCCTGCTGAGGAGCCCTCTCCAATTGCTCCTTAGACTTCTCCAAGCCCCTTCTTCCAGGTTCTTCTTCCTGGAACCCCAGCCTGGCAGACCCCAGAGATCAACCTCTTTACAGTCTCCAACCCCTGCACTTTGTGCAAGTCTGCTCACATGAGCAGACCAGGGTAAAGACACAGCCTGTAGAGTCAGGTCAACCTGGGTTCAAATTCTGTTCTGCCATTCCCTGTTGCGTGACTTTGGCAAGTCTTTCTCCTCCCAGCTCCATTCGAATAGTCTTCAAGCGCAAAGGGCTGGCAAGAGAGACCAGAGCCTCATACAGGTGGGAGGAATATAAAATGGTGCAGCCATGATGGTAGACAGTTAGGCAGTTTCTTAAAAAGTTAAACGTAAATCTACTATACAACCCAGCAAGAAAGGAAAGTACGTACCCCACAAAGACTTGTACAGGAACATTCATAGCAGCGTGAGTTACAGCAGTCAAGAGGTGGAAACAACAAATGTCCATCAACTGGACACTATTTGGCTCTACAAAGGAACAAAGTGCTGATACAGGCAACACCATGAATGAAACTCAAAACATATCTGGTGAAAGAAGCCAAAAGGACCACATATTGTCTGATTTCATTTCTATGGTACGTCCAGAAAAGGTGGAAATGATAGAAAGCAGATGAGTGGTAGCCTGGGACTTGGGAATGGGGAGTGACCACAAATTTGCATCAAGGGTCTTTTTGGGGTGATGGAAATGTTCTAAAACTGAATTGCAATGAGGCTGGTATATTTGCAAATTTGCTAAAAAATCATTGAAAAGGTGACTTTTTTCAATGAAAAAGTGAAAAATCATTGCATTTACAAAGGGCAAATGTACACCTGAACAAAACTGCTTTTAAAAATGGAAGGATGGGAGGAAATGAAATTCCCTGGTGGTCTACTGGTTAGGACTCTGCACTTTCATTGCCAAGGGCCCTGGTTCGATCCCTGGTTGGGAATCCCACAAGACATGAGATACAGCCAGAAAAAAAAAAAAAAAAAGGAGGAAGAATGCTAACACCACCCCCCAAATTGGCACGAGAATTCTGTAAGGTAGCCCAACCAGAGTGCCCAGAGTCTGGCAATCACTTTCCAGTAGCTGGTAGCTGTCTTCCCTTCCCTAGTACAGGTTCTTCTTGGTGCTTAGGACAGAAAAGGTATATTTTCCTGTGGGCGTTCTAGTTGCTCAGGTTCCACTACATTTACCTGTTCCCCCAGGCTTGCCAAGATAATGAGAGATAAGTCTTACAACCTCTTATGAAAGTTTCCCTCAGCCAAGAGTTTTCACTTATCAATTTTTAAGTGAACCTTTTTTTTAAAAAATTACAAAACTATATGTTTGTTCTAAGAAACAGGAAACGTTAGAAGTACATAATATAAAAATGGATAGGTCTTCCTTAAGTCTAGGTAATCACTGTTGTCATTTGGTGTGTGTCCTGCGTATACAGGGGCTTCCTAGGTGACGCTAGTGGTAAAGAACCCGGCTCCCAATGCAGGAGACCTAAGAGACGTGGGTTCAATCCCAGGGTTGGGAAGATCCCCTGGAGAAGAGAATGGCAACCCACTCCAGTATTCTTGCCTGGAGAATCCCATGGATAGAGGAGCCTGGCAGCTGCAGTCCATGGGATCGCACAGAGTCAGACACGACTGAAGCGACTGAGCACACACACACGCACTGTGTATACAAATATATGTACAAGGAATTCATTTTAATTTTGTGGCTGTTATCTTTTTAACCAAAGGGGAAAAAAAAAGAATCATGTTACTATTGTATTAATCAAGGGTAAAGGGTCTTCCCTGGTGGCTCAGACGGTAAAGCGTCTGTCTGCAATGCTGGAGATCTGGATTCGATCCCTAGGTCAGGAAAATCCCATGGAGAAGGAAATGGCAACCCACTCCCGGACTCTTGTCTGGAAAATTCCATGGACAGAGGAGCCTGGTAGGTTACAGTCCATGGGGTATCAAAGAGTCGGACATTACTGAGCAACTTTACTCAGGGTAAAGTAATCAAGGGTAGCAAACCCAAAATGCCAACAGGGGGTAGGTGGGTAATGTATCAACATCAATAATAAATAATGTATAATACTAAACAATAAATAAATGAATTGCCCCAGGATTTGCAAGTGAAACTCAGAGGCACAGTCTTGCTTTTCACAAAGAAATAGGCTCCCTCTCATTTTCTTTGAGACACATGGCTCCTGTAGTCTGCCTTTTGTTTCTCTGTTTTTGACAAAAACAGAGAATTGTGCAATATTTCGCTAAGGGAAGCTGTAATACAAGGGCAGTGACCATTGTCCCGACCCCAGACTCAGGGCCAGGGAGGTAACAGGGAGTAGCGGAGACTGGCAGGGGGATACAAGCCTCTAAAGAGGGCAGCTGCTCCTTGGCTCTAGGATTTGGTGCCCAGGAGGAATGGAAACCAAGAGCTACCTGAAATCTGGGTGTTAAAGTACAATCACTTGATTTTTTAATGTTGCTCACATTTTAAAAAATGCTATATGGACCCAATCAAACATTATCATTATCCAAATCATCCATCTTTAGCTTTTGCAACATTAGTATCTATCTCTCTGGACTTCCCTGGTGGTCCAGTGGTTAAGAATCTGCCTTGCAATGCAGGGGATATGGGGTCAATCCTTGGTCAGGGAACTAAGATTCCCATGTACTGCAGAGCAACTAATCTGGCGAGCTGCAGCAAGAGAGTCCACCTATCACAGTGAAATATCCCAAGGGCTGCAACTAAGACCCGGTGCAGCCAAATAAATTAATATTAAATTAAAAAAATCTAGTAAAACAAAAGATTTTAACTTAAAAAAAATCTTTCTCTCCCTCGTTGTGTGTGGCTACATAACACTCCATTGGCCATATCAATTTCATAACATAATGTACATATCATAACAGCCTCCCCACTGAAAGATACTCAAGTGATTTCCAGCTTTCAGCCCTGTTCTAGGCTGTCCTAAGGATGGATTTTTAGAAGTGGGTTTACTGCATCTGAAGAAAAAAGCACTTAAATTTTGATGGCTATTTTGGATAAAGTTCCTTTATTTGGTTCCTTTTCTCCCACAGAATACATGGTTCTGTCTTTTTGCTGCATTGGGTTTTTGTATTTTTTTTTTTTTTTTTTAGCTCAGGTGGTAGAGAATCTGCCTGAAATGCAGGAGACCTTGGTTGGATCCCTGGGTTGGAAAGATCCCCTGGAGGAGGAAATGGCAACCCACTCCAGAGAATCCCACGGACAGAGGAGCTTGGCGGGCTGCAGTCCATGGGGTCACAAAGAGTCAGACACGACTGAGCAACTAACACACACACACACCTTTCTTTTTATCCATGGTGCCTATGATTCAGGGATAAGTTGTCTCACCTCCTTCTTAGAAGAAGAAAAGAAGGAACAGACAAGGGAAGGAAAGGCAGTTGGTCTGTGAGTTCAGTCTCCTCTTAGCCTGGTTGCTTTGTGACAGGGATGAGAGCCCTGGCCTCTGGTGGAACCACGCCCTTCAGGAAGTGTGACCAGGCAGCTTGGCTCTGGCCTGGCCCTTTCTCTCCACGTTTACTGCACAGGCTCAGCTGTCGGAACCCCCAGACCACCAGAAGAGGAGACTCTGGTGTGAAGGGGTCTACCCTGCCCCTGGCCTCCCAGAGAGAGGCCCCATCATTGTCCTTCCCATGAAGGAGTTAAAATGATCACAGCTCCCGTTTACCGAGCACCCTCCTGTGCCAAGTGGGCTGCGTGCCATCTGGTTGTGTGACCTCACACTGAACAACCTTCCATATTGTGCTGTAGCCCACTCTATGACTCTCAGAAAGGCTAAGCCACAGCTGGCAGACCTGGGATCCCCACCCACGGTCTGACTCCCAAACCCACGCTGGGGTTGCAGTAGGGTTCCAGGCTGACCTCAGCACCCACACCTCCCCTGCAAAAGGACCGTCCTGTCTCCTACCCAAGTCCTGTGCTCAAGCTCAGGCTCAGTGACCTTAGGCAGTCATAATCTCTGGCCACTTCCTCTTCCTACGTTCCAGAGTTTCCCAGAACCACCCTTCTTAACCCATATCTGACCTGTTCAAAGCCTCCCACATCTCCCCTTGACCACAGGGTGATGCCCTCACAGTGGTTTCTAAGGAAGGCCCTCCCCAGAAGGGCTCGCCAGCCTTTGCCACCTTGACATGGCCAGCCTGAACTGCTCCCAGTGCCCTGCATTCCTGGCCACCCTATGCCTTTGCCCAGGCTGTGACTCTGCCTTGAACACCTTTCTTCCATCACATCGCCCTCTCCCGCCCTTCAGGCCCCAAGTGCAACCCCCTCACTGAGGACTTCAGTGCCCAAGCCTCACTGCAGGCCGAGTCCTGGTCGAATGTGCCTCTCCCATCAGGCTAGTGGCTCTCCAAGGCAGGTCTGACTCCTCCCTGGGTCCTGATCACAGACGCCTGGCTCTGAGCAGAGGTCAGGGGGCCTTCAGGGAAGCAAGAGTCAGCCTCTGTCCCATCCCGATCCCAGAGGGCTGGACCAAATGACTGTGTCCAGGGCACCCAGGCCTGCCCCTCGCTCCCTGCCTCCCTTCTCCCCAGGTGGCCTGAGGGTGGTGCAGGACACATTGGTGCCCAGGCATAGAGAGAGGTGGGCCTCCAGAGCAGATGCCTGCTCCAGCAGCCCATACCAGGCTGAACCTCTGTCCTAAGCGCCCCTAGGTAGGGCTGGCAAGACCCAGCCTTGCCCAGTGTCCTCCTGAGTCCACCATAGCTCTGTGGCCTTGGGCTTAGGAATGGATGGGAAGGAAGGCAGATGAGTGCCGCTGCCTAAGGTGCCTCATCCGTCCTCCCTTCTCATGCATCCCCATCTCTGGGCCTTTGCTCACACCATTTCCTCTCCCAATCTCATCTCTGTCAGAGGAGAAGTCTCTGGACAGCATGTTGGAAGATCCAGTCTTAGCTATCAGTGAGGTGGGCAGAGCAGTCAGAAGGGTCCCTTGCCTATGAAGCCCCACTCCCCTGGCCACAGCGATGAGACCAGAAGCCCACACCTGCACAGGGACCATGAGGTCACCGTGCAGGGCCCCGTAGGAATGCTCCTCGTGGCCCCTCCTGCAGAGATCATGGGGTGGTGGGAGTCCTAGCAGGTCTAGGGAGCAGAGAGAAGCAGGTGGTTTCAGCCAGGCACAGAGAGGCTGGGTTTGAACAGTGGTGGTTGCCACTGGAGTAGGGAACCATGGAGTCCATTTCTTCCCACCCCCACCCCACCCCCACATAGCCACTTTCTAAGCTTCCTCTCTTCCCTGCCTGTCCTCACGGTCACCTCCATCCACTAAAACCATCTGAACTCACCTACCTTCCTATGTACCTGGGTTTCTCCTGAAATCAAAGAACATGAAGTAGCAAAGATTTGTAATAAACAAACAGACAAGAGTTGGCCTTTGTACTGTGGCAAGAGCACTGTGTCATGTAAAAGTGTCAATCGATATAATAGGGGACTGGCTAAATTCGATAGAGTATAGCCATATCATGGATTCATAGGCAGTCATCAAAACAAAGTATTTACAACATATTTAATAACGCAAGGAGATATTCACAATATAATTTCAAGTGAAAAAAAGGAGCAAATAAAAGTGCATATAAAAATACATAAGTAAAACTGAAAAGATTTGCATCAAAGTAATGTTGTTAAAAAGCTTAGCACATTTTGGCTGCTCAAGAAATAGCTCTCTGGCCTTCTTGACTAGACTCTGAACTTCTGATGCAAGTGTTGGACTTGCAATAAATGTTTGCCAAAAGAATGAATAAAACTACACACACACTGCCCAGCAGGGATATCGACTGAGACCTCAGGGTTGGGGGGAGGGGAGGGCATCCTTGAGAAGTGGAGGCAGGGCATTCCTACACACAGCACACAGAAGGAGAAGGAACGGAGTCTCAGAGTGGGCAAGAATGGCCAACGTCACAGCAGGTTAGGGGCAGAACTGGGACAAGGCACCAGTTCAGGAGCCAGGGGGCTGGTTAGTGAATGAGGTTTAGGCTCTGTGGGTCCATGGTCTGTTCCCTTGGGGAAGAGAAAAGTGGTGCCTGGGTCCCTGACCCTCTGCCACAAAGTGACCTGCTCAGAAGTGAGCAGGAGGGAGGGGTCATGAAGGGGCTCAGGGCTGCTGTATTACCTCTCAGCCTGCCTCCCGGGAGTGAGTCCTTGGAGGATAGCAGAGATGTAAGAAATCAGAATGGGCTGCCAGGCCCTTATAGTTGTCCCCATCTCCTTGTCTTGACACTCAACAGGGGCATAGGTCTGCCCTGTGCCCGGCCAAGCTCACTGCTGTCATCATAGCCAAAACATGGCCAGGATCCAATCAAGGTCCCTGTCACCCAGTTAGGCACCCAAGAGCCAAATCAGACCTAATTCTAGAAGGCAACCAACAGTTAGACCAATAGCCTTAAGCACACATCCAGAGAGTGTCCGCTGAGTCTTGGGGTGGGCTTTCCCAAGGCCTAGATTGCACTTTGTACTGCCTTCCCCCTCCCCCTCTCTCCCCCTCCCT
>NW_011494753.1:5513556-5532690 GCF_000754665.1 Bison bison bison
CCCTCCCTCTCATGTTTCTCCAACTCCTCTTGGCCTGACCAGTCCTGTATCTTATTCAATCGCCCTTTATGCTGAGGGTGACTGAGCAGGCGGGGAGCTGTGTTCTCTGGGGCTCTGGAACAAAGGCTTCTAAACAGCAGAGGAAGCCACTCCTAACTCACTGGGAAAGGTCGAAACAGGAGAGCAAGAGTGAAGAGAAGAAACCCGGAGTGTTTTCTGCAACCTGTGGGAAAGGCCTTAGAATGAAGCAGATTAAGCAGGAGGAGGGAGACTCTGATCCTGGATCAACCCATGTTGTTCCCCAGCCAGGACAGACCTCCCTTCAGGGTACCGGATCCCACAGCCTCTGCTGCAAAGGCCCGTCTGGTGACAAGCACCAGGAGGATGCCCCTTCACACAGGGATCCTCTGCTAAGAGTCTTTGGAACCCATTTACCCCTGCCAGACACTCTGGGGATATATAAGGCAAAGAGGCCATGGTGGCTTCAGGACCTGGCAAGAGATTAAAGTCAAGGCCTGCCCAGGCCACAGCAGTGTATCCAGCCCCAGGCTCACCTATAATTGGCAGAACTGGACATTTTCATTAAGGTAAGTTTTCTGCAAGTATCCCCAGAGGCTCTGCTTTTTTCGACTGTAAAGGTTAAGATTACCACGTGTTCCCATTTCCTCTGACCTCTGCGAAGTCCTTCTTACCTTTCCCTACACTCGCTTCAGGCTGAAATGATAGCAGATCTTCTACCTCACACTGTCTCCAGGAGCCCTCCCTGCCCCAACCACAGGCTCTGAGCTCCCTGAGCTCTTTCCAGCAGAAACACCATGTCTGCCCTTGAAACGTGTGGGAGGGTAGGAGCGTGGGACACAGAGAGGCCTGGAAACCAAGCCGGGCTGAGTTCCCAGCCTCCTGACCTCCAGCTCAAAGCTCCCCTGTGGATGTGAGAATCGCCTAGGGAGAGTGGGTGTGGGGAATAGGGCTGACCAGCACTTCTACCAGCCCCATCCCCAGCAGCTGCTCCCCCTGGACACCCTCCCCTCCCTGTGGTCTTGACATTGCATTGCTCCAGCTGGGGTTCCTGCTCAATTTAGAAAGGGCTAGGAAAAAATGTATGTCTAGCTTCGGCACAAGGCTGCCTTTGTATGGAGGTCAGATCCCCGCAGCTCTGCAGCCTGACACAGTGGGGCTGTTCCCGGGAGAACAGCCATCTGGGCTGCTCAGAGCCCAGCCTGGGGAGCACAGTTCAAGGACCCGCCAGCTCCTTGGGAACTTCAGGAGACTCAGGTGAACACTGAATCCTGCAGGCAAGGTTCCAAGAGCTCCCCAGAGAGGCTGCAGCTCCGCAGTTAGGAGACAGGGGCTGGCCAGGGTGTGCAGGAGAGGAGGGGACCCCACCTAAACAGTTCCAAAGAGGAGTGTGCCAGTTCCGATTTTCACATCTTACTAGCTGTGTGACTCTGAGAAGAATCACGGAACCTCTCTGAGCTCAGTTTCCTCTACCAAATGAGATTGATAGACGTGCCTACTCTACTGCTGCCATGAAGAGAAGATGAAAGAATGCAAGTCAGTCCCTTAGCACAGAGCCTGTGCTAAGTGGCTTCAGTCGTGTCCGACTCTGTGAGTCTGTGCACTGTAGCCCGTCAGGCTCCTCTGTCCATGGGATTCTCCAGGCAAGAATACTGGAGTGAGTTGCCATTCTGGTCTCCAGGGGAGCTTCCCAACCCAGGGCTTGAACCTGCATCTCTTAGTCTCCTGCATTGATAGGTGAGTTCTTTACCATTAGCGCCGCCCAGGAAGCCCAGCACCGAGCCTAGCAAAAGCTGCTCGTATTACGGGGGCAGATGTGTGGGGATTTAACCCATCTCATAATCCCCTGAAACCTTCTCCCTAACAGTCTTTGGTGCAGATGGTTGCTTTCTCTCAGTTTTATGGAAATGGCAGTTTTGAGGCCCCTCCCCATGTGTGGCTGCTCCAATATCCTCTTCCACACAAGGCGGGGGCTCTTGGAGCCTCTGCGGAATTGTGAAACTAAGACCCAGGGCCAGACTGGCACCCAGTGGGCACTCAAGCCGTGGTGAATCTGGATCTTAGTGCAGCTGCATTCCAGAGCCTCCCCCTCCACACTTCAAAACCCTGGAGGCTGCACAAGATGGAAATGGACAGAGCATGACCCACGGGCCAGGCTTGTGGGAGTCAATGAGGTCGGCTTGGCACTGACCTCAGACCCTGTGCCTGGGGTCCCTTGGGCAACTGTGCTGAGAAACCGCCTCAGTCCCTCCCAGATTGTCCCTGTCTCCTAATCCCCAGCTCTAGATGCTAAATTCCCAAGGGCAGACCACTCAGTTCAGGCCTAGGCCTAAGGGGAGTTTAAAAATCTGAGACCAGTTGGAAATTGTCCTCATCCAGGAAGTCCACCCTGATCACCCAATTCCTAGATAGCACGCCTTCCTTCTTCAGCCTCAGTGTGTCCTTCGCCCAGAGCCTGTCTGCCCTCAGCCTAGGAGTTCCTGGCGGGCAGGAAAGAAACTTGTCCACCTCAGTATCCCCAGCAGCCTAGCCCTGCACGAAGGATGGGGAGTCCAGATGCACCCCCAGCCTGGCTGTCCCCACAGTTTTTGGAAGTCCTGGCAAATCTGAATGGCTTCGCTGCCTCCCCTACAGTTGCCTCCTCCTTCCCCACCCCTCCATTCAAGCTGGTAACTTGCCCCCACCTTACTCTGGCCTGGCCCCTGGCTGCCAGTCCTCGCTGACGGGACCCTCTCTGGGATTCCCTACCCACCTGTTTGAAATCTGCTTAGTTTCTGCCCTACTGCTGCAGGGCTGCCAGGTACTAACTCAGGTTAAGCAATTACACCCAACGGGGTTGGAGATTACTCCTTTCTTCTTGGAAACATTCCAGACACCGAATGCTCTGAGGACACCCAGCTTGCACCACTTTAGCTCCCTTCCTGCCCTTCAAGTTGCAAAACACCAAAGCCATCACCCACAGCCAAGACTTCTGAGCTCCAGGGCTTTGCTGTGCACATTCCGCAGGTGCTGACAGCTGCTGCGTGAGCACTGCAGAGACAGAATTCTCTAGTCAGGAAAGTAAGCCTGAGCAAGGCAATGGGACCTACCAGAGGTGAGACACAGCAACAGAGCAAGTCAGCTAGCTGCCCTGAATCCCAGGACGAGATGCTGGAGTTGCCTGGGCCCAGCTGGCCCCTCTCCTGGGCTCTCTTGGTGCCTTTCGAATGCTTCCCCTCAAAAATCGGTCAACCTGGGGCCTCCCTGATGGTCCAGTGACTAAGACTCCGCACTCCCACTGCAGGGGGCCTGGGTTCAATCCCTGGTTGGGGAATTAGATCCCACATGCCACCACTAAGACCCAGAGCAGTCAAATAAAAGAAAGAAAAAAAAAGAAGAAGAAATCAGTCAATCCTTTCCTTGTTCCTAGTCTTTCTTCATCTCTGAGGAAGAGCAGAGAGGCAGAGTCCAGGAAAGTACACATTACAGGCCAGATCCCTGCCAAAGCCATTCCGAGACACCCAGCCTGGGCGAGGGGCAGCTGCGAGCCCCACCAGGGTGAGGGGAGTGGCATTTGGTCTCCAGGACACCAGGCAGCAAGGGAGTTGGGGATCCAGAGCCCTGGGCTGGCGTTACCACCTCTTCAGTCTCAGCTTCCTCACCAATGAGGAGCATGGTGATCCGGGCCCAGTTTCTGCCTCGAGTCCATGACAGAGTTTGTGGCAGAGCAGAGAGGTCCTGATTCTCTCCCTGCCCTCACACCAGGCCTGTCCTCTCCCCAGGAAACCCAGGTCAGAAGAAAAGCTGAGGGAAGAGACCTTGGAATAAAGGCCCCAGTCCTTCTCCTTCCTCCTGTCCCCAATTCTGGCCTCTTTTACTGCCCCATTTGGGGACCCTTAGAACTGGCCTCCCCAGCCAGTCACACTTCAAATGCTACCACCTGCTACCCCTAAACCCACAATCCCTGTCTGAAGACACCAGGCGTACCCACGTTGGAGATCATCCTACAAAATACTCAACCAGTCCAGACTCTACCACCTAAAAGTCAACTTGCTATCTCCCTGACCAGCTCCCACCCAAACCCCCCTCAGGGACCTACCCCTAAGCCTGGCTTCTCTGGGGGAAGCTGGGAAAGCTCTGAGAAAACCAGCACCTCTGAGGGACCTCATCCCCGGGCAGCTGACACAGACCAGAGACATGATGGCAACAATGGGCCGTCCCAAGGACATCTCGGAACCGGGGAGGCAGTGACCCACTCCCATGGGCACTGGTCACTTCCACTTTTTTTAAACTTGCACTGTTGCTACAATATCGTTGTACAGCCAATAAAAGTGAACAAAAGCCGTGTTGTTACTATCATTTTGATGACTCGCCAGGGTAAATGCCTCCCTCAAGGTGCAATTATCTGGAAGTAAACGTCATTAGAAGAGCACGCGGCCTCCCAAGGTTTCAAAAACAACTCTGCCAGTAACTGCCGGCTAGCCTGCCCCTTGGCCCAGCAAGAAACTGCCTCAACCCACTTGGAAACTCCAAGGCCTTGTTTATCTGGGCCTCGTCTCCTCCTTTACCAACCCCAAGCCGAGATCCCAGGTACCCAACACGTGAGGCCCCAGGTGTCTTTCCATCGCTGACCTCTCTTCTTCCCAAGCTTCCTGAAGAGAAAAACCTTCCTCCCACCATCTTCCATCAAGCTTGGCCCTGATGGCCGTGAAAGGAGA
This sequence comes from Bison bison bison, assembly GCF_000754665.1. Classification (NCBI taxonomy): domain Eukaryota; kingdom Metazoa; phylum Chordata; class Mammalia; order Artiodactyla; family Bovidae; genus Bison; species Bison bison. The sequence goes on from NW_011494753.1 coordinate 5,518,272, forward strand.
AGGGATGTAGTGGGGTCCCTGGGGACGTGGAGATCAGTATATCTACCTGGCCTGTCCCCCCAAGTTTTGTCCTGTGGGTCACCTGGGTTGCTTCGTAGTGTTCTGTTAACCCCCTCCAGCACTCCCAGTACAGCTACATCCCTGTCCTGCCCACCCAGTCCTGCCCGGCAGCCTCCCAGCCAGCTCACCTGGAGGATTCAACTGGGCATCTTTCACCTTCTCTGGGGTCGAGAGTTTGAGAGCATGGCTTAGGGGCTCTTTGGAGAGCGTCTGCCCATCAGTCAGGGAGCTGGAAGGGTAAGGGGGAAACAATTGTTAGAAAATAACAGGCTGGCCTGGGCTCTCGATGCCAGCCCAGAATGCGTCGAGCACCCCCGGGGGTGACACTGGCATCGCTGTATCCTAGGGGGCTCAGGGGACAAGACCTTATTATTTGCAGGAGTTAACCTCACCCCCCGGAGAAGGCAATGGCACCCCACTCCAGTGTTCTTGCCTGGAAAATCCCATGGATGGAGGAGCCTGGGAGGCTGTAGTCCATGGGGTCGCTAAGAGTCAGACACGACTGAGCGACTTCACTTTCACTTTTCACTTTCATGCATTGGAGAAGGAAATGGCAACCCACTCCAGTGTTCTTGCCTGGAGAATCCCAGGGACGGGGGAGCCTGGTGGGCTGCCGTCTATGGGGTCGCACAGAGTCGGACACGACTGAAGCGACTTAGCAGCAGCAGCAACCTCACCCCCATGCCACGCTCTCCCTTCAGTTTCTAAGGGCTCAGTAGAAAGCAAAATCAAGCCCTGCTCTACTCTAATTTGCTGTGTGACCCTGGGAACGCACATGACTCTCTCTGGGCTCAGTGTCCCCATCTGGACAAGGACAGGCTTGGAGTCCAGCTTGCAAGGTTTGAGGATTGGGAGGTGCCTCCAAGTCCCTCACTCCCATACCCACCAGCCCTCAGGCACTGAGAGCAGCCATTCTTAGACGCTCATGCAGAGCTGAGGACATTCCTACAGCTCTCATGGCTCCTAAGCTGGCCCCCAAATGAGGCCCTCTTCCCAGTGGTGTCTGTGAAGGTGCCCTGTGTCCATTCCCTGATGGAGAGGAGAGGCATGGGACCAGGGAAACCTGGGGCTCTTGCCATCTGTCTTCACTCCTGGTCTAGATCCCCTTGCCTTCAAGGCTTGGTGGCCCTGCACAATGAATCATCTTCTGGTCAACACAGCCCACGGGGTTATTGGGCCTCTGCTATATACTCAGCCTCAATGCTCTTTCGCATGATTCCTCCTCGAAGGAATCTGGCCAGACCTCAACCTTCTGGGTGGATGAGCAGATGGGGTTCAGTATTCACCTCAGGGTCAAACAAGGCTATGGTGTTACTCAACTCTGGGGACTCGTGTCACAGTGATAGGCTATATAAACAGAGCCTGGAGTTGTGCAGTGTGTAACCTGTGCAGCTGGTCTTGGCAGCCCTGAGGCAGGACCCTGGCTTCAGAGTCCCACCTGTCTGTCAGAGTGGAGCTGGTCCCATCCCTGCCCAGTTCCCAGGCACCTGGCTCAGTTACCTGCTTTTCACATTCGCTCTTACTTCTTGCTGGTACCGCAGGTTCAAACTGAGTTTGCGAACACACTCAGGCCCACCTGGCGGTAGTCTGTTTAAGAACCTGAGATAGATTTGAAAGCAAAAGACATCATGAGGTTTTGAAAGGGGGAGGGTGAGGAGAAGGGAGATAAGGAGTGGGGTGCCAGGCTGGTCCCCTTCTTGGGAACTTTGTGAGCAAGGCTGGGCCACAAGGCTGGAGCAGCCCTTCTGTTGCTATGGTAACCTGCTCCAGGAGGCTGCCAGAAGGACTGAAAAGCGTGCTTCTGGGATGAGGCCTGTTGTGCCAGCAGAGGGAAACAGAGGCTTCTGAAAACCGTAGGACGTGTCCTGTGACTTTGGATCATTGGTCACTGCCACTACTCTCTTGGGTCATTGAGTAAAAGCTGCTTCCACTTTGGGGCAAAGAAGACTGTGATGTCACCAAATGACCCCTGAGCTCTGGGCTCAGGCAATTACTGGGCAAGCTGGGGCACACACACCCAACTAGGCTGAGGGTCCCACACTGAGAGTCTGGGGGTGGAGGATGGTATCCCGTGAACTCGGTATAACATCCATGCTCTATCTTGGTCCCTGCCCTCAAAAGATAGGGCTGCCTGCTTAAAGTGATCAACTTTTGAAATCACCCGCTGGGTAGCCACCCCCACACTGGCCAAGGCCATCGTTGGCTATAATCTCCCACCATCTTAACTGCTGCCTCACAAACAAGCTTGTTTTTAAATCCCCACCATCAAAAGGTACAGGCGGCATTTCTGCCACCTAATCAAATTTGCATAAAACAGTTCTGGTTTTAAAATAGCTAAACAAACAGTAAATGAAGGAACACCTCAGGAAGCCAAGGGCCCAGCCTAACCATCAGATTAGAACCTCCTTCAGTCTATGGGGAGGAGAGACGGTAGGAAGCAACTTCCTGTGGGGCCTTTCGGGAAGCGTCTGCCCCCCACCCCCGCCACTGCAGCAGCAAACCTCTTGTGACTCAGTCGCCTTTGCTGTCCTCTCCTCTCCCGTGTCCTGAGCCGACCCTCCCTCAAGAAGAGGGTGGATCCTGTCCCCCTGCCTGTACTTGGTGAGACGAGAACCCCTTGAGGATGGCCCATGGAGGGTCTTACTCAGCCCTCTATGGGCCTGAAGAATATTGCATGCTTAAGACAAGGCCAGGAGAAGGCAATGGCACCCCACTCCAGTCCTCTTGCCTGGAAAATCCCATGACTGGAGGAGCCTGGTGGGCTGCAGTCCATGGGGTCGCTAAGAGTCAGACACGACTGAGCAACTTCACTTTCACTTTTCACTTTCCTGCACTGGAGAAGGCAATGGCAACCCACTCCAGTGTTCTTGCCTGGAGAATCCCAGGGACGGGGGGAGCCTGGTGGGCTTCCATCTATGGGGTCGCACAGAGTCGGACACGACTAAAGCGACTTAGCAGCAGCAAGACAAGGCCAAGATCTAATTATCCAAATGAGTAAAGAGTACTCTGCCCCTTGGCTCAAACCTTCAAGATTTAGTCCCCTTAAGGGGAGGGCACCCTTTTCCATCGACTGAAACAGAATGTGCTGAACCTTCCTATGACTTTTTCCTGCTCACCCAGGGTCATGCTAGTAACAAAATCTACCGGTTTGGTCGTGACACAGAAGTGAGTCAAACTGCAGGGCATGGAGGGCCACCTGTCCTTTCCTGAGGTGGCTGCTGCCTCACGTGTCGCTGCTGGCCATGCTTGTCTTTAGTCTTTAATCCTTGCCTGCATCACCAGTGGCCACTTCGTGCCACTGTCACTGTGCTGGCCTCCAGTGACTCACCTCCCTCCTACTCTGTGAGGTTTTTCCGGTAGCAGACTAGTAAATAAAATAGCCAAGCTTGTTAGAATTGTTAAGTCAGAGGAGATGGCTTCCAAAGTGGAATTTATGTTTTCCTCAAAGAAAAGAGATATGGGGAGAAATCCCTTCTGTTTTGACTCCTCAAGAGCAATCTGGGCCCCTACTGATTCTTGCTGCTGTTCCAGAAATCACAAGTGGCTGGCAAATCATTGTGACAGGGGAAGTGTGAATATTATATAGTCAATCCATGCAGCCTGTCGAAGGTGAGGAACACAGTATTCCCTCCACTACGCCTGGAACATGGCACTCCAGAACTTAGCTCAGTGTCACAGGAGAAAGTTCCTAAGTAGCAGAATGACAGTGACGACGAGAGAACGGCCCAAGGGGACTGACTTGCCTCTGCTTTTCCATTCCTTGGAGAAAGAGGAAAATCCGAAAAAGATCCCTGATGAGGACGCTAAGGTGGTGTTGGTAGTAAAGAACTCACCTACCAATGCAGGAAACATAAGAGATGTGGGTTCAATCCCTGATTCGGAAAGATCCCCTGGAGGAGGGGCACAGCAACCCACTCCAATATTCTTGCCTGGAGAATTCCATGGACAGAGGAGCCTGGTGGGCTATGGGCCATGTGGTCGCAAAGTCGGACGTGACTGAAGCAACTTAGCACAAGGATGCAAACTGTTCTCAGCCCCAGTTCACACACACGGACTGTGAGCATCCTGCCTTACTCACTTTCACAGAAGCAAGAACTCCTTCAGCATCTGCCCTGTAGTAGCATGGGGAGCAAGAAGCACTTCGAGGGCACGTACGAGCAGGTATATTGTGCGGTGTGGGGGGTAAGCAGAGGCGTCTGGGAGGGCTTGCACTCTCCTTTCCCTGAACTGGCTCTCCTTTCTCCTCCTAACTTTCCAGAAGATCTGATGGGAATCATTTAAAAACAGAGCCTGCCAATAGCTTCCTTCAGCTCCTCCTTCAGGAAGCCCTTCTGGATGATCCCCAACACCCTCTCACCCTTGTAGCCCTCAAACACGCAGGTTTGGGCTTTGAAGGCCACCCGTAGCTTGGGAAGCTTCTTGAGAGTAGGGGTCATGCCTGATTCAACCCTGTCCTCTGGCCCTAAGTGCTCTCTGGCAGGCAGTTGGAGCTCAGTAAATGTTGGTTGGATCTAATCCTTCTCAAGTCGTCACTATGTGTGTGACATTTAAGTCAAGGGGAGCCTTCATTTTTCATGTGAACCCCTCATGGATGGAGATCTAGCTCCTATTTATTTCTGTTGCCCTTTCTTCCCATTCAGCACTCTGGTCTGTATGCATTAAGTACTCCATAAATGCTTTCTTGAAACAATAGAGTACTCAGATTTACCCAGAGTTGGCCTGCCTGTGTTTAAGTCACTTTACTTGCTGTACAACCTTTGGAAAGTCATGCACCTCTCTGAGCCTCAAGTTTTCTGCCTAAATCCCATGGCTATTGTGAGGATAACAGGATACATGTAGTGCTTAGGCTCTCACGAATCTTTTGGTGAATAAGTAGGAGGAAATTCTTTGGTGAGATTAGGAGGGTTACTAAATGAGGTGAAAAGTCCCAACCCAAGTCTGGGTGTCCAGGTACCCTGCCAAGCCCAAGAACTCTCCTTCCTGGAAGGCAGTGTGGGAGCCAGGAGGTGGGAGGGGGTAGGATCCTTGTTCCTTACACAGTCCTCAGGATGGAGCTGGCAGACCTGAGCAGGAGTGCCTCTGGCATTGTCCCCGAGAAGTGGCCACACCCTGCAAGCTCACCCCGGAGAGAACGAGAACCTCAGAGAGCCTGTTCAGGTGTCCCCTGGGAGAGCCGCATCAGCCCCAGAGAGGCCCAGCACCACCAAAGCGCCCTGCAATAGAGATACAGAGTGAGTCACCCTGTGGCCTGGCCAGGTCTGGGGCGACTGCCCTCCTTCCAGGGCATACCTCACTGGTTCCCGGCCTCGGTACCTGTCTGTAATTCACCATCACTTAAGCCCACATGCTCTGATCACATTGGGAACAACACAGCCTCACAGCAGGTGGCTGCCTTGGGCCCCAGGGCCAATCAATTACCAGGATGAGCAAATACATCAGATTCCCAGCCTCCTCACTCCTGTCCACTATTAGTAAACCCCTACCACCACCACCACCAACACCACCACCACTCTTTCCCATCCCTTTCTTGTTCTGGTTCTCACCTCTCTCTGTCCTGGGGGCAAAGGGAGAACCTGTCTTCTACGTGCTGCAGGATATTTTCAATCGAGGGCATTGTCCAAATACTTCCCCAAATCCTAAAACCTCCTGAGTAGGGAGGGGAGCTGTGCCTCCTTCTGATCCCACGGTCCTGGGCACACAGACACAGCTGCACAGCTGGAGCTCTTGACGGCAGTGGCTTCCTACTGGCTTCCCTGCTGCCCCGCACAGCAGACCCCACACTCCATACCGCTCGTTAGTTGGCCTGACCTGCCTGTCTCATCTCAAAGATAAGGCTCCCCTGGCATCTCTCTTGCGATCCCTGATTCCCAGCCGGAAGACCCCCACCGAGGACTTACAGTGATGGACTGTGCACCTCCAGGGAGGATCTGGCTGCCACAGGGTGTTCACCTTCCTCCTTGGGGCTGGTAGGCACAGGGCACAGCATTCGCTGTGCTCCTTCAGCTAAGGCATCGTAGGTGTGGGAGCCAGTGCTGCAGGGTCCCTGGTGCCAGGTGATGAGGCAGTGGGGCTGGGCGGGAGTGGGGACCCGCCCCAGTCTGCCCTGACACTGTCGGTGAGGTGTGGCCACAGATACCTCTGACCTACCTGGCACAGGTCCTTGCTGCCCACCTCTGAGGCTTACATAAAGAGGGGTGGGAGGCAAGGGAGGGCCTGCCGATGCCAGTGGGTGTGTTGTCTGTCATCCTTGGCAGAGACGCAGGAAGACACTGTTCCTGCTGCAGGGCTTTCTGCCTGGAGCTGGTGCTGGGCCCCAGGGGTTAGGCAGGCAACCTGAACATTTTTTCCTTTGCTTTTTCAAACTTTGCTTTACTAAATACACATATTGTGCCTAGTGTTTTATGTGTGTTGACTCTTCACGTCTTCCAACAGCCCAAGGTGGATTAATGGTGCCATTTCCCAGGTGAGGTGACGGAGGCCCAGAGAACTTTATTTTATTTTTTTCTCCTTCCTCTTTTATCCCCCCCTTTTTTAAATTGGAGGATAATTGCTTTCCAGTGTTGTGTTGGTTTCTGCTGCACAGCAACATGAATCAGTCATAATTATATATATATACACACACATAATTGTATATATACATGGGCTTCTCTTGTGGCTCAGCTGGTAAAGAATCCACCTGTAATGTGGGAGACCTGGGTTCGATCCCTGGGTTAGGAAGATCCCTTGGAGAAGGGAAGGGTTACATATATCCCCTTCCTCTTAAACCTCCCTCCTACCTCCCATCCTACCCCTCTAAGTCATCACAGAGCACCAGGCTGGGCTCCTTTGTTATACAGCAACTTCCCACCAACCATATATTTCACAAATGATGGTGTATATGTCAGTGCTACTTGAGAGCTTTAGACATGTTCGATGTCATGCCCAGCAAGAGGCAGAGATGTCATTTGAAATCCAGCTTTCCATAACTGACTTTGAAACCAGGACACCATGTAAGCTGGATTTGACCATTATTTGCATCATAAAACTCGGCTGACAGCTCCATCTCACGTTGCCTCTAGAGAGCCCCTCTTCCATGGAAACAGTATCTCTGCACGTTGCCCTTTGTCCTCTAATGCCCTCACCACTTCCACCTCATTCCAGAGACTCTTGGGTTTGTGGCATTATATCTGCATCTTCTAAAACCTGGGCCCTGCTCTCTGGAAACACCCCTGCCAATCACTGTGCTATTTCACCTTCCAACCCCAAACCCCTTCCCACCTGAGTTGTCACCTGCCAACTGCCTCTCGGGTGAGCAGGTGTTGGAAGAGGTGAAAAAACAGAGGCCACTGGGTGTTAGGGGAAAATTTAAGCAAGCCCTAAACTGAAGGCTCAGATGCAGGGCACAGCAGCAGGATGGGGCAAGGGTTATTCCAAGGCTCTCCACCCATTCATGGCATATGACTCCCAGATTGCTACACTAAGCTGGTGTGTCACTACCAGCACACCAACTTCAAGAGAATTCTCCCCTTTCAATTCCAATTTCTTAACAGCTTTTTTCTTAGCAGTGATCCTCGCCCACTACCACTTTGGGGCACCTGACAATTCAGGCCTGGGGTGCTGCCCCTGAGCCTCTCATGGGTCAGGAGCCCCTTTGAGAACCTGCTGGAAGCCCTCCGCTCACCCCTATCAATGTGCCCAAATGCTCTTGCAGTTTCAGGGCACCCAGGGTGCTTTGGAAATCCATACACCCCAACCCCAGTGAACCCCAGATAGAAATGCAGATCCTTCCTCTGTCCTAAAGAGAGTGTGGGTTGCCCCACTTTTTTCCTCTTCCTCCCACTCTCCTGGCGAGGATAGAGCATTGATGTTGGAGTTGGCACTGGGGGTCGAAGTTGGTGGGGATGGTGGGAGAAATGTCCTCACTTTGGGGGGCTAGCAGGAATGCATGCCCAGATCCCTCAACTCCTCCCAGGCAGCTCGACAACTCCTCTAAATGTAGAGTTTCCAAACTGATAGGAGGCTGGGCAAATGGGCTTATTCTAGGCAGGAGGACTTGGGAGATGTGTCATCTTCCCTTTCTATCCGCTCTCAAAAACTGCAAGCTTGCCTTCCCTGGCACACATTTCCCACTGTTCTTCAGACCCCTCCTCCTCCAGGAAGCCCTTTGGGAAGGACCCCCAGCTCTCATGCTTCTTGCTGGAGCCGTGCTAGCTGTGTCCATCCCAGAGCGCTTAACGTTTAGAGGCTGGGTGTTACTTTTTAAAACCGAACTGTCTACTATGAAATAGAAATCTTAAGCCCATATTCTCAGAGTTGGAAATGACCTCTGCCTGCCCCATGACTGCCAGCTCCAGGAGGCTCCTCCTTCCTACTATGATTACTGAGTACCTCCTCTGCAGGCATTGCTCGGGGCCTTTGGGGTGGAGGCAAGCCCTTGTCTCAAAGGCAGAGCCTGGTCCCTGACTCAAAGTCTTAGAGATGATGGAATTGACAGTTAATAAGTAAAGATGCTTTCAAGGTCACTGTGGGGTCACCAGACCAGGCTGGGGAAAGGGTACAAGGAAATTGAAGGAGGAAAGATGGATAGGGGTGAAGGTTTACTTAACATGAGGCAGAGGACAAGTGCCCCAGGCAGTGGTGGAGCAGAGGAAGCTGGTGCGGACAGGAGAGTGTCCAAGTGCCACAGACTCAGGCTGCGGACCGCCCCCAGGCCTGGGACCCAGCCCACAGATGGAGCTTGTCCAAGGCAGAGATCTTCTGGGAACACACGGTCTCTCAGAAAGGGTGAGGGCAGGGCAGGGGTAGCCCAAGACATATCTTGCCAGGTTCATCAGAAGGAACATATTCGGGGCAGGCACCTGGGGCCCTTGACTGTGACTGATCCCCAGTGCAAGGAGGATCAGTGTTTCTCCTCCATCTTTGCCTAACAGGAGTGCTTGCTGAGAGGCCAAAGGCTTGTCTCAGCTTCATCTTGGCTCCTGCCATGGTGGATGTGGGTGTCCCACCAGCCAGCTGACTTCTAACCCAATCTGCAGCACCAAATGCTTAACCTTCTCAAGCCATCACACAGCCTACAGGGTCACACCAAGGTCCTCTGCATGGCCTAGGAGGAGTCTGGTCATGCCCTAGACAGGTCCCTGGACACTGGGACATGTGGATTCTAGTTCAAATTCCACCTCAGTTGGATAACCTTGGGAAAGTCCCTGGTCCTCTCTGGGACTCAATTTCCCCAGGCAAGTCACAGGCAGAGGGCTTTCCAGTTTTCTGTTTATGACTGGTGATTTGGATGTCTGGGCTGGAATTCTGCTGTGCCAGGCAAGGACAAGGCTACAGGACTGGGTGTTTCTGGACTCCAAGGCCTGAGAAGCTGGGCGGAGCAAGGCAAGAATAATGATAGTAATGGCTGAGTTGACTCATTGGAAGAGACCCTGATTCTGGGAGGGATTGGGGGCAGGAGGAGAAGGGGATGACTGAGGATGAGATGGCTGGATGGCATCACTGACTTGATGGACATGAGTTTGAGTGAACTCCAGGAGTTGGTGATGGACAGGGAAGCCTGGCATGCTGCGATTCATGGGGTTGCAAAGAGTCGGACACGACTGAGCAACTGAACTGAACTGAAGTGAACTGAATGGCTAACAATCACCACGTTTGCACTAGTGACGTGTGCCAGGCAGGGTTCTGTGCACCTTATACATATATTGACACATTCAGTCCACTCAACAGCCCAATCACTATCAACAGCTCAACAGTGCCTATCACTATCCTCACTTTACAGATGAGGAAACTGAGGTACAAGGAGATTATGTAATTTGCCAAAGGTCTTTTGGTTAGCAGAGTAGGATGCAAACTTGGGCAGGTTCAGTGTGTACCTTGGGCAGGCTGTACCTGATAGTCTCCGGCCTGCTGGGTGATTTGAGTGGGTGGGGCAGGGGCCAAAGCGAGTGAGGTGCAGAAGGTGGGTGTCCCACGGTCCTCGGAACTCCCACTCCCGAGCATTCATGATTAGATGTGTTTATTACGCCCTTCCTCCAAAATTTTGAAAAATTTGGGGTAGAAACAAGGTTTAAATCCTCAAACCATTTTCTTCTATTGTATTCATGACTGACAGAGAGAACTGTCAACTGGTGTTTTGCATCGTAATTGGGAGGCAGCATGAAACTTGGAGTTGACGCAGTTCTGGCAGACAGCAAAGAAGCTTGCCATCTCCCGTCACTCGCCGTTTTTATTTGAAGACCCACAAGTCTAACTTTGGGTTACACTTTTTCTCCTGTTATGGCTTCAGTTAGTCCGTCTATAAAATGAAGGGGTGGAAGGGATGGTCTCTAAATTCCAGCTCTGATGATAGGTGGTTTTCCATGTTTCTACTAAGGAGATGAGAGGAAGGAAGAACACTGCCATTTTTCAGGTTCTGGACCAGTTCTTAGCCAGAGAAACTTCATGGTGTCAGGATGGGGGCAAGGTTGGGGTTTAGACTTCTGCCAACAGGGGTGTTATGCCCCTGCAGCATATGGATGTTGGCTCCCAGACTTGGTCCCTGTCCTGGAGGAGCCCATAGTCTAAAGATAGGCATGAAGGAGACAGGCACATATATGGCCTACACACACGAGAGACATCTGTGAGCCTGGCAGGCAAAGGTGTTGTGCAGTGTGGACACAGAGCCTCGGGAGACTGATCTCCTAGGAGAACATCATTTCACTTTATTAACAATGAGAACTAATACTTACTGAACAATTAGTAGGTGCCAGGCACTGTTCCAATAATGTCATACGTGTCAACACATTTACTTATCTCAACAATCTTATAAAGCAGGTACTAAATTATAATCCCCGTTTAAGAGGCAAATGAAGCACAGAGAAATGAAGTAACTTGCTAAAGTCTACAGAGCTTGTAACTAGAATGGTTGGGATTCAAATCTAGGCAATCTGGCTCCAGATTTTATGTTATGAACCATAATGGGCACTGCTTAAAATTGAGTGAGGCTCTCTGAGGCTCCTTATTCCTCTCCACACGCTTCAGCAACATGGGATTTGGTAGGAGAAACTGACTCAGAAAGGCAGAGCACTGTGGTTGAGACACAAGTTTAATGCGCAGGTAGTTTTAAATTCTTCAAGTCAATATACTCCTGACATGTCATTACAGTATCCAACATGTAATAAAAAATGATCAGACATCTGAAAAATCAGGAAATGTGGGCCAAAATCAGGAGGAGAAAATAGCCAATAGAAACATACTCGGGCATGACATAAATGTTGAAATAAGCATGAGTGCTTGCTCAATTGCTCAGTCCTGTCTGACCCTTTGCGACCCTTTGGACTGTAGCCCACCAGGCTTCTCTGTCCATGGAATTTCTCAGGCAAGAATACTGGAGTGGGTTTCCATTTCTTACCCGAGGGAATCTTCCCAACCCAGGGATTGAACCTAAGTCTCCTGTGTCTCTTGCATTGGCACGCAGATTCTTTACTACTGAGCCACCTGGGAAGCCCTGGAATAAGCATACAAAGACTTTAAAACGGTTACTAATAGTTCAGTAATTTAAAGAAAAAATGATAGAACTGATGAACAGATGGAAAATCACAACATAAAAATAGAAAGTATAAGAAAAATACAATCTCTGAAATGAGAAATTTACCAGATGAGTTTGACAGCAGATTGAAAAGTTCGTATACCTGAAAGTTCATTCCCCTTAAGACAGAATAATAGAAATTATTCAATCCAAAGAGCAGAGAGAAAAAGGTTTTTTAATTGAACAGAACAAAACGTTGCTGAAAGAAGAAGACAAAAAGCTAAGTAAATGCAAAGGCATCTCAAGATCAAGAGACTTGATATTGTAGATCCCAAATGGATCTTCAGGTCAACATAATCCCTATCAAAATCCTAGCTGGTTTTTCTGCAGAAATTAACAAACTGGTATAAAATTACTATGAGATTTCAAAAGACCCAGATAGACAAAATAATCTTGAAAAAGAACAAGTTGGAGGATCCACACTTCTTGATTTCCAAACATACTATAATGCTACAGTGTCCTGCTTCCATGGTGGCTCAGCAGTAAAGAATCTGCTTGCAATGCAGGAGATGCAGTTTCAGTCCCTGAGTGGGGAAGATCCCCTGGGGGAGGGAATGGCAACCCACTCCAGGATTCTTGCCAGGAAAACCCTATGGACAGAGAAGACTGGCAGGCTACAGTCCATAGGTTCACAAAGAGTCAGACGCGACTGAAGCGACTGAGCACGCACGCCCAGTGTGTCCTTCAGTAATCAGGATAAAGTGGTACTGGCGTAAAACAGACGTACAGATAAATGCAGTAGAATCTAGAATCCAGAAATCAGTCTTTGTATTTATAGTCAATTGATCCTCAACAAGCTGGAATCAAGATTGCTGGGAGAAATATCAATAACCTCAGGTATGCAGATGACACCGCCCTTATGGCAGAAAATGAAGAAGAACTAAAGAGCCTCTTGATGAAAGTGAAAGAGGAGAGTGAAATAGTTGGCTTAAAACTCAACATTCAGAAAACTAAGGTCATGGCATCCGATCCCATTACTTCATGGCAAATAGATGGGGAAACAGTGGAAACAGTGGCAGACTTTATTTTGGGGGGCTCCAAAATCACTGCAAATGGTGATTGCAGCCATGAAATTAAAAGACGCTTACTCCTTGGAAGGAAAGTTATGACCAACCTAGAAAGCATATTAAAAAGCAGAGACATTACTTTGCCAACAAAGATCTGTCTAGTCAAGGCTATAGTTTTTCCAGGACTCATGTATGGATGTGAGAGTTGGACTATAAAGAAAGCTGAGTGACGAAGAATTGATGCTTTTGAACTGTGGCGTTGGAGAAGACTCTTGAGAGTCCCTTGGGCAGCAAGGAGATCCAACCAGTCATTCCTAATTATGTAAAGTTTAAAAATAAAATAAAATAAATTTTTTTTTTAAATAAAGGAAATCAGTCCAGAATATTCATTGGAAGGACTGATGTTGAAGCTGAAACTCGAATACTTGGCCACCCGATATGAAAAGCTGACCCATTTGAAGAGACCCTGATGCTGGGAAAGATTGAGGGCAGGAGGAGAAGGGGACGACAGAGGATGAGATGGTTGGATGGCATCACCAACACAATGGACATGGGTTTGAGTAAACTCCGGGAGTTGGTGATGGACAGGGAGCCCTGGCGTGCTGCAGTCCATGGGGTCGCAAAGAGTCAGACACGACTGAGCGACTGAACTGATTCTCAACAAGGGTGCCATGACAATTCAATGTGGGAAGTAGTCTTTTCAACAAGTGGTACTGGGGTGACTCAATATCCATGTACAAAAGTATAAAGTTGGACACTTTCCTCACACCATACACAAAAAATTAATTTGAAATGTATCAAAGACCCAAATGCAAGAGCTTAAACTGTAAAAATGCTAGAGGAAAATATAAGAATAAATCTATATAGACTTGAATTAGGTACAGCCTTCTTAGCTATGACACCAAAAGCACAAGAAACAAAAGAAAAATAGACAAATTGGACTACATCAAAATTAAATCTCTTTGTGCTTCAAAGGACATCATCAAGAGAGTGAAAAGATAACCCACAGAATGGAAGAAAATATTAGCAAATCATTCATCTGGTAAGAGAATTAGCAAATCATTTATCCTGATATGAGAACTCTAATAATTCAACAAAATAGAAAAATAACCCAATGGAAACTGGGCAAAGGATTTGAATATACATTTTTCCAAAGATAAACAAATGGAGAAGAAATGTGTGATGTCCAGCATTATCAGCTATCAGAAAATGCAAATCAAAACCAGAATGAGGTAACACTTCATACCCACTAGAATGGCCTTATAAAAAAGATGGATACTGGGAATTCCCTCATGGCACAATGATTAGAACTCTGTGCTATCACTTCCCAGGGCATGGGTTCAGTCCCTGGTCAGAGAACTAAGATCCCACAAGTGAGGATGTGCAGAAATTGGAACTCTTGTACACTTCTGATGGTAGGTAATGCAGCTGCTTTGAAAACCAGTCTGCTAGTTCCTCAAAAGATTATGCATGGAGTTATATGATCGAACAATTCCACTTTTAGGTTTATATCTGAAATAAAACATATGTCCATACAAAAACTTATACGTAAATATTTATTGGAGCATTATTCATAATAGCCAGAAAATAAAAACTCAAATGTTCATCAGCTAATAAATGGGTAAACTAAATGTGGCATGTCAATACATTGGAATTTATTTGGCCATAAAAAGAATGAAGGACTGATACATGATAGAACATGAATATGAATCATGAAAACATGCTGAATAAAAGAAGCCATTCACAATAGATGATATATCATATCAGATCATTTAAGTGAAACATCCAGACTAAGCAAATCTATATG
>NW_011494753.1:5532790-5544481 GCF_000754665.1 Bison bison bison
GGACAAAAAGTAGATTAGTGGTTGTCTAGGACTGGGGGCTTGAGGGAAAATGGAAATGCTAATGGGTTAGGGGTTCATTTTGGGTAATGAAAATACTTTAAAATAGACTATGGTGATGTTTGCACAAACCTAGAAATATACTAAAAATCATTGGATTTTATACTTTAAATGGGTAAAATTTATGGTATGTGATTTATATCTCAATAAAGCTGTTATAGTAAAAAAAATAAATGGAGCCTCAGCTACCTGTAAAACATCAAATATCTTTAAAAATGAATGTAAATATGAGACAAACAAGGACCTATTGTTGGTACAGAGGACTATATTCAATACCTTTTAATAACCTATAATGGAAAATAGTCAAAAACAGAATGTGTGTATATATATATATTTTCATATGTATACACACACATTTATGTATAACTGAATCACTTTCACTTTTCTGTACACCTGAAACTCACACAACATTGTCAATCAACCATATTTCAATATTTTTTTAAAGTGAAATGATATCTAAATGAAATATGAGAGTTTTTTCATCACCACGCTTATGTGATGACTTGAAATCATGTCTGCAAATTCTTTACACTCTTCCCATCAATCGTCTTATTCTCCTCTTCTTAAGTATGAGATGGCCTTAATGACCAGCTTCTAACAAATACCATGTAGCAGAAGTGACACTATGTGATTTCCAAGGCTAGCTCATAAAAGGTAATACGGTTTTCACCTGATTCTCTCACAATACACACTTTTTGTGTCCCTGACCTACCATGTCAGGAGTCAGGCTACCTTGAAGCCACTATGAAGGAGACCATGTGAAATTAAATAGAGGAGATACTGAGCCTTCCTGGTTGATCCAAACCCCAGCCTATTGCGTCTCACCACCTCAGGCATCAGACATATGAGTAAAGAACACTGGAGACAACCCCAGACCCAGCCACCAGTTGTCATGTCAAGAAAACACTCAAGCAGACTATACTAGAGAAGTCCACTGGCAAAACTAAAGGTCTTTGGTGAACAGCAAGTGTGGTAAGTTGAAAATGCCCCCTACCTAAATATTCATCTCCTAATCTCTCAAAACTGAATATTACCTTGTATGCTCCCCCATCCAATAAAAGGGGGGTGTTGCAGATGTGATTAAATTGAGGATCTTGAGACAAGGAGTTGATCATGGTTTATCTTGGCGGGCACTGAACTCAGTCCCATGAACTCCTTATTGCAAAATTCAGACTTAAACTGAAGAAAGTAGGGAAAACCACTAGACCATTCAGGTATGACCTAAATCATATCCCGTACAATTATACAGTAGAAGTGACAAGTAGATTCAAGGGATTAGATCTGATAGACAGAGTGCCTGAAGAACTATGAATGGAGGTTCGTGACATTATACAAGGGGCAGTGATCAAGACCATCCCCAAGAAAAAGAAATACAAAAAGGTAAAATGGTTGTCTGAGGAGGCCTTACAAATAGCTGAGAAAAGAGAAGCTAAAGTCAAAGGAGAAAAGAAAAGACATATGCATCTGAATGCAGAGTTCTAAAAAATAGCAAGGAGAGATAACAAAGTTTTCCTCAGTGATCAGTGCAAAGAAATAGAGAAAAACAACAGAATGGGAAAGAGTAGATATCTCTTCAAGAAAATTAGAGACACCAAGGGAACATTTCATGCAAAGATGGGCACAATGAAGGACAGAAACAGTATGGACCTAACAGAAGCCGAAGATATTAAGAAGAGGTGGCAAGAATATACGGAAGAATTAGACAAAAAAGATCTTCATGACCCAGATAATTACGATGGTGTGATCACTCACCTAGAGCCAGACATTCTGGAATGCGAAGTCAAGCAGGCCTTAGGAAGCATCACTACGAACAAAACTAGTGGAGGTGATGGAATTCCAGTTGAGCTATTTCAAATCCGAAAAGATGATGCTGTGAAAGTGCTGTACCCAATATGCCAGCAAATTTGGAAAACTCAGCAGGGGCCACAGAACTGGAAAAGGTCAGTTTTCATTCCAATGCCAAAGAAAGGCAATGCCAAAGAATGCTCAAACTACCACACAATTGCGCTCATCTCACACGCTAGTAAAGTAATGCTCAAAATTCTCCAAGCCAGGCTTAAACAGTACATGAACCATGAACTTCCAGGTGTTTGAGCTGGTTTTAGAAAAGTCAAAGGAACCAGAGTTCAAATTGACAGCATCTGTTGGATCATCAAGAAAGCCAGAGTCCCAGAGAAGCATCTATTTGTGCTTTATTGACTATGCCAAAGCCTTTGACTGTATGGATCACAATAAACTGTGGAAAATTCTGAAAGAAATGATAATACCAGACCACTTGACCTGCCTCCTGAGAAATGTATATGCAGGTCAAGAAGCAACAGTTAGAACTGGACATAGAACAACAGACTGGTTCCAAATCAGGAAAGGAGCATGTCAAGGCTGTATATTGCCACCCCATTTATTTAACTTCCATGCAGAGTACATTATGTGAAATGCCAGGCTGGATGAAGCACAAGCTAGAATCAAGATTGCTGGGAGAAATATCAATAACCTCAGATATGCAGATGATACCACCCTTTTGACAGAAAGCAAAGAGGAACTAAACAGCCTCTTGTTGAAAGTGAAAGAGGAGAGTGAAAAAGTTGGCTTAAAACTCAACATTCAGAAAACTAAGTCTGTCAATGTTTCCATCGTTTCCCCATCTATTTGTGGAGTATAAAGAAAGCTGAGTGCCAAAGAATTGATGCTTTGAACTGTGGTGTTGGAGAAGACTCTTGATAGCCCCTTGGACAGCAAGGAGATCCAACCAGTCCATCCTAAAGGAAATCAGTCCTGAATATTCATTGGAAGGACTGATGCTGAAGCTGAAACTCCAATACTTTGGCCACCTGCTGTGAAGAACCAACTCATTGGAAAAGACCCTGATGCTGGGAGGGATTGGGGGCAGGAGAAGGGGACAACAGAGGATGAGATGGTTGGATAGCATCACCGACACGACGGACATGGGTTTGAGTAGTCTCCGGGAGTTGGTGATGGACAGGGAGGCCTAGCGTGCTGCAGTCCATGGGGTCTCAACGAGTCAGACATGACTGAGCAACTGAACTAAACTGAACTGGATTGCAATCCCATGTATCACAAGAGGGAGGAAGAGGGAGATAGGGGGAGATTTGACACACACACAAAGGAGAAGAAGGCAATGTGAGCAGAGAGCAGAGACTGGAGAGGTATAACCACAAGCCAAGGGTAGATGTTGGTGGAGGAAAGAAGAGGAAAAAGGAAAGGGGCAAAGAAGAGGAGATTCTCCCCTGCAGCCTCTGAAGGGAGCACAACCCTGATGACACCTTGATTTTAGCCCCATGAAACTGATTTCAGACTTCTGCCCTCTAGAATTATGAAAGAATAAATTTATTCTGTTTTAAACCACTGAGCTTATGGTGATTTGTTACAGTGCCAACAGGAAGCTAACACAGCCAATGAAGAACAGAGGTCTGCCAACAACCTTATAGATAAGCTTGAAAGAGGATCTTCCATCCAGATGAGTGTTACCCTGGCTAACATCTTGAGTGTAACCTCATGAGAGACCCTGAGCTAGAATCACTTAACTAAGTTGCACCTGAATTACTGACCCATAGAAACCATGAGAGATAATAAGGAATTGTTGTTGGCTTGAGGCACCACAGTTTTGAGTGACTTGTTAAGCAGCAAGAAATAACCACAACATTTTCACTACAAGAAATGCTACAAGAGTGTATTCAGGGAATAATGTTTATTCAGGTTTATAGTAGGAATTACCCCAGATGAAAATATGGATCTGCTAGGGGAAGCACACTGATTGAAACCACCCACCCTGGCCAGGCACCATAGCAACTATTTGCATGAGTTGTTTTAGGACAAGATGTCCTGGTAAGGAACACGGAACTAATAAGCCTCCACCAACCAGAAGAGTTCGGGAAAGGTCAAGAGGAGACACCATATGTCTGATCACCTCCCAGAATCCTTTTTTCTGGCATCCACCTTGGCTGAACAAGGTGTGCACCACCAGGAAGGACTTTGAGTCAGAATAATTGGCTAAAGACAACCCAGAAACTAATCCCATCACCATAAAGCCCAAGACCGCAAGCCATGTGACAGAGCTGCTCTCCTGGGTTCCCTTACCCTGCTACTCTCCTCCCGGTGCCCTTTCCCAATAAAATCTCTTGCTTTGTCAGCACATGTGTCTCCTCAGACACATTTCCTAGTGTTAGACAAGAGCCCAGTTTCAGGCCCTGGAAGGGGTCCCCCTTCCTGCAACAGATCTACAAGAGGGAATAAAGATCACTGGAAATACTAAATATATTAGAAACAAGGCAAGGATACCCGCTCTTACTGTCTCTATTCAGCATTATATTGGAGGTCCTAGTCAGTGTAACAAGGCAAGACAAATTAAAAAGTGAAATGATTGGAAGCAGGTAGAAGAAATAAAGCTATCTGTTAAATAACAAATTTGTATGCCTAAAAAATCCAAAGGAATCTACCAAAAAAAAAAGCACTAGAACTAACAAATGTAATTAAGTAAGATCACAAGATTCAAGGTCAATATTTTTTTTAAATCAATTGTATTTCTATACAAACAACAAATGATTAGAAAATTAATTATAAAATACAATTTACATAGTATCAAAACCCATGCAATTCTAAAGAACAGGTTTAGGAAAAAAGTGTGTAAGGCATCTACACTGAAAACTACAGTTCATAGCTGAGAGAAATCAAAGATCTAAATAAATGGAAATACATACCATGTTCATTGATCAGGAAATTCTCCCCAGTTTGAAACATAGATTCAATTTGTTCTTAGCCAAAATTCCAACAGTCTTTTTTGTTGAGACTGACTTGTTTAGTTGCTAATTCTTGTCTGACTTTTTGTGACCCTATGGACTATAACTGGCTAGGCTCCTCTGTACATGGGATTTCCTAGGCAAGAATACTGGAGTAGGTTGCCATTTGCTTCTCCAGGGGATCTTCTTGAACAAAGGATTGAACCTGAGTCTCCTGCATTGGCAGGCAGATTCATCACCTCTGAACCACCAGGGAAGTCCCGTGACTAGATAATTCTAAATTCTGCATGAGAATACAAAGGAGCTATTGTGTGGCCTTCCCTGGTGCCCCAGTGGCTGACTCTGCACTCCCAATGAAGGGGTCCCAGATTTGATTCCTGATCAGAGAACTAGACCCCACATGCTGAAACTATTATAGAAATGAGTGGGGGCAGGGAAGGGAAGCCAATAAGCAGGGCAGATCAGGTGGAAAGGAAAGTTTGCTTTATTTCAGGTGCTGGCAACTGCGAGGGGAAGGTGGTGGATATCTTTCCAAAGGCTGACTCCTTCCCCTGACAAGCATGGGGTGCGAGCATTTATAGACAGAGTAGGGGATGCTGTTACCTGCAGAAACAACATAGTCATCTCTAACAGTCATCTTCAATCGGTCATCAGCGGTCTGACTAGCATCATCTTGGTTGTTTTAGGTACAGTTAGTCTTCAATTCAGGTGCACTTGTTCTCATTTTTTTTTGTGGTCAGTTTTCAGAATTGTGGAAGCTCAAGTCCTGGGTACAGTCTGGTCATCATGTAGTTAACTTTTCCACCTGGTGTTTTGGTATCTTTAAGACAGCTCACACGATATGGCTAAGAATATTATCTACAGCCCTTGAGAACGGAAGGTCCCTAACTATGTTTAATAACTACGTTATTATTATTTGGTCTCCTTAGACTGTTGTCCTTTGTTTCAGTATTTCTCATTTCTCTGATTAAACTTATTCTTTGACTAAAGTTTTCCACAGACAAAAGGAAGGCAGAGGACATGATGGGGGGGTGGGGGGGGGGGGGGGAGACAAGGACCATACAGTCCTGCTCTGTTTCAAAACTAAGAGTTCAAATGACACAACCAAAGATCCTGCCTGCCACAACTAAGTTCAGCCAAATAAATAGATAAAGATAAATATTAAACAAGCAAATGAACAAACAAAAAAACCCAAAGGAGCTATTGTGTTATTAACCGATTATATTATAACAAGCATCCCCAAGTGTAGTGACTTTTTAAAAATAGGCATTTATTATCTTGCAGTTTCTATGGGTTAAGAATCTAGGTTTAGCTGAGTGCCTCTGGCTCAAAATCTCTCATGACGTTGTCATTAAACCGTCAGTCTCAGCTGAAGGTTTAACTCATGGGGTTGTGGGCAGAACTCAGTTCCTTGCAGGTTGTTGGGCTAAGGATCTCAATCCCTCGCTGGCTGATGGCCAGAGGTCTCCCTCAGGTCTTTGCCACGTGGGCCTCTCCCTCAGAGAAAGTAAGTAAGAAAATGAGAGAGAGCAGTAAAAATGAAATCATGGTCTTTTTATAACCATATCTCTGAAGTGAAATCCCATCACTTTTGCCATATTCTGCTTCTTAGAAATAAGTTAGTAGGTTGGTCCCCATTCACGGATATGGAATGACACAAGAATGCAAAAGGCAAGAGTCACTGAGGCACATCTTAGAGGCTTTCTGCCATGCCCAGGACAGCCAAAACAATCGTGTTTATAAAACAAAGGAACAAAGTTGAAAGACAAACACTACCTGATGCAAGACCTAGTATAAAGCTATAGCAATGCTGACAGTGTGGTATTGACATAAAGATAGAAAAATAGTTCAGTGGAAGTAAACCCAGAAATAGACTCAGACATGTAGCCAGTTGACGTGTTTTTTTTTAAACAAAGGGGCCATAACAATTTAATACAGAAAAAAAAATCATTTTCAACAAAGGGCATTTGAAGAACTGGATAAATATGTGAGAAAAAGGAAAATATTAATCTGAGATGGATCATGGGCCTAACTATAAAAACAAAAACCATAAAGCTTCTCATAGAACATATAGAGAAAGAGTTCTATGTGTTCATAGAGGGACTGATATCAAGAATTTATGGAGAAATCTCTACAAATCGATAATAAAAGGTTTAATAATAAAAGCCCAATTACAAAATGGGCTAAAGTTTTGGATAGATACTTCACAAAAGAAGATGCAGAGATGGCCAACAGGCACGTGAAAATATGCTCAACATCATTATCAGGGAAATTAAAATTACAATGAAATAGCACCATTCACTCACCAGAAAAGCTATCATTGAAAAAGAGTAACAATAGATAATGATGACAAAGATGTGGAGCAACAGAAACTTCTTGTGGGAATGCTAGGACCACTTTGGAAAACCTCTGGTGGCTTCCTTATACATGTAATTTGTTGTTCAGTCGCTAAGTCATGTCCAGCTCTTTGCGACCCCAAGGACTGCAGCATGCCAGGCTTCCCTGTCCTTCCCTATCTCCTGGAATTTGCTCAAATTCGTGTCCATTGAGTCGGTGATGCTATCTAACCATCTCATCCTCTGCTGCCCCCTTCTCCTTTTGCCTTCAATTTTTCCCAGAATCAGGGTCTTTTCCAATGACTTGGCTTTTCACATCAGATGACCAAGGTAGTGGAGCTTCAGCTTCAGCATCAGTTCTTATAATGAATATTCAGGATTGATTTCCTTTAGGATTGACTCGTTTAATCCCCTTATATGTATACCTATCTTTTGACTGACATGGAACAACAGCCTGGTTCCAAATAGGTAAAGAAGTACGTCAAGATTGTGTATTGTCACCCTGCTTATTTAACTTATATGCAGAGTATATCATGCGAAATGCTGGGCTAGATGAAGCATAAGCTGGAATCAAGATTGCTGGGAGAAATACCAATAACCCCAGATACGCAGATGACACCACCCTTATGGCAGAAAGTGAAGAACTAAAGAGCCTCTTGATGAAAGTGAAAGAGGAGAGTGAAAAAATTGGCTTAAAATCCAACATTCAGAAAACTAAGTTCATGGCATCCGGTCCCATCATTTCATGGCAAATAGATGGAGAAACAATGGAAACAGTGGCAGACTTTATTTTGGGGGGCTCCAGAATCACTGCAGATGGTGACTGCAGCCAAGAAATTAAAAGATGCTTGCTCCTTGGAAGAAAAGCTATGACCAACCTAGACAGTATATTAAAAAGCAGAGATGTTACTTTGCCAACAAAGGTCCATCTAGTCAAAGCTATGGTTTTTCCAGTAGTCATGTATGGATGTGAAAGCTGGACTATAAAAACAGCTGAGCGCCAAAGAATTGATGCTTTGAACTGTGGTGTTGAAGAAGACTCCTGAGAGTCCCTTGGACAGCAAGGAGATCTGACTAGTCATTCCTAAAGGAAATCAGTCCTGAATATTCATTGGGAGGACTGATGCTGAAGCCGAAACTCCAGTACTTTGGCCACCTGATGCGAAGAACTGACTCATTTGAAAAGACTCTGATGCTGGGAGGGATTGAGGGCAGGAGGAGAAGGGGATGACAGAGGATGAGATGGTTGGATGGCATCACCGACGCAATGGACTTGAGTTTAAGCAAGCTTTGGGAGTTGGTGATGGACAGGGAAACCTGGCGTGCTGCAGTCCATGGGGTTGCAAAGAGTTGGACGTGACTGAGCGACAGAACTGAACTGACCTTTTGATACAACAACCTAGAGACTTCTCCAAGGAAATCAGTATATATGTCCACAAAAAAAAACCTTATACAAGAGTGTTTGCAGTAGCTTTATTCATAAAATCTCCAAACCAGAAACAACCCAAATCCTCTCAACAAGAGAAAGGATAAACAAATTGTGGTATAGCCACATGACGGCATTCTAGCCAACAGCAGAAAACAACACTACTACTGAAACACTTCACAGTGTGGAGGAATCTTGTAGACACTGTGATTAGTGAAAGGAACCAGGCATAGAAAAGCACATACAGGGGGTTCCATTAGTATGATGTTCAAGAGCAGACCGAAGAGTGGCTTTTCAAATCTAGTTATTTAAGGATGAGTGGGGGTGAAAGTCGACTAGAAGGAAGCACAGAGAACATTCTGGAGTGATGAAAATATTCTATCTTTCTATTGAGTTGTTGATTACATGGGTATATGCTTTTTGTCAAAAGCCATCTAGTGAAAACTTTGTTTCCATTAATAAAAAACACAACGCATTACATTTTGCAGATGTAAATGCTTATGCTACAGCTTCTTGGGGCTAGAGTCCATGCTAGGTCCTAGATGTCCTTCACATGGTCACAACCTTTGCAGTTTCCAAAGTACCTTCCTAGCCCTGACTTCATTGTTCCTCACAGGCTCCTTTGCAAGGAACCAGGGCTGCCTGTGGAGGAGGGCTATAGAGCCAGGACCCAGGGAGCACACACGGAACCCAATGTGATACAGGACTTTCTCCCGCCACTGCCCCTGTCTTCTGCAGGGACAAAGAGTTAAGTGAGTAAGTTCCTCGTCCCTGGAGGTCTTCAAGTCAGGGTAGGTTAATAATATGTGAATGTTGGGTTAGACTCAATGACCTAAAGAAAAACTTCACTGGCCTGAGAGGCTGTCAATAGGGAACTTGCCTGGGGACAGAGTGAGTCAGCTTCTGGTTCAGTGTTCTGACTCCAGGCCAGCCTGGGTTCTGCTGTTCCCAGTTAATGACTCTGTAGCCCCTGCAAAAACTTAGCTCTGGCCTGGGTTGACCTGCATCCTGAAGGCATCCAGATCTGTATTCAGATGTCTGGGACAGGGTTATTTTGCCCTAGGGACTCTGATTTCTGGGATGTGCTCTGCCCTTTATCCTAGGACTCTTGACCTCGCCTTCCAGTGACACTTATAATATACTCCCATGTCCTCTGGGACAATATTTATTCAACAATAAATATTATATATTTTTGAGTTTGAAGACTACACTGCTGTTATTTATTTATTTTTAAAAAAGTTTTAGCCGTACCAGGAAGCATGTGGCATCTTAGTTCCTCAGTCAGTGATTGAACCTGCCCACGCTGCATTGGAAGCACAGAGTCTTAACCACTGGACCACCAGGGAAGTCCCAACAGGAAACAATCTTCAATAGACAAATGTATACTTACAGAAACCGATAAATAGCAAAGAATCCAAAATATGAGAAAGAAAGTAATTCTACTACAATAACCATTTTTTGTATCACGGGGAAGTGAGGGGAAGGAAGTTGGGAAAACTGGAAGGCCCTGGATATTCCATATTCTTAAGGATGCCTGTATAATTTCCATAGTATTTGCATTGTGATTGTTTGTTCCTCCCAGACTTGCATACCCCAGAGATGGGGAGCTCACTCCCTATCATCCACAGGAAGCTTTGGCAGTGAGAGCAGCCTTCTTCACCAGGCTTGCAGCAGCCTCCTGTGCCTGCCCCACGCCCCTGACTCCAAGGGGTCTCCTCTCTGCCCCCAGTGCAGAGCAGGCAGAGCTGGGAAAGGCAGCTGGGAGTCCAGGAGTACGGTCAGTTCAGAGTTCACTGTCCTCCTCTGGGCCACACTCAACTCTGCAGGTTCCCTTCCTCTGGCGTCTGCCTCCAGCCCACCCAACTCCAGCCTGTCTTCACCGCTGCCAGAGCCACCTCCACAAACTAGGCTCCTCTTCTGCTTCTGCTGCATCCATGCCTCCCAAGTCTCCTCTTTGCCTCCTCTGACTCTGGTGGCCCCTAGTCTGGCCACACCGGCCTATCCAGACCTAGCAGTTAATCTGGCCCAATCTAACTGGTCCGATGGCTACCTTAACTCTTCCACAACCACACCTTCTGTCCCCAGAATGACCCTGCCTGCCACCAGGGCATCCACGGCCCTTCAAACCCAGGATGAACTGTCCCCTCCTCTGGTTCTTTTAAAGCCCTTCCTCCAACTTGGGCTTCTTCCAGCTCAGGGAGGCTGGTGCCTCTACTGGACCAAGAATTTAACAGGACTCGACATATCCAATGGGTACCCCTGATGGACGGCACAGTCTACAACTGTGGCCTCGAAGGACGCAGAGCACAAGCTGCCAGGTCAGCATCAGACCCGCCCCAGCTCCAGCCCCGCAGAGGCTCCTTCCCTCCAGCCCTGCAAGTGGTGTGATACAAAAGGAAACTCATCTGGGGGAGCCTGGCATGCAAACCCTCCTCTGCTCTCAGTCTCCAGCTCCCCGATCTCCGGCCTTCCTTCCGAAACCCTGGGAAGGGGAGGGGGGGAAAGATAAGGCCTCTCCCAGACTATTGGAGGAGTGCAGACCCACCCTGCCCCAGGAGCAGCAGCCTGCCAGGGGCCGCAAGGCCAGGAGAGATGGGCAAGCCTGAGATGGAGCCCTGTGCTCCTGGGGCCGGTCTGGAGGGACGAGGAGCATTACGGCCATGGTAATGGCTTCTGACTTTAGAACATGTTAAACAAGGGTTCAAAGATCTTTCCTCGTAGCTATTCTGCAAGGCCTAGGAGGTTCACTGTGCCTGTGAGGGGTGGCCCTTGTGCCTTTGGAAGCATTTCATACACACCAGCTGATAGACTCTGCACAGATTTTCTGCAAGGTCAACAGAGAACAGGCTTTTGTCTTCCTTTGAACAGAGAGTGATAACGAGACTTAGAGAAGCTAAACAACTTACCCAAAGTTGCTAAGCAAGAAAGCGGAGGGGGACTGACCTTCTGAGTTTTCTGCCCTCTCTTCCCTCATAGGCCCCCTCATATACCTACCATTCCCGGCTCTGCCTCCCTTTCATAGAGTCTGCAAAAGAGGCCCCCGCCTCTGTGAGCCCATTCCCCAGGGTGAGGGAGCTCCAGCCAGCCCCCTTGAATCCTATCGACCCTCTGCGTGTGG
>NW_011494753.1:5544627-5549537 GCF_000754665.1 Bison bison bison
GGGCCCAGACCCTCAGCCTTGGGGGGCAGGGGGGTCCTCTGCCTGTCCGTCACATTGACATTTCTTTCATTTGCTCCATCTTTCCTTCCTCATAACTCCCATGAGAACAATGGCCATTCACTCTGTAGCTCAAACACCGGCAACTCTCCCCAGAGGGCTCAGCCCCTGGCATTTCTCCCTTGTCCTTCTCCCCTTCTGCACTGCGCACTGCAGCCAGCGAGACCTCGCCCCTCCCTGAGTTCCCCATCTTTCTTCGCATCTTCTCACCATCCCAACGCTGTTCCCTCTAGCCGCACGGCACTTCCTCTCTGAATGTCAGTGCCCTCCTGGCCATCCAAGGCCTGTGTGATGTTCGGGACTTTCCTGATGGTCCAGTGGCTAAGACTGCACGTTCCCAAAGCAGGGGGCCTGAGTTCAATCCCTGGTCAGGGACTAGATGCCACATGCTGCAACTAAGAGTTCGCAGGCTGCAACCACAGATCCTGTGGGCCGCAACTAAGACCCAGCGCAGTACCCCGCCCAAAAAACAAACAAAATAGTCCGCGGTAGAAGCCCCTCTCACCTCCTCTGGGCCTGTACCCTCCTGGCACAGATCACAGGCATCTGGAGGTCTGTGTGTCTGCCTTCTCCCTGCCCTCTTGTTGGGGAATCCTGGGGCCAGGACTGGGTTCCAACTTCTCAGGATCCCCCATCCTTGAATGGGGAGGGCCTAGGCTAGAGTGGGCACTGGTGATGACTGACAAATTGAATCTGCTTCCTCTGGATCACAGTTGCGCTCAGTCGCTCAGTCCTTTCCGACTCTTTGTGACCCCACTGGGGTGTGTCCCCCAGGCTTCTCTCTCCATGGGGATTCTCCAGGCAAGAATACTGGAGCGGGTTGCTATGCCCTCCTCCAGGGGATCTTCCCAACCCAGGGATTGAACCCAGGTCTCCCGCGTTGCAAGTGGATTCTTTACTGACTGAGCCACCAGGGAAACCCAGATTAGTAGAACATATACAGCAGAAGGGCTTTGGGGGAACTTCACCTCCTGCATTCATATCCAGACAGGGAAGCTGCAGCCCAGAGAGGGGCAGGGACCCACCAAGGTCACACAGCAAGTTGGAGCCGGACTCTTTGGCTTTCCCCTGTCCTTGTCTGACATTGACCCCACATGCCAAAGTTCCCCCTTGAGAAGACAGGGATACATTCTTATTGTCTTCTTCTTCCTCCAACCAACTGCAGCCCCCTACTCATGCCCTCATTCTTCGGCTGAGCCCCTCTGGGCCACACAGGGGAGTACGCATGTCCCACTCCAGGGCTTATCCCATTTAGCGATCATCCAGACCCTTTCTTTCGTTTCCTAGATGAAGAGACTGAGGCTCAGAGAGTGAAGCAGCCTACTCAGGGTCACACAGCAGAGTCAAGTCCAGAACTTGGCCATGGGCTCAGTGGACAGAGACCCAACCTCCAACTTACCTGGTTCCCAC
Source organism: Bison bison bison (assembly GCF_000754665.1). NCBI lineage: Eukaryota > Metazoa > Chordata > Mammalia > Artiodactyla > Bovidae > Bison > Bison bison. The sequence continues at coordinate 5,546,095 of NW_011494753.1, forward strand.
GTTTTCTTGGGTGGTCCCCAGGCTTGCATCCAGCAGGCTCTCCTGCGGGGCTGCTCTGCTGTCCGGCATGCTGGGGTTCTAGGGGGGACAGCTGGGTCCAGCTCCAGAACTGTGTGGCACCAGCCTCGGGCATCTGCCAGAGAGAGCGGTCTCCCTCAGCCTGGGAGGTTGGCCTTGACGGGGCAGGGGGGCGGGCCTGGGGCCGGGGGAGGCGGCGACTGGAGTGGCCCAAAGAGACCTATTTCCTCTCCATTTTTAGAAACTCAAAACACTCCTCAACGGTGAAATTGCTCAAGATTAAAACTTTCCTTTTCTTTGTGGTTTTGTTTTCACTCAAGATGAGAAGAATTTCAATGAAGCCAGTGTTCTTTTTCATGCAAATCTGCTCTGGTTCTCCCAGGAAGTCTGGCCAATGGGCTCAGGGCTTCTGGGTCCCCAGAAAACCTCACTGGCTTTAGAGGCCATGTCAGAGCACAAGGGGTTCTCAGCACCAGTCTGGATTCAGATCTTGCAGTAGCTCACCCTGCAAACCTGCCTCACTGTTGACACAGCACCCAGGAAGGGGTTTTATCCTCTCAACCCACCTCCCCCAGGTTCTGCGCTGAAGGCTGGAGCTCTGAGCAGGACCCGTGGTTCCTGCCCTCAAGGAACCCCAGTCTGAAGGAAGGAGAGAGACCTTGCCAACACTGAGGACTACGGTATAGTTGACAGAAGCATTTGCACTGAAGCAGATGTCATAAGGGACCCAGGAGCATGACTACCAGGGCCTCCTAGTAGAAGTATGGATCTGCTCCTTCAGTTAAAGGAAAGCAGGGTGTTGATGGTGGGTTTGCAGGCATCTGTAAACAGATGTGGGAAATTCACGTAAGGCAGGGCAAACTGAGGGCTTTCTTGGAATACCAGGAATCTCCTCCCTTGGGCAGTTCTCGCCAGAACAAAGTACTGTGAACTGGGTGGCTTAAAAGAGAAATGTATTCTCTTACAGTTCTGGAGGCCAGAAGTCTGAAATCAAGGTCTTGGCAAGGCCTTGCTCTAAAGGCTCCAGGAAAGAATCTTTCTTTTTCTCTTCCGGCTTCTGGTGGCTCCCAGCAATCCTTGAAGTTCCTTGGGTCATAGCATCTGTCCAATCTTTGCCTGAGTCTTCACATGACTGTCTTCCCCCTCTGTGTCTTTGCCCTTATATCCCCTTAAGGACGATAGTCATCAGACTAGGACCCATCTTCATCCAATATGACATCATCTTAAAAAATTATATCTCTAAAGACCTTATTTTCAAATAAGGTCACATTCCGAGACTGTGGGTGGGCATGACTTCTGGGGGAACATGAGTCTGCTGAAACTGTCTACAGGAGGCATTGGTGGAGACTCCTGCAAGATGTCCCCAAAAGTGGTTAGTAGGTTCAGCTGGGTCACAGGTAATACTGTCTTAACTGGTGGACGCAGGTGGCTGAGAAAGAGTTTGTCAGCATTCATGGAAATTCAGGGCATGGACCCCAGGGTGCTGTCTCCCAATACATTGAAGGCACATTAGACAGGAGGCCTGAAGTCTGGCTTTGAGGCCTGAATCTTCCACTCACCTCTTCTCCCTGTGACCTTGGGCAGGCCTCTGTCCCTCTCTGGGCCTCAAATTGACTGTTTGGATCACAAGGGTGATGGCTTGGAGGCTGGCCAAGGTGGCTGCCAGCTCCAACTGGACATGAGAAGGTGATGGGCTGAGTCATGCTCACGGGCTGACTGGGTACGCTGAGAGGGACATCATTGTGAGTGCTAAGTGGTGAGCCTGCCACCAAGGAGATACTGAATCAGAGAAAAAAGACATCTAATTCTTAAGCTCAAAAGCTTTGGTTAAGATGAAAGCCTGAAAAGGTTTGGAAAGATGTGCAATGTGGCAGAACAAATTCTCCCTCCCCCAACCCCACCCCTCAGATTCTTAGGGATCTTGAGAGCTGAGAAGGGAAGAAACTTCCAAAAGGAAGCCAGACCCTGAGTGGGGCTCAGAGAGGAGCTCCCTAGAGTACATTTCCTGAGCAGTAAGAAGGGAAGAAGTTAGTAGGGCCTGAGGCTTCCCAAGAAAGTGACAAGGTCCTAGATTATGCGGCACAGGCCACAGAGGAGGAGATGGTCCAGGGCACCAGAACCAAGAGGGCCTGGGCAGCCCCCCTCAATGCAGCAGTGGAGCAAGGGTCCACATGAGCAGAGGGCAGGGTCAGCGTGCTGGCCACAGAGGCTGATGGGAGAATGGGTATTCAGTGGGCCCGGCAGGAAGAGTTGACCCCACCTGAGGCCCAGGACCACAGATCTCATACAGAAGGAGGGGGACAGGGAGCAGCAAAGTCTAATTTTGCTGAGCTTTAAAAACAGTTACCTAGAAAGTATTCTAGTTTCATTCTTTTACAAGTGGTTGACCAGATTTCCCAGCACCACTTGTTAAAGAGATTGTCTTTAATCCATTGTATATTCTTGCCTCCTTTGTCAAAGATAAGGTGTCCATATGTGCGTGGATTTATCTCTGGGCTTTCTATTTTGTTCCATTGATCTATATTTCTGTCTTTGTGCCAGTACCATACTGTCTTGATAACTGTGGCTTTGTAGTAGAGCCTGAAGTCAGGTAGGTTGATTCCTCCAGTTCCATTTTTCTTTCTCAAGATCGCTTTGGCTATTCGAGGTTTTTTGTATTTTCATACAAATTGTGAAATTATTTGTTCTAGCTCTGTGAAGAATACTGTTGGTAGCTTGATAGGGATTGCATTGAATCTATAAATTGCTTTGGGTAGTATACTCATTTTCACTATATTGATTCTTCCAATCCATGAACATGGTATATTTCTCCATCTATTAGTGTCCTCTTTGATTTCTTTCACCAGTGTTTTATAGTTTTCTATATATAGGTCTTTAGTTTCTTTAGGTAGATATATTCCTAAGTATTTTATTCTTTCCGTTGCAATGGTGAATGGAATTGTTTCCTTAATTTCTCTTTCTGTTTTCTCATTATTAGTGTATAGGAATGCAAGGGATTTCTGTGTGTTGATTTTATATCCTGCAACTTTACTATAATCATTGATTAGTTCTAGTAATTTTCTGGTGGAGTCTTTAGGGTTTTCTATGTAGAGGATCATGTCATCTGCAAATAGTGAGAGTTTTACTTCTTCTTTTCCAATTTGGATTCAACTCAAAATGGATTAAAGATCTCAACGTAAGACCAGAAACTATAAAACTCCTAGAGGAGAACATAGGCAAAACACTCTCTGACATACATCACAGCAGGATCCTCTATGACCCACCTCCCAGAATATTGGAAATAAAAGCAAAAATAAACAAATGGGACCTAATTAAACTTAAAAGCTTCTGCACATCAAAGGAAACTATTAGCAAAGTGAAAAGACAGCCTTCAGAATGGGAGAAAATAATAGCAAATGAAGCAACCGACAAACAACTAATCTCAA
>NW_011494753.1:5550212-5550359 GCF_000754665.1 Bison bison bison
CATGTATGAAACGAGATGCCAGTCCAGGTTCAATGCACGATGCTGGAGGCTTGGGGCTGGTGCACTGGGACGACCCAGAGGGATGGTATGGGGAGGGAGGAGGGAGGAGGGTTCAGGATGGGGAACACATGTTTTAAAATTATTAAA
>NW_011494753.1:5550459-5557293 GCF_000754665.1 Bison bison bison
AAAAAAAAAAATGCCAAAAAAAAAAAAAAAAAAAAAACAACAGTTACCTAACTTCATTTGAAAAAGTGTCTATAACCATGTGCTGGTTAGTCGGCCTTTGTGACCGGATTCCCTCTCCATGGGCTCGGTCCCCCGGGAGCTGACCTGTATGGGCATCTCCGAGGCCCCTGGCCTCTGGTCAAGTTAGGCCAATACAGACAGCAGTGGAACGGAGGGCCGATAGAAAGAGGTTGGGAATTTGATTCCTCGTGCTCTCTCCCTGCTGGCCACAGTTTTGGCAGCAGCTTCCTCCTGGTCCTGGCAGCTGAAGGTCCTGTCTGACCTCCTGCCCAGACGGCTTGGGACCTCAGGAGTGGTCCAACTCCCTGCTGTGGCTTTCCCATCCTTTGTGGCCCCCTTTACCCTGCCCTCCCCTCTCTAACTTCCCCTCTGAGTGGGCCATCTCTTTTTTATGGGGACCCTCACTGATAAAGCAGGAACATAAAATGTACAAAGGGAGTTGATTGTTTAATGGGCACAAACTTTCCTTTTTGAGGTGATGGAATGTTTTAGAAGTAGATAGAGGTGTTGGCTCCACAAAATGGTGAATGCACACCATGGTGAATGCACAATATGACACAGAATTGTGCACTTTAAAATGGTAACATTACGTGAATTTTTTCTCAATAAATTTTTTTCTTAAAAGAGGCACAGAGAACTTCACAGTGAAAAGCGTCAAGTTTCCTTCCATCCTTCTCCCTCCTTTGCTCACCCATTTCTTCTCCCAGAGCCACCACTGTTAAAACTTGCTTTTGCATCATTCTAGAAGTATTCTAGGGGCTTCATCTGGGGCTCAGAGGTAAAGAATCTGTCTGAAATGCAGGAGACATGGGTTCAATCTCTGGGTTGGGAAGATCCCTTGGAGAAGGGCATGGCAACCCACTCCAGTAGCCTTGCCTGGAGAATCCTATAGACAGAGGAGCCTGGCGGGCTGCAGTCCATGGGGTCACAAAGAGTCATGACTGAAGCAACTGAGCACACACGCATGCAGAAGTATTCTCAGTTCAGTTCAGTCGCTCAGTCGTGTCCGACTCTTTGTGACTCCATGAATCGCAGAACGCCAGGCCTCCCTGTCCATCACCAACTCCTGGAGTTCACTCAAACTCATGTCCATCGAGTCGGTGATGCCATCCAGCCATCTCATCCTCTGTCGTCCCCTTCTCCTCCTGCCCCCAATCCCTCCCAGCATCAGGGTCTTTCTAGACATATACAAATGGTAACACAGTATGCAGTTTTGTATCTTGTTTTTCACACTTGACAATGTTCTCTTTCCTATTGTATTGAGGGCTTCCTAGTGCTTTTGTTGGGATGTACAGCATTCCATGGATGGTCTGGCCGGGATGCATCTAATCTGTCCTGTGCAATGAACATCGAGGTTGTTTTCAGTCTTTTGATGAAACAAACAACCTTATTTCTGCACCATACGCACTGGAGTTGGTCTAGCTCTAAGATAAATCCCTAGAAGTGGAACCATTGGGACTCGACTTAGTTTAAACTGGAAAATGACAGTTTTTTTGTGTGAAATGGATACATTAATTATTCTGTAATAGGAGGAAGGGGGAAGAGATTTTAAAATTTCATGGAGTTACAGAAAAATAAAGTTTCAGTTTTGCCTACATGAGTTTGTTGACTGGGAATATCTGTTCCTTCCGTGTGTGTGTGTGTGAGAGAGAGAGAGAGAGAGAGGCTAAAATGTTTTCTGCATCAGTTGGAGGGCTCTCCTCTTGCTCTGGCTGCGTGGGGGGCAGGGGGATGTGGTTGTTGGCTAGGAGCTCTAGGGATCTCTAGGATGCTCTGGGGGCCAAGGGCATTGCATTGCAAGGAGGGCCCAGCCCACTGAGTGCCTTTCAGAGAGACAGCCCAAGGATGGTATGGGTGTTCTTAACTAGACTCTGGGAATGCCCTGAAGTCACAGGCAATGGGTGTGTGTGTGTGTGTGTGTGTGTGTTTGCCTTTTTTTTTGGGGAAAAGGCTCCTAGCTCTTTGTAGACCCTCAGAATCTGTATCTGACAGTGAGGAACCACAGGACGTGGGAAACCCCAAACTTTGCATTTAAACAGATCTGGGTTCAAATTCTTCATCTTCTGCTTATGACCTGCGTGACCTTGGGCTAGGGCCCCACCTCTCTGAGCCTGCGTGTGTGCTAAGTCACTTCAGTCATGTCCAACTCTGTGCAACCCTATGGACTGCAACCTGCCAGGCTCCTCTAACCAAGGGATTCTCCAGGCAAGAATACTGGAGTGGGTTGCCACGCCTTTCTCCAAGAGATCTTCCCAACCCAGGCATCAAACCTCTCTGAGCCTGAGCTTTGTCATAGTGATGGGGGTCAGTAATCAATGCTTCTTGGAGTTGTGGGTAAGGAGGACTAGAAGACTGGGGAGACAGGGTAAGTCAGGGCTTTCTTGAGGCACTGCTGTATCTCTGATGATAATCTGGTACCTACCTCTCTGCCTCCCTCCTTCCCCTGGGGCCCGGTGAACACCACATTCCCTCCGCTGGTCCACACTAAGGCAGAAACAGAGGTTCCCAGAAACATCTGACCTAGAACATGTTGATGCAAAGGAGTGCACAGAACCAGTTGTTCCTCCCCCTGAAATTAGATAAGAAAAGAGAGGAGGTGGAGTGAGAGTTGAGGGGGTACACGGGAAGGGAGAAGCTAGAAGGATTCAGGCCAGGGTGTGCTGATGGGGGAGCCCCGACCCCATCAGATGCGGATGACCAGCCTTTGGGTCCTGGGCCCCTGTGAGCCTCCCTGAGCAGTGGGTCTCAGATCACACACCTCCCCCGCCCCAGCCAGGGCTGAGGCCTCAAAGGCCTTGTTCTGAGAAGCATACTGCAAGCAAAGTCTGCAAGCACACTGCACTCTGCCAGAACTGTCTCAGGCTTCTTTTATCAGAACAGAAGCCAAAGTCCTCACGCTGGGCCACGGGGCTCTCTGATCTGGCCCTGACCCCCTCTCTGAGCTCTCCTCCCACAACACCTCCCGCCTGCCTCGCTTCCCTTCCCTGCTGCCCGTGTTCTACCTCCTGCCACAGGTTTTGGACAGGTTGTTCCCTCAGCCTGGGACACACTGTCCCCATGTATCATCCAACTCCCTCTTCATCCCTTCAGCATTCACTCAGATAATCACCTTCTCAGTGAGGCCTTCCCCGACCGCTGCAGCTAAGCCCATACCCCCACCCAGCACCCTGCCCTCTTCCTGTTTATTTTTTCTCCACGCCTTCACCATCACCTCACTTCAGGATACTCTGTGCGTCAACATCTATCTGTCCACTAGGACACAGGCTCCTACAAGGTAGCAATTCCGTCTCTTTAGTTCCTTTCTTAAAAACAATGCCTAGTATTACTATCTATAAAATGGACAACTAATAAGAACCTCCTGCATAGCATGGGGAACTCTACTCAATACTCTCTAATCACCTATATGGGAATAGAATCTAAAAACGAGTGAATAAATGTACCCTGATCCACTTTGCTATGCACAGAAGCTAACGGGGCATTGTAAATTAGCTATTCTCCAATAAAAATTAACTGAAAAAAATAATCATACAACTGCTTAAAACTGCGTTTCTAAAAAGAAGGCCTGTGATGGCATTTTGGAAAATAAAATGTAGCCTTTTCACTTCAAAAAAAGAAAACAAAACAGGGCCTGGTAGAGGGTAAGTGCTAAATAAATGTTGGTCAAGTGAATGACTTTTCAAAAAAAGTTTGGAATATAGTTGCTTTGCAATGTTGTGTGAGTTTCTGCTGTACAGCAAAGTGAATCAACTATATGTATATATGAACGTGAAAAGTGTTAGTTGCTCAGTCGTGTCTGACTCTTTGCAACCCCATGGACTGTAGCCTGCCAGGGTCCTCTGTCAATTTGCCTCTGTCAAATCCCTAGTCAATTGCCTTATTTGCAAATATTTTCTCCCATACTGAAGGTTGTCTTTTTGTCTTGCTTATGGTTTCTTTTGCTATGCAAAAGGTTGTAAGTTTAATTAGGCCCCATTTATTTATTTTTGTTTTCATTTTCACCATTCTATCAGTGGGCCAAAAAAGATCTTGCTGCAATTTATGTCAAAGAGCCTTCTACCTATGTTTTCCTTTAAGGGCTTCCCTGGTGGAGACCTGGGTTCAATACCTGGGTTGGAAAGATCCCCTGCAGAAGGGAACAGCTACCCACTCCAGTATTCTGGCCTGGAGAATTCCATGGAATGTGTAGTCCATGGGGTCACAAATAGTCAGACACAACTGAATGACTTTCACTTTCACTTTTCGAGAGTTTTATAGTGTTTAGCCTATTTAGTTCTTTAATCCATTTTGAGCTTATTTTGTGTATGGTGTTGGTGTTAGGGAGTGTTCTAATTTCATTCTTCTTCTTTTTTTTGCTCATCTGGGTCTTGGTTGCAGCATGCAGGGTCTAGTTTCCTGACCAGGGAATCTAACCCAGGCCCCCTGCTCTGGGCAGAGTCTTAACCACTGGACCACCAAGGAAGTCCCTCTAATTTTATTCTTTTACCTTTAATTCTCCAGTTTTCCCAGGACCATTCACTGAAGACTGTCTTTTCTCCATTGTATATTCCTGCCTCTTTATCATAGATTAGGTGACGGTAGATGCATGGGTTTATCTTTGGGCTTTCTACTCTGTTCCGTTGATCTATATGTCTGTTTTTGTGCCAGTAACATACTGTCTTGATTACTGAAGCTTTATAGTATAGTTTGAAGTTTGGGAGCCGAATTCCTCCAGTTCTGTTTTTCTTTCTCAAAATTGCTTTGACTGTTCAGGGTCTTTTGGGTTTCCACACATACTGTAAAATCCTTTATCCTAATTCTATGAAGAATGCTGTTGGTGATTTGATAGCAATTGCATTAAATCTGTAGATTGCTTTGGGAAGTATAGTTATGTTCACAATATTGATGCTTCTAATCCAAGAACACGGTATATCTCTCCATCTGTGTAGTCTTTGATTTCTTTCATCTGCATCTTATGGTTTTCTGAGTACAGGTCTTTTGCCTTCTTAGGTAAATTTACTCCTGGGTATTTATTCTTTTTGTTAAATGATAAATGGGATTGTCTTCTTAATTTCTCTTTCTGATCTTTTGTTGTTGGTGTATAAGAATGCAAGAGATTTATTTGTATTAATTTTGTATTCTGCGACTATCGGTAGCTTTCTGGTGGCATTTTTAGGATTTTTCTATATACAGGATCATGTCATCTGCAAACAGTGACAGTTCTACTTCTTTTCCAATTTGGATTCCTTTTATTCCCCTTTCTTCTCTGATTGCCATGGCCAGGAATGCCGAAACTCTGTTGAATAATAGTAGTGACAGTGGACTTTCTTCTTTTGTTACTTAGAAGAAATGCTTTCAATTTTTTACCATTGAGAATGATGCTCGTCATATATGACTTTATTATCCTGAGGTGGGTTCTCTCTATGCCCACTTTCTAGAGTTTTGTCTTTTTTTTAAAATCATAAATCAGTGCAGAATTTTGTCAAAAGCTTTTTCTGCATCTATTGAGATAGTTTTTATTCTCCAATTTGTTAATATGGTGTACCACATTGATTTGCACATATTAAAGAATCCTTGTATCTCTGGGATAAATCCCACTTGATCACGGTATATGATCATTTTCATATGTTGTTGGATTCTGTTTGTTAGTATTTTGTGTCTATGTTCATCAGTAATATTGGTCTATAATTTTCTCTTTTTGTGATATTTTTGTCTGGTTTTGGTATTAGGGTGATAGTGGCCTTGTAGAATGAGCTTGGGAATGTTCCTTCCTTCACAATTTTTGCAAGAGTTTGAGAAGGATGGATGTTAGTTCTTCTCTAAATGTTTGATAGAATTCATCTGTGAAGCCATCTGGTCCTGGACTTCTGTTTGTTGGAAGACTTTTTAATCACATATCCTGGAGAATGTTTCAACTACATTACTTGTGTTTGGTCTGTTCATATTATCTATTTATCCCTCGTTCAGTCTTGGAAGGTTGTACTTCTCTAAGAATTTGTCCATTTATTCCAGGTTGCCTGTTTTCTTGGCATATAGTTGCCTGTAGTAATCTCTTAAGATCTTTTGTATTTCTGCAGTGTCAGTTGTAATTTCTCCTTTTTTATTTCTAATTTTATTGATTGCATCCTCTCCTTTTTTTCTTGATTAGTCTAGCTAAAATTTTATCAATTTTGTTCATCTTCTCAAAGAACCAGCTTCTAGTTTTATTAATCTTTGCTGTTGTTTTCTTTGTTCCTCTTTCATTTACTTCTGCTCTGCTTTTTGTGATTTCTTTCCTTCTACTAACTTTGAGTTTTGTTTGCTCTTATTTAGGTGTAAGGTTAGGTTGTTTATTTGAGATTTTTCCTGTTTTTTTCCTGAGGTAGAACTGTATTGATGTAAAATTACTTCTTAGAACTGCTTTTGCTGCACCCCATAAGTCTGGGGTCACCATGCTTTCATTGTCATTGGTTTGGATGTATTATTTCCTCTTCAATTTCTTTAGTGATCTCTTGATTATTTACTACCTTATTGTTTAGTTTCTATGCATTTGTGTGTTTTTGTGTTTTTTTTTTTTTTTTTTACAGTTTTCTGTGTATTCTTGCCACCTCTTCTTAATATCTTCTGCTTCTGTTAGGTCCATACCATTTCTGTCCTTTATTGAGCCCATCTTTGCATGAAACATTCCCTTGGTATCTCTAGTTTTCTTGAAGAGATCTCTACTCTTTCCCATTCTGTTGTTTTCCTCTATTTCTTTGCACTGATCACTGAGGAAGGCTTTCTTATCTCTCCTTGCTATTCTTTGGAACTCTGCATTCA
>NW_011494753.1:5557393-5558828 GCF_000754665.1 Bison bison bison
TTTTTTTTTTTTTTTTTTTTTTTTTTTTTTTACAGTTTTCTTCCTATAATTGATTTCTAACCCCATAGCATTGTGGTCAAAAAAGATGCTTGATACGATTTCAGTTTTCTTAAATCTACTGAGGCTTGATTTGTGACCCAAGATGTGATCTATCCTGGAGAATATTCTATGTGCACTTGAGAAGAAAGTGTGTTCTGCTGCTTTCGGATGGAATTTCCTATACATATCCATTAAGTATACCTGGTCTAATGTGCCATTTAAAGCTCGTGTTTCCTTATTACTTTTCTGACTGGATGATCTGCCTATGGATATGAGTGGGGTTTTAAACTTCTTCGCCATTATTGTGTTACTGTCAATTTCCCCTTTAATGGTCATTAACATTTTCCTTATGGGTTGAGATGCTTCTATGTTGGGTGAACAAATATTTACAATTGTTATATCTTCTTCTTGGAATGATTCCTTGATCATTATGTAGTATCCTTCCTTGTCTCTTCTGACAGTCTTCATTTTAAAGTCTATGCTGTCTGATATGAGCATTGCTACTCCAGCTTCCTTTTGATCTCCATTTGCATGGAATATCTTTTTCCATCTCCTCACTTTCAGTCTATATGTGTCCCTAGGTCTGAAGTGGATCTCTTATAGACAACTTATATATGGTCTTATTTTGTATCCATTCAGCCAATCTGTGTCCTTTGGTTGGAGCATTTAATCCATTTACATTCAAGGTAGTTATTGATACGTATGACCCTGTTGGCTCTAGGTCAGTAATCACAGCATCGTGATTATCTGGGTCGTGAAAATCTTTTTTGTACAGTTCTTCTGTGTATTCTTGCCACCTCTTCTTAATATCTTCTGCTTCTGTTAGGTCCATACCATTTCTGTCCTTTATTGAGCCCATCTTTGCATGAAACATTCCCTTGGTATCTCTAGTTTTCTTGAAGAGATCTCTACTCTTTCCCATTCTGTTGTTTTCCTCTATTTCTTTGCACTGATCACTGAGGAAGGCTTTCTTATCTCTCCTTGCTATTCTTTGGAACTCTGCATTCAAATGGGTATATCTTTCCTTTTCTCCTTTGCTTTTCGCTTCTCTTCTATTCACAGCTATTTGTAAGGCCTCCTCAGACAGCCATTTAGCGTTTTTGCATTTCTTTTTCTTGGGGATGGTCTTGATCACTGCCTCCTGTACAATGTCATGAACTTCTGTCCATAGTTCATCAGGCACTGTCTATCAGATCTAGTCCCTTAAATCTATTTCTCACTTCCACTGTATAATCATAAGGGATTTGATTTAGGCCATACCTGAATGGTCTAGTGGTTTTCCCCACTTTCTTCAATTTTAGTCTGAATTTGGCAATAAGGAGTTCATGATTTGAGCCACAGTCAGCTCCTGGTCTTGTTTTTGCTGACTCTATAGAGCTTCTCCATCTTTGGCTGC
>NW_011494753.1:5558928-5566260 GCF_000754665.1 Bison bison bison
CTTTGGCTGCAAAGAATATAATCAGTCTGATTTCAGTGTTGACCATCTGGTGATGTCCATGTGTAGAGTCTTCTCTTGTGTTGTTGGAAGAGGGTGTTGCTATGACCAGTGCGTTTTCTTGGCAAAACTGTTTTAGCCTTTGCCCTGCTTCATTTTGTACTCCAAGGCCAAATTTGCCTGTTACCCCAGGTGTTTCTTGACTTCTGACTTTTGCATTCCAGTCCCCTATAGTGAAAAGGTCATCTTTTTGGGGTGTTAGTTCTAAAAGGTCTTGTAGGTCTTCATAGAACCATTCAACTTCAGCTTCTTCAGCATTACTGGTCAGGGCATAGACTTGGATTATCATGATATTGAATGGTTTGCCTTGGAAATGAACAGAGATCATTCTGTCATTTTTGAGATTGCATCCAAGTACTGCATTTTGGACTCTTGTTGACTATGATGGCTACTCCATTTCTTCTAAGGGATTCTTGACCACTGTAGTAGATATAATGGTTATCTGAGTTAAATTTACCCATCCCAGTCCATTTTACTTCGCTGTTTCCTAAAATGTTGATGTTCACTCTTGTCATCTCCTGTTTGACCACTTCCAATTTGCCCTGATTCATGGACCTAACATTCCAGGTTCCTCTACAATATTGCTCTTTACAGTATCGGACCTTGTTTCCATCACCAGTCACATCCACAACTGGGTGTTGTTTTTTCGGCTCCACCTCTTCACTCTTTCTGGAGTTATTTCTCCACTGATCTCCAGTAGCATATTGGGCACCTACCGACCTGGGGAGTTCATCTTTCAGTGTCCTAACTTTTTGCCTTTTCATACTGTTCATGGGGTTCTCAAGGCAAGAATACTGAAGTGGTTTGCCATTCCCTTCTCCAGGGGACCATGTTTTGTCAGACCTCTCCACCTTGACCCGCCCGTCTTGGGTGACACAGCATGGCTTACAGTTTTATGTGATTAGATTGGTTAGTTTTCTGTGATTGTGGTTTTCGGTCTGTCTGCCCTCTGATGGAGAGTGATAAGAGGCTTATGGAAGCTTCCTGATGGGAGAGACTGACTAAGGGGGAAACTGGGTCTTGTTCTGATGGGTGGGGCCATGCTCAGTAAATCTTTAATCCAATTTTCTGTTGATGGGTGGAGCTGTGTTCCCTTCCTGCTATTTACCTGGGGCGAAACTATGGTGGAGGTAATGAAGATAATGGTGACCTCCTTCAAAACATCCCATGCATGTACTGCTACACTCAGTGCCCCCAACCCTGCTGCAGGCCACCACCAATCCACGCCTCCACCAGAGACTCCTGGACACTCATGGGCAAGTCTGGGTCAGTCTCTTGTGGGGTCACTGCTCCTTTTTCCTGGGTCCTGGTGCGCACAAGGTTTGTTTGTGCCCTCCCAGAGTCTATTCCCCAGTCCTGTGTAAGTTCTGGCAGCTCTACGGTGGGGTTAATGGTGACCTCCTCCAAGAGAACGTATGCCATACCCAGGTCTGCTGCACCCAGAGCCCCTGTCCCTGCGGCAGTCCACTGCTGAGCCGTACCTCAATAGAAGATGCTCAGACACTGTTCTGTCTCAGTCTCTGTGGGGTCCCTGGATCCTGGTGTGCACAAGGTTTGTTTGAGCCCTCTTAGTGTCTCGGGCAGGAATGGGGTTTGATTCTAAACACAAATTCGCCCCTCCTACTGTCTTGCTGGGGCTTCTCCTTTGCCCTTGGATGTGGAGTATCTCCTCTCGGCCACTCCAGTACTGCACAGCTGCCGCTCTCCACTCCAGTGCCACGCAGGATGTGAAAAATCCTGGAATGTGAAGTCAAGCGGGCCTTAGGAAGCATCACTATGAACAAAGCTAGTGGAGGTGATGGACTTCCAGTTGAGCTATTTCAAATCCTAAAAGATGATGCTGTGAAAGTGCCTCACTCAATATGCCAGCAAATTTGGAAAACTCAGCAGTGGCCACAGGACTGGAAAAGGTCAGTTTTCATTCCAATCCCTAAGAAAGACAATGCCAAAGAATGCTCAAACTACCACACAATTGCACTCATCTCACACGCTAGTAAAGTAATGCTCAAAATGCTCCAAATTCTCCAAGCCAGGCTTCTACGTGAACCGTGAACTACCAGATGCTCCAGCTGGTTTTAGAAAAGTCAGAGGAACCAGAGATCAAATTACCAACATCCACTGGATCATTGAAAAAGCAAGAGAGTTCCAGAAAACATCTATTTCTGCTTTATTGACTATGCCAAAGCCTTTGACTGTGTGGATCACAATAAACTGTGGAAAATTCTGAAAGAGATGGGAATACCAGACCACCTGATCTGCCTTTTGAGAAATTTGTATGTAGGTCAGGAAGGAACAGTTAGAACTGGACATGGAACAACAGACTGGTTCCAAATAGGAAAAGGAGTACGTCAGGGCTGTATATTGTCACCCTGCTTATTTAACTTATATGCAGAGTACATCATGAGAAACCCTGGGCTGGATGAAGCACAAGCTGGAATCAAGACTGCCAGGAGAAATATCAATAACCTCAGATATGCAGACGACACCACCCTTATGGCAGAAAGTGAAGAACTGAAGAGCCTCTTGATGAAAGTGAAAGAGGAGAGTGAAAAAGTTGGCTTAAACCTCAACATTCAGAAAACTAAGATCATGGCATCCAGTCCCATCACTTCATGGTAAACAGATGGGGAAACAGTGGAAACAATGGCAGACTTTATTTTGGGGGGCTCCAAAATCACTGCAAATGGTGATTGCAGCCATGAAATTAAAAGACGCTTACTCCTTGGAAGGAAAGTTATGACCAACCTAGACAGTATATTAAAAAGCAGAGACATTACTTTGCCAACAAAGGTCCGTCTGGTCAGGGGTATGATTTTCCCAGTGGTCATGTATGGATGTGAGAGTTGAACTATAAAGACAGCTGAGTGCCAAAGAATTGATGCTTTTGAACTGTGGTGTTGGAGAAGACTCTCGAGAGTCACTTGGACTTCAAGGAGATCCAACCAGTCCATCGTAAGGGAGATCAGTCCTGAGTGTTCATTGGAAGGACTGATGTTGAAGCTGAAACTCCAATATTTTGGCCACCTGATGCAAAGAACTGACTCATTTGAAAAGACCCTGATGCTGGGAAAGATTGAAGGCAGGAGGAGAAGGGGATGACAGAGGATGAGATGGTTGGATGTCATCACCAGCTCAATGGATATGAGTTTGGGTAAACTCTGGGATGTGGTGATGGACAGGGAGGCCTGGTGTGCTGCAGTCCATGGGTTGCAAAGAGTCAGACACGACTGAACGACTGAACTGAACTGATGTCCCTGTTACCATTTTCCTGATTGTTTTGGGTTTGTTTTTGTAGGTCTTTTTTCTTCTCTTGTGTTTCCTGCCTAGAGAAATTCCTTTATTATTTATTATAAAGCTGGATTGGTGGTGCTGAATTCTGTTCAATTTTGCTTGTCTATAAAGCTTTTGATTTTTCCACTGAATTGGAATGAGATCCTTGCTGGGTAGAGTAATTTTGGTTTTAGGATTTTCCCTTTTATCACTTTAAATATATCCTGCCACTCCCTTCTGGACTACAGAGTTTCTGCTGAAAAGTCAGCTCATAACCTTATGGGATTCCATTATATGTTATTTGTTGCTTTCCCTTGCTGCTTTTAATATTTTTTCTTTATATTTAATTTTTATTAATTTACTTAATATGTGCCTGGTATGTTTCTTCTTGGGTTTATTTTATATGAGACTCTGCACTTCATCGACTTGGGTGGCTATTTCCTTTCCCATGTTTGGGAAGTTTTCAATTATAATCTCTTCAAATATTTTCTCAGATTCTTTCTCTTTCTTCTTCTAGGACCCCTATCATTTGAATGTTGGTACATTTAATGTTGTCTCAGAGGTTTCTGAGACTGTCTTCATTTTTTTTTTTTCATTTTTTTTCCTTTATGCTGTTCCACAGCAGTTATTTCTACCATTCGATCTTCCAGCGCACTTACCCACTCTGTCTCAGTTTTTCTGCTGTTAATTCCTTCTAGTATATATTTTTTATTTTAGTTATGGTGTTGTTCATCACTATTTGTTTGTTCTTTACTTCTTCTAGGTCCCTATGAAACACTATTTTCTCAGCCCATACTCTTCATTCTATTTCTAAGATTTTGGATCATCTTTACTTTTATTTCTCTAAATTCTTTTTCAGGTAGGTTGCTTATTTCCTCTTTGTTTACTTGGCCTAGTAAGTTTTTACTTTACTTCTTCATCTGTGACATATTTTTCTGTTGTTTCATTTTTTGTCGATGGATGGGGCTGTTTTCCTGTCTTGCTGATTGCTAGGTCTGAGGCGTCCAGCACTGGATCTTGGAGGCAGCTGGGTGGAACCTGGTCTTGGTGCTGAGATGAGGACCTTCAGGAGAGCTCACACTGATTACTATTCCTTGGGGTCTGAAGTTCTCTGGTGGTCCAGTGGCTTGGACTTGGCACTATCATGGGGGCTTGGGCCTGACCCCTGCCCTGGGAACCAAGACCCTCCAAGTCATGGGTTTTTGCAGTGTGGCAAAAAACAAACAAAAACAAAACCTCCCCAAACAAACAAAGCCCAAAACAAATGATAAAAATAAAACAGAACAAAAAATAAAAACAGACACACAAACAAAAAAGAAAGCAAACAGACAGATACAATCCTAGACAAATAGCAAAAGCAAATCCAAGCAACCAAAAAACAAACCAACAAGCAAAAAAAAGGAAAGCAAAAACAAGTAACCCAAAGAAACATGAGCTCCCAAATCAAAACCAGTAACTAACCTAAACAGAAAACAAAAGTTAAAAAACTGAAAGAAAAGCTAAGAGGACAAAAGACAAAAAAAAAAAAAAAGACATGAAAATGACAAGAACAAAAATAAAAAGTAAAATAAATAAAAGCAAGATTAAACAACACAAAAATATCAAATGGACAGATAACAACAAAAAACAAAAACAGACAACATGCAGAAAAGAGCAGAATAACAGAATAAAAGATAAAATAAAAGTAGAAAAATAAAAATATATTAGAAAAAAAGGAAACATCAAAGCAAAACACAACAGCAAAAAAAAAAAAACAAGAAAACAAAAGAAAATAAAAAATAAGATGTTGTATATATAAGAAAATTGAAAGTTCCCTGATGCCTCCGCTATTGGTGTCCTTATCCCCATGGAGGGCTGCATCTAACCCCTGCCTCCCTAGGAGGCCCTCCGAGACCTTGAGGTAGGTGCCTGGACCCACTGTGTCTGCCCCACCTCTGCAAGTGTTCCATCCTGAAGCACACATGCCCACACAGGCCAGCTGGGGCACAGGCTTCCACAAGCTGGAGGAGGCTTGTGGCGGGGGGTGTGGGTGTGGCAGATCAACTGAATGACTTCTGACCTGTGAGTATAGATATGGACTCTAACCATTACAACATAATCAACAGTTCTTGGGTGATTAACAGTTCTTCTCCAGGTAAAAGGGCCCCTCCATGTAACCAGTGGGATGACTGAGACAATGATTAAACCTGAAGATGTGCTGTTTGATTGAGACAAAAAAAAAAAGAAGGGTGATTAGGGACACCAAGAGAAACAACTTGCAGAAATGAATGGTGGTGCAACAACAAACGTGAAACACTTGGAAACAATTAAGTGGAAGAAGACAGAGTTGATACCTGGGTTGGGCTGCGTCCTGCCGGTCTGCAAGACGGGTAGTTGCCCAGCCTTGAGACTGAAGAAAGCCTGAAGATTGTGGCAGAGACATCAATGGTCTATTAGGCAAGGGATCCTATATGTCTCAAAGAGTCCTGGGACAACTTCACTCTGTGGGCAGCACCTGGCAAGCAGGAAGTGGCAGCCATCTTTGTTACACTGGGGAGAAGAGGCTACCATTTATAGGGGGAACAGACATCAGCTGGGCTCATTAGTTACCAGGGACTAAGTAAGGCCTATAATTAGAGGATTGGATAGTCATGTGAATGAAGCAGGAACGAGTCTAGCAGGGGATGTACAGAAAGCAAGAGAACAGCCATCTTGAATGGCCTGAGCATACAGTGTTCTCAGTGCTGGCACGTTGCTTCTTGAGAAACCTAGGCTCTGGAACACCTGGTTACAGATGGAAACATCATTGCACTTTGCTGCTGGGCTCAGCAGAGGAGGAGAAGTACTGTCATAGCAAAGCAATTGCTGTGCTTGCTATTAATAGTTTTTGAATTTGAGAATCAAAACCAGTTTTCCAATCAATCTCTTAGCCCTTTCATGATTTTTCCTACATCTGCATGCCTTGGGTGTTTACCATCATTTAATATTTTTCTTCGCCTTAACTCAGTTTTAACATTTAGGAATCGACTCTAGCTTCATCCTAAGCAATTAGATTTGTGAAAACACATACTGAAGGACTCATTATATACATGCATACATAATGCATATTAAAATAAATACAAAACCATTTTGTAAAGTATTTGTCCATGTACCACCATGCTCACAATGCAGGGAGCACAGTTTCGATTATTTATACTATTTGATATATAGGATATATATAATATTATATGTACATATATAATATTTGATCATAGGATACTTTTGGAAACTGCTATAGAAAAGCTTGGAAATTTGAATTTTGTTTTCATTAAAGAATGTAAATGTTATTCATCTGAACAAAGTCAGAGTTAAGGGCCAGTTGACAGAAGTCACAGGATAGATGGGAGTAGGGTTCTCTCAGACTTTCATCTTACACTGAGGGTTTTGAGATACTGTGCCAAGTGGATGGAACAAAAGATAGATAAGATGCTGTTTAGAGCTACAGAAATGAATAGTAGAACCAAAAATTGAAGTGATCAAGCACTGGAAGGAAGTGCGGAGGGGAGCTAAGTATATGAATGCAATCATTGTTCACAGGTGTCCTTTGCGGTAACAAATCACACTCTAGAGAGATAAGCACATGCTTGAAACCAGTACAGCCCTCGCAAGAGATAGGTTATAGATAAACATAGAAATGAGTGAGTGAGTGTCACTGTCATGTTCAACTTTTTGCAACACCATGGACTGTAGTCTGCCAGGTTCCTCTGTGCATGTAATTCTCCAGGCAAGAATACTGGAGTGAGTTCCCATTCCCTTCTCCAGGGGATCTTTCCAACCCAGGGATCAAACTCAGGTCTTCTGCATTGCAAGCTGATTCTTTACCATCTGAACCACCAGGAAGCCCTAAACCTAGAAATCTTTATAGGTAAGCAACAAGGATTTACTGTATAGTACAGGGTTATTTCAGAGAAGGTGATGGCACCCCACTCCAGTACTCTTGCCTGGAAAATCCCATGGACGGAGGAGCCTGGTAGGCTGCGGTCCATG